>NC_136016.1:20134675-20497175 GCF_048128805.1 Centroberyx gerrardi
CACATATAATACACTTAATATAATATTAATGCTGCTTTACCTGCTCCTTGGGTGTAAATGCTTCCCAAACACCTTCAACTATACCGATGTTAAACAGAGATTCTTTGCTTAGATTTGAAAAGTGCATACCGCTTCCTAGACAATTTTGAGACTTAAAAACTCACATTAATACCTCTCATTGAGACTTGTGAAATCCTAAAATGATTTCACTGAACACAGCAAATACTCTCACAGCCAAAGAAAACAGATTAACATAAATTAACCGGTTTGTTCTTTGACACATTGAAGTTGTTGTGGCATTGTGTAAGAAAACATAACACGCATGACGGCAAACATAACAGATTAATCATCACCACTTGTCAATATCTTGTGTTAAACATGACCATTTTCATGTAAAATATGACAAATATTCAGTTTCCCCAACAGTATTATTCTTCTCAGGGTGGAAAAGCCTCTGAAACAGCATTTAGACCATCAAGAGACATTAAAACTGTCCATTGAAACCCAGACTAATGAAATTCTTTTAGGATTAACAGCGCTTTAAAGCAGAGTGACCCAATGCACCTATTCATGGGGAAACTCTGAGATAGATTACTGCCTTTAAATGAATAATTCATAAATAAAATGTGCAAGGAAAATTGAATTTCATTGCAGGTTTTACAGACTGTTTTTATGTAGTTGTAGTCAGGGAGGAACCTCCATTATATCAGCAGTGGACAGCATGACTGATTAATATTTAATAAAAGGCCAGTATCGGCAAGCCAATATATCGGCCTAACCCTATTAATCATAGCAGGAATAGTGGAAGAATACCAGCAGCTTCTGGTTGGAAGAGAATTTACCGAATCAATAACCTCAATATCTATTATTCATGCACATATTTATTGCCATAATTATTTATTGAGTGGTGGCATTTGTTTAGATTCTGCTAAGCTTTGCCCCTCGGCCTTTTCTCAGTGATGAGTAGTGTCTAGTTCTGTGCAGAACTGCCTCAGCCTGCCTTTAATAATTACGGTAGATTGCTGCTTGATGTGCACCAGCCTTACCTGGAGGATATGGAAGCTAATTGATGTGGCTTGATGTCGCTTTAATCTTTAATGGTTGATGGAGCTGTGTAGTCGTCAAGCCAGTCATAAATGTCTTAGTTCAGATTTTGTGTGGGCGCTTGCACAGAGGTGTGGGCAATAAGACATGCATTGCCTGTCGGTGCATGTGTGCATGCAGGCAAACACCCTCTTATCTAAACAAGCTCTCACACAAATGCCATCTATCATGCAATGCTTCCACAGTGCAGCAGAAGCCAGCCTGGTCTAACATGCTCTGTGCACCGAAAGTGAGAGAAATGTGATTCTCCACCATGAAAAGATTGCATGGAAGAGACAAGAAACAGATACAGCTCCAGGTGCATGATGGGTGGCTTGGTGGACGACCGTAATGTACATTTACCTTCAACTCCGGTGACCTGGGTTCAACTCCCACTTAATACAAAGAAATTCTCTACTGTGAGTGAAGTTTTCAGTAAAAGTTTATTTAACTTTGACCAAACCTTAAACCTGCAATAGGCGATATCAGACCTGCTAACCAATCCTGAAACTAATGTGTGCTATGTGGAGATTTCATTGAGACATAATGATATAAACCAATATCCACACAGCAGCAGCTGTGTTGCTGTTTTCACCTCTTTTCTAAAGCTTGTTGTCATATTCTGCTCCGAAACGAAGCTCCTCCCGCTCCCTCCCGTAGCTTTCCAATTTTTTTTTTTAAACTAGCTTGGCTCCTCCCTCGCACTTCAGAGTTCATGCTCATTTCACAAAACTTTGAAAGACTCCTATGGCGGTTACAGTTGTAAATATACCTCATAATTATGAATGAGTGTTTGTTCATTGAATTTCTGTGAGCTGTGATTCTGTGATTTTTTCTGTGATTTCTGTGATGACCCCCCCCCCCCCCCCCCCCCCCACTCCCATTTCTCTCTCTCTCTCCTCCTATCTGTTTCCATCTCCACATCTCCGGCTCGGAGCGGCCCGGTCTGCATCTCATCTCATCCCTCCCAAACCTGTGACCTCTTTCTAAAACATTCCTCTCTGGAAGGACAACAGTCAGCGTCGCGCCGCCCCCTCCCTGCCCCTGCGCAGCCTTAAAAGGCTTCCCCAGCTGGCGTCTTTCTTAATGATGTGGGCCGAGTGTTTATTACTGAGTGTTCTGCTCTCCAAACAGTTTCCCCGGCCTGGCCTCCACTTTGCTCCCCTGCTCTCCTGATTGTTTAACACACAGCCTGGCACACAGTCACTGTTTCTTGGAAAAAGGCACTTGATGCATACATACACACACTTAAACATAGAGCACATGTCTGTATATGCAGCACACACACACACACACACACACACACAGCCAGGTCCGGTCATCTACCAGAGAACTAATAGGCACCATCAGCTGCTTTATATACCAGTGAAAGAACAGGTTGTGTAAGGAAATAAGACTGTATTTTTCATTCACTCTGTGCCAGCTGGGTTGGCATCATCCACACACACACACACACACACACACACACCCAAACACACACACACACACACACACACACCCATACACAGAGAAAGGGGAATAGAGGGGAGAGAGAGAGAGAATAAAAAAGAGGGTAGCTGGACGCATGAGGATTTCTTAATCCTAAAGGTCGATATGTTGCACAAGTTTTGTGTTAGTCGTTTTTTTTTTTTTTTTTTTTTTAAATCGCTGCAGGAGGAGAGCTCTGTTAAATCAACTGACCTAGTTCAGCCTGATCATACTGCACACAAACTACTACAGCAATACAAATCCTGACCCGCATTTCAACTTCACTGCAGAAGCCTAAACTTTACCTTCCCCATCGTTCATTATCCAGTCACATTACATCCATCCAATAAACAGGATAAGCTGCTGTTTACTACTCACACTTTTTCCCACTTGGCACCTTTACTTTGTGATAAAAACATATTTGATCAGATTTTTGACAATGTTGAAATTGTATGTTGGCTCCCTGTTTATGTATAAGGTGCAAAAGAAAAGGTATAAGGCTCCAGATTCAGAGGCATCAATGTGCTTCCATTCCCACTCCACACTTTCTTTAAAATACTTCTTTCTACTTCTTAATTGATCTACGCTTCTATGCTGAAAGGCCGACAAGGCAATGATTCATGGTCTTTACTAAGGTTCATTTTCTGTTTCGTCATTCTTTGTCTTCCTCTGTATGGGCAAATGCTCACTCTATCTGTAACCTCAGATATGAAAAATACATTTAGCCATTAGACAATCAACCAATTAACCAACCAAACTACTAATCAACCAACAGGGATGTGCACAAGAGCCTTTTCTCATGGTCGACTATTCAGAGCGTCGTCTAAACGAATATTCAGATATTTGGTGTGCCGAAATTTAAGGCTAAAGCGGATTATCGGCACAAGTGTTGGCATGTCGGTTTGGCTCGATCCATCTTCATCACATGTAGAAACTAGCTTGATGCTTTTTGAGATGATTCAGCACTCTTGTGACACTGAACAAGCTTGTCCATCCTGTCCTTGCTGTGTGGTTTTGATAATAACGCAATTGCTACCAAAAACAGCTGCAAGAGGATGAGCACAAAATAGAGTGTGCTTTTTTTTTTTTTTAATGACACCAGAAACGCTCTATTTTCATTAGCCTATCTCTCTCTTTTTTTTTTGTAATGTTGGGAAATGGGGGTTCAAGGTTCCAGCTGTGATAGCAACAGAGTGCCTCAGATTCAAGCTGAAACGCATTGGTCAGTTTTTACTTTAACAAATCACCAGTGTAAAAATAAAAGCTTTTAACTTTTGCTTTCACAACAGACTCTCTTTGTTTTTTTCACTTTCACTTGTACTCTCATTCTGAAGAGCGCCCGTTGATTTCTTCCTGCTATGGGCATTTCTCATACCAAGCAGCACTCCTAAATCAATGCTGATCCCCACAAACCAACATTCGAATTTTGCCATTTTTCTGACATCCCGTCCCCTCTAACCAGACCCCGTCTTTTCCCCAGGGGCACGGCCGACTGGTTCGGGGTGAGCAAGGACAGCGACAGCACCCAGCGATGGAGGAGGAAGAGCCTGCAGCACTGCAACCAGCTGTACGGGGGTCTGAAGGCCCAGGTGATGAGGGAGATGGAGCTTCCCAGCCAGGACAACCTCTCCCTGGCCAGCACTGAGACCCCTCCCCCCCTCTACCTCCCACCCCACCACCCCAGTCACCACCACTATGGCATGCAGAGGGTAGGCCAGCGCCTGGGACGCTTAGATGGATGGAGGGGATAGATTAGATGATTGATGATTGATCACCTTTTTACCCATGAAAGTTTCTCTCTTTCCTTCTCTCTTTCTGGCTTTCTTTCTTTGTTGAATATAGTCCAGATTTTAGGCGCTTGCTTCACCTCTTTGCGTTGTCATGGATTGTCTTGACTAGGGTTACACCGATAAGGGTTTTTGAAGGCTGATACAGATACTGATATTTTTTGGACTGAAGCTACCGATAACCAATGTTTTGCACTGATATTCAGTATCTTTAAAGTTCATAATTTTCATGCCAAAAAAATTCCAAGAAATTAAAAGTTCTCAGTGTTTCCCCAGAATTTTATTAGCAGTCTCTTGGTCTTTAGACCATGGAACACTAAACCTCTCCACTGGAACTGAGGTTGATGATTGTAATGAAAATAAAAACAGTAATAACAATAAGAATAATAGTAATAATACATGTTTGTGCGTATTTGAGTGGAATCTGATCAAAATGTTGCATTACAATCAATCAAGTCAAGTAAACATAGAGATACATCTCTATGCAAGTAAATATGTACGTTAATCAAGCAAACTGCATTATATCCTTCATATCAGAGTTGGACGACAGACTGACCGATATCCGATTTTTAGTAAAAGTCCAATTTTTTATGTATTGGTGTAACCCTAGTTCTGACTTGTGCCCCACTGTTGTTCAGTGTTGTTTTCTGTTGCTGTGTGTTTTCCTCCTTATCTTATTGTTGCTGCTCTTGTCTGTTCCTTGGAGATAAAAAACAACCCTGCTGCAAAAAATGCACTGGGTGTCATGATGGGTCGGTGTGGTCTGAGGAGCATGCCATGGAGCTGTGACCTCCTGGGTTTGAATCGGGACTAGGAGCTTTCTTGCATGTCATTCTCCTCTCTTGCTCCCGATATTTTCCTGTCTCTCTTCACAGTCAACTATCAAATGCCCAGAAAGTAATCTGAAAAAAAAAAAAAAACCTACTTATAGTGTGTGTGTGTGTGTGTGTGTGTGTGTGTGTGCGTGCAGATTGTGGACCCCCTGGCGCGGGGCCGTGCCTTCCGCATGGTGGAGGAGGTAGACGGCTTCAGCGTCCCGCAGACTCCCATCACGCCCGGCGCCGCCTCCCTCTGCTCCTTCTCCAGCTCCCGCTCCGCCCTCAACAGGTTGCCGCGACGACGCAAACGGGAGTCCGTCGCAGTCATGAGCCTCAAGGCCGCGGCAGCACTGATGAAGGTGTGTGTGTCACTTGTGTGTTTGTGAGTGTAAATCACTTTGGATGAGTGTCAGCTAAATAATTGTGGTTCTTTGGCTCCGCCCACTGAGGTTTAACTCAACCAATGAGATTATTTCTGCCTCCAGAGCATCTCTACCTCCAAGAAATATTGTAACTAAAACTCCAATCTGGGCTTTGAACTCTTGATCTTCCAATCGCAAGCCCACTTTTTTAACTTCTACGCCCCTTTTTCCTGAAATTGAGATTATTTATCTTTTTTCCATAATGTGAATGCACACTTGGACTGGCTATAATTCACCCTCACTAACTCTATTGCAGTGAGAACAAAGGCATTAGTAATCCATTGTAGGCAAACAGGATTGGATCACTTAGGATCGACAGTCTAAAACAGATTGTGATGTTTTTCCTCTGAAAAGGAGATTGAGGTCAGGACATATTAATGCTTTCCATCATTATATTATCCTTTGTAGAGGATCTCCAATAGGCCAGGAGTATAGTCAGCCTGACACACATATACATAATACACACACACACACACAACACACATCTAAATACATACAGTATACAAGCACGTACACACACCTTAATCTACATCACCTTACTTTTTTGTCACTAAAAACGTATTCTTCTGAAATGTTTTGTCCTATATGTATGAATGGATGGTTTTTATTTCTGAGTTTATTTGCGAGCTTTCATTTCTACATGTGTGTATTTGCGTGTGTGTATACTGTATATATATATATATATATGTGTGTGTGTGTACATGTTATGTAAAAGTTGAGATGGATTAGTATTGTTGAGGATTAAACTCCAGTGATGTCTCACAGGTGACGCTTTCTGTCCATACATACATGAATGGATGGATAGATGGGCAGTGTATCTGTGTGTGTGTGTGTGTGTGTATGTATGTGTGTGTGTGTGTGTGAGGCGGTCAATACCAGATGGTAGACGATAATACAGACCGAATGCTCAGATGTCTGGTGGATTGCCGACAGAATATTCCAGAAGTGCTAATCCAGCAACACGGAGGTCACTGCTGCTGCGTAATTGTGTGTGTGTGTGTGTGTGTGTGTGTGTCAGGTGTGTGTGTGTCAAGAATCATCAAATTGTAATATATAATAATAATAAAATATATCTTGTATGTAGATTTTATTACTTTAGTGCTATTCTTGGTATGATATGGTGCTGATAACAATAACAGTGCATCTGGGTCTGATATTGTTGTTGAAGATGATGATGATGATGATGAAGATGATGATGATGATGATGTGTGTGTGTGTGTGTGTGTGTTAGGGCCGGACCCTGCGGGAGAGCACCACCCGGCGATGTCGCAGACGGAGTTTCATGCCTCCTAGTTTCTTTGACGACGACACTGTGGACTTCCCCGACGAGCTCGACACTTCCTTCTTCACCAGAGTGAGCAGTGAACACACACACACACACACACACACACACACACACACACACACACACACACTGCAATGAGATACTACCATGCACAACCATTCTTAACTTTGGACTTCAGCCATGGGTCCAGATAACAGGGCTAGGGTTAATTCACTGACACTTCAATTAATTCAAAATGTGTGAAAACTGTCTCTTAAAACATTTAATGAGGAAGCATAGAATGGATAGGAAAATGTTGTTCTTCAATATTTTTTTTAACTGCATGCAAGTCAACATGTTGTCAACCTATATCTTCTCCTACATACCAATTACTGATAAAATAAAGTGTACAAAGCCAATATTAATATCTGCCAATATTTCAGTCAATTCAAAACTGGATGTACTTAAAAAATCAGATTCTGAAAACCTTTGGCATGAGATGATAGTGATAATGGCTGCTCTACTATTAACAAATGAATTTTAGGATTTATTTACACTTTGAGTTGATTGAATTGAACTTGAATTGACATCACCCCTCATTTTAAATGCAATCAATCACTTTTATGTGACTGATTGATCTTGTCTGGTATACTGGAGCTGTTAAGCTTGTGCCTGCTTGTCTTGTGCTCTAGGCAAACCAAAGTAAATACTCAAGGTGATCAAATTGATTTCAACAAATAGATCCAATTGATGGACGCATTCATCCAAAGCACCTTCTAGTGCTCTGAGTGTATATATTTTAAGCATGGAACTGAAGTCTACTGTCTACCTATATAAAGGACTACATGCACCCTTTTTCACATAAGTCATCTTCCGAGTTGTTCAAATTTTCATTCCTGACTTCATACACCTCTGTTCCTCTCTGCAGGAAGGTCTGCAGGATGAGTTGTCCAGCTATGCTGACGAGGTGTTTGAGACGCCATCGGAGGCGGCGCTTAACCAGCAGGCGGAGGAGGGCGACCTGACAGGAAGCGCCCTGGATAAGAACGAGCTGGAGAGGAGCCACCTCATGCTGTGAGTTCACATTCTTATGAAGCACACATACAGTATGATCCATATGCAAGCATGAATCTCACTCATGCTGCAGGTGAGAAGCAAGGTTATTATAGTTTTGCATTTTTCATTAGTTTTTATTTTTATTTTGTTCTTTTTGTTTTCAATTTCAGTTTAGTTTTAATTAGTTTTTAAAGCGGGTTTGCTAGTTTAGTTTAGTTTTTATTTTTTGAAAATGCTTAGTTTTAGTGTTAGTTTTAGTCTTTTTTTTGTAATATGGGGTATTTGTCAGGGGCGAGATTCAAAAAGGTTAAAAAAAATAAAAATAAAAAAAAATTGGAAGATAGATTTCATATCCACCCAAAATACTAGGCTTATGTATGAAATAAATTGACAAAGACGAAAACTAAAGACATTTTCTCTATAATTTTAGTTTATTTTAGTTAGTTTTGTAAACACACAATACAGTTTCAGTTAGTTATCGTTTTTTTGTAAAGCCTTGTTTTTATTTTTATTTCAGTTAACGAAAATGTTTTTTCACACCTAGTTTTCATTATTTCGTTAGTTTTCGTTAACGATAATAACCTTGGTGAGAAGTCAGTCAAGTAAAAACTTCTCTGCTCCAGGTGAGGCTCGAACTCACAACCTCGGCATCGCTCGACCCGATACTGTCTTATAAGCACCGCGCGCTGACCGATTGCGCCACTGGAGCTTCATACACAGCCTCAGTCAAAAGAATTGATTGCAGCACTTTCACATTCCTCCGCAAGATGGCAACAAGTCTATAAACTGAGCATGGATTAACCAACACACACACACAAACACATACATACATACATTCACACACACTCACAAAAACGAATTACGACAGAAACAGTTCCTGAATCTTTCTCTCTACTCTTTTCTTTAGTCTTTCACTTCCATACACAGGCATATTGCTTTAAATAATGCTCCATCTTGCATATCAATTTACGATGCTTTCCTCTTCCTCCCTCTTCCTCCCCTCCTCCCTCCTTCCATCCAGGCCTTTAGAGCGAGGCTGGCGGAAAGCCAAAGACGGCTCTCTGGTGCAGCCCAAGGTGCGCCTGAGGCAGGAGGTGGTGAGCGTCAACGGGCATCAGCAGCGCGGACAGCGGATCGCCGTTCCCGTTAAGAAGCTGTTCGCCCGGGAGAAGAGGCCGTACGGGCTGGGCATGGTCGGCCGTCTCACCAACCGGACGTACCGCAAGCGCATCGACAGCTTCGTCCAGCGGCAGATTGAGGATATGGACGATCACAGGTAGGGCAGCTGGAAAGGGGACAAATTCTAGGTTTTATATCCCCCAACTGGTTCTTTGTGATAAAAAAAGAGGTTGCAAAAGGAGAGTGTCAATTCGGTTTGTTCCACAGTACTTTTCACATCAAGAAGTTTGATTTTGTTTTATTAATCGTCTAATCTTTGCAAGATTGGCTGTCCTCTGAGGTGAAATGAAATACAGACTTTGTCGATGTCCCAGCAAATGGAGCCTGAAATTGTGCTCCTGTCCTCCCCAGGCCTTTTTTTACCTATTGGATCACATTTGTCCATTTGCTCATCACCATTCTGGCTGTCACTATCTACGGCATTGCACCTGTGGGCTTCTCCCAGCATGAAACTGTCGACTCCGTAAGTACATTTTACTGAGTTTATGATGAGCTTAGGGTGACTCAGTAATGACTACAATAATCATGCAACTGTATTATAGCACTTTTACAAAGTATAGTTTAGCACTGGTTGAATCATGTTGAGTCTTTACGTTCTTTACATTTTCATCTTTTTCATCTTTCTTTGCCATCTTTTTCAGGTGTTGAGAAATAAGGGAGTTTATGAAAATGTCAAGTTTGTGCAACAAGAAAACTTCTGGGTTGGGCCAAATTCAGTGAGTATCTTTTACCATCATGATTACTCTCAGTTTTAAACTGTGCTCTCATGACTGTAATCCAAACTCCTTAAAACATATGGTGATAGGAATCTTCCAGTCACACAAACTATGTTCAGTTTGGACTTTCTGTCATGTTACATGTCTTTGAAAATGGGAAAGCCCAAGAGCATTTATCAGACTCTAGTTCTATAGATCGGTGACCAAGCTGTAACTTCCCCCTGCTGTCCTGCAGGAGGCGCTGATCCACCTGGGAGCCAAGTTCTCCCCCTGCATGCGTCAGGACCAGGAGGTCCACGAGCTGATCCAGGAGAAGAGAGCCAGAGAGCGAGACTCAGGCTGCTGCGTGAGGAACGACCGCTCCGGCTGCCTGCAGACCCTGCAGGAGGAGTGTTCGGTCAGTGATGTTAGATTAGAGTTTCAGCTGAAGCCTGTCGCCCCCTGGTGGCTCAACCGGTAGAGCGCATATCATTAATGCTAAGACTTAATCAGAGGAGCAAGGGTTTGAATCCAGCACCGTCTTCCCTGTCTGATAAAGTAGAAATTACCTGTTTAAGGCAGGTTGTGTGCTGGTGGATTTGGAATTAGTGATTGACCGTAATGCTCATCATAGTGAATATGGACCGCAAGCTGTAGTAGTACTTTGGTATGAAAGCCAAGCAGGTATTCCAGTAGGAAACCAGAACTGCATCATGACAGCTGTCTCTTAAAACTCAACCGCTCCAGATGAGGCTCGAACTCACAACCTCGACATCGCTCTGCTGGATACTGCCTTATAAGCAGCGCGCGTTGACCGATTGCGCCACTGGAGCACGTGCTGAGGAAAAGCATGATAGATGCTAGGTGTAGCATTTACCATAAACCATCAGCACATTCATTTTGAGACATGAGTATAAATTAATGAGATCATCACTGAGAAAATTGGCAGCCTCTACCGGCCTCTACTCTGCATTTTACATTGTGTGACACCTGGTCAGGTTTGGCGGGAAATCTGCTTTATGGCACAAAACAGGAAGAGGGCGCTGTTCTTCCAGAGCAAACCGCAGGTGGTGGAAGGATGAAAGGCCGATGGGAAAATCACTTCCAACATGTTTATCCTGTTCAGTAAAGTTAAAAGACAAAACAAGCAGCACTAGCATGAGATAGAGGCTACCAATCATCTTCATCATGGCCTTAGTAATTATTGTTAACAGTAATTATTCCATATAAAGTATCACAATCCAGTGATATATTGATGTTTAAAAATGCTGCACATAGCACCTTTAAGCAGTTTTATATTGGGATTTTTCCTCATAGTAGCCACTGCACACACTAACAGGCCAAAATGGAAGTTTTTCTGAAATATCCCTACATAATACTGTTATTAAATGATTTCTCTCTCTTCCCTCCTGCTGCAGAGTACACTGGCAGTGTGGGTGAAGTGGCCTCAGCACCCGAGCGCTCCCTATCTGAACGGTAAACTACGGCAGCACGGCTCAGTCTGCCATCAGGACCCCAGGTAACATCACACTGCTGTCCAGTTCACCACAAGCCTCTTCCTATAGATGTATTGCCCTAATGGTTTAATGAATTACAATAGCTGTAGTAGGATGTTAGCTCTATTATAAGCATTATTAATCAGGCAAGAGCACATAATCAGCAGCAACTGCCTGCAGACACACGAAAACACAGAACTGACATAATTTCCTCAAAGTATGGATTATACTGTTGGCCACTAATTAGCTCTAATGTAATGTTTGGACTGTTTCTCTCGCCTTTTGCTCTTGATTTTGTAGAATTTGTCTGGAGCCAGCCTCAGTTTCCCCTCATGAGTGGCCTGATGACATCACCAAGTGGCCAGTGAGTACATTTACAATTTAAGTATTCAGCTGATGCTCTTATGCGACTCACAAAGAATGAGCTGTGCGTTACATTACAAACATATAATACATTCTTCGATCAGTAGAGCTACGAGCAAGCAGAAACTGTTTGGAAATTGATGTGAGCAGCCACAGGCAGCCGGTGACATTGAGAATTGGGCACATTTTAGAGTTCAGTTTGGCTTCACACTGTAAGTTAAAACTTCTCTGCTCCAGGTGAGGCTCGAACTCACAACCTCGGCATTGCTCTGCAGGCTACTGTCTTATAAGTACCGCGCGCTGACCGATTGCGCCACTGGAGCCTGAGAAAACTTTGGCAGATGCCTGAATAAGAGGCAAAATGTTGGTGAAGACAGCCGTTAAATAGAAACAACCAACAGGTTTCACCACAAGGCCAAAGGTTGATGTTAGCCTGGATTATCACACAGAGATCTAGTAAAACTCGTGTTCCTGGTTTAATGGCCTAAAATGCACATGGGAAAAGCTAGATAAGGTGTTGTATTGGCTGGAGGGAGAGTCTCTACAGGTTGAGGACGCCTCTCTTTTTGTAGTTTAAAACTTCTCTGCTCCAGGTGAGACTCGAATTCACAACCTCAGCATCGCTCGGTTCGTCACTGTCTTATAAACACCTCGCGCTGACCGATTGCGCCACTGTGTTGAGCCAGGATAAACCTACAGCACTCCCATTCTCCTACACAAGATGGCCTTTAGCTTTAACGTTTAAAACTAAGAGCTGACATCGTCTCCTCTGTTCATGAACTGTAGGTTTGTACAAGGTACAACTCCGGGAACCACACCAACCTCCCACACATAGACTGTGCCATCACAGGCCGGCCCTGCTGCATCGGAACCAAAGGACGGTAAGGAACGATGTCGCTAAAACCTGCAGGAGTCCGGATAGATTTGACTATCTAAACTGAACACTCCCATATATCCATGGATATATCATATATTTATCACATATTTTCCACGTGTAGTCACCAGGGATCGACCGATATGGGCTTTTCAACACCAATACGACAATTTTGTTGTTCAATATCTTTAAATTTGACCATTTTTATGCCCACAAATTCCAAGTATTCAGTGTTTCCCACAGAAATATTTTCTTTTCAGGGTGGAAAAGCCTCTGAAACAACATTTAGACCATCATGTGACACTAAAACTGTATGTATTTTGTGTTGTAGATGTGAAATCACTTCCAGAGAGTACTGTGACTTCATGCAGGGCTACTTCCATGAGGAGGCCACTCTCTGCTCACAGGTAGGACACACACACACACACACACACACACACACACACACACACAGAATGCCACGAGATACAGAAACCAACATGCATAAAAAGAGAGACACACACAGTAGTTTACTACACACACACACACACACAGAAAGTCATCACATGCAGAAACTCACATACATATGCAAATAGACAGAGATAGAGAGGGAGAGATTGGGAGAGAGAGAGAAACTGCCTACAACTCAACTCAACAGTTTACCACACACACACACACACACACACACACACACACACACACGCATACAAACACAGTGACTTTGACAAGAATGAAATGGAGTGAAATTATCTGTGGGTTTGCTGTGGGTTTATATTGACGCAAACTTTACATTTACATTACATTTTAACTTTTTTTTCAAGGATATTTTTATTTGTATTTTAATTTTAATTATTGTATGTAACATAAGTATCATCATTCAATAAAGGTGTGCAGAAAAAATAATTTAAATCAACATAAAATACAGTAATATAATAGATAATAAAGAAAGTAATAAAAAAAGTAAAGAAATAAAGAAAATAAACAGCTAAAAATAGAAATCTGTCTTTTTTTCCAAAAGAAACTTTTTATTTTTTAAGGAAACTAAAATCAGATATCATATTTTCAATAAGTCTAGACAGCAGTTTACATTTCATACTGTTTTTTTTTTTTTTTTTTTTTTCAAAGAAATCAATATGGTGCCTGTTTTTTCTTGCAGTATTTACTGTTAGTCTAATTATGAGTACTGGAAGCTTTTACCCCTAAATCCACTTTCCACATAAGCACAGGAGGCATTTTACAGGCTCTCTCTCTCACACATAGAGACAAGAGAGGGGTGAGGAGGCTTTTTGTCTTTAATCTAAAACTTCTCTGCTCCAGGTGAGGGTCGAACTCACAACCTCAGCATCTCTCTGCTGGTCACTGTCTTATAAGCACCACGCGCTGACCGATTGCACCACTGGAACCTGTTGTGTGCTTGGAATTTAAAAGACTTTGGACTGAATTCAGCACTGTCATCTTCCTCCACAGGATGGGAAGGAGTCTTGAAGCTGTGCATTGATCGGCCAACGCATACTTCCAGTCAAAAATAATGAGTGCCATGGCGTTACAGTCCTGATTCTACCTCTCTAACCTGTGTTTCCCCCTCTCTCTGCTGCAGGTGGCCTGTATGGACGATGTGTGCGGTCTGCTGCCTTTCCTCAACCCTGAGATCCCCGACCAGTTCTACCGCCTCTGGCTCTCTCTCTTCCTTCACGCTGGGTGACTACACTCTCTTCTTTCTCCTCCATCTCAGAAAATGCATCAGTATTTAAAGCTGCAGTATGCAAGATGTTTACATTTGTCTTGTCAATCTAAATCATGCTGTAGATTTGCCCTATTTCACCCAGATAGACTTCTGGTGTTGGGTTTGATCACTGGTAGGAAATCAAAAAGGTTTTTTTCCAGCATCTTGAGCCCCGCCAGAAATGTAGGTCCGCATTTAGTGTGCAGTTTACTGATTTCTGGGCAATGAAGTCCTTCAAACTTTAAAAAATTGAAACAGTCTTCTCTCGCTGCCACTTGAGGCCGCCAAAGTGCAAAGTTGCTAGTGCAGCTTTAATTCCATGCAAGGAATTTCTCATAACCTTCAACCTTATCAGCCCAAACCCAACCATCATTTTAATTCCCTGGCAGGTAAAATAGTGAAAGCGTCTGGTGGATTTTCAGTTGTACTAGCTGTGTTCCTCTCCTAAGGTCGAGATTAATACTGAAACCCGGGTTTCCTTGTCTCTGTCTGCAGGATCCTGCACTGCCTGGTGTCGGTGCTGTTCCAGATGACGGTGCTGAGGGACCTGGAGAAACTGGCTGGCTGGCTGCGGATCTCCATCATCTACATCCTCAGCGGCATCACTGGCAACCTGGCCTCAGCCATCTTCCTGCCCTACAGAGCTGAGGTACGCTGTCACTCTGCAAAACACACTTTATATGACAGATACTGTAGTTCTGATTGGCTGAGTCACATTCAAAGCCATTGTAAAATACCTAAAAAACATACACCAGTGATCGCATAACTTTTAATATAATTACCAATTTTTTAACCAATTGCCACCACTCATACCAGTTCTACAACTATATTGCTTGGCAGAAGAATAGCATTTTGTTGTTATTATTGAATAATTGATTTTAACAAAGTGTGCATTATTTTTTATTACAGTATCGCCCAAATGCTGTACTAAATTCTGCAGTAGGACTGCACAAGTTGTCATAAAATATAGAAGTTGCAATATTGACTACTGCAATTTGCAATTTACAATAAGATGCAATTTTTCTCAAAGGGGAGAGCTGGAAGGGAGAGTTGCACATTGGAGTAATATTTATTCTGACTGAATCCTAAGCATTAACATCTCATTTTCTTTCCCACACACATTTTTAACAATTTATAACCACCAAATGTCACTGTGTGTGTGTGTGTGTGTGTGTGTGTGTGTGCGTGTGCCTGCTTCTTTATCACATACTGTATTATGCTTCCCTACTGTTTTCTAAGCACTGATTGCAGCACCAGAGCTTGTATAAGCTCCACATGCCTTGCAAAATAATGCAGCTTGGCACTAGTTACTCTTCTCTCACAGAGTGAAGTCAGGAGCGTGGACTGTCATTCAATATTTTAAAACCTCCGCATTGCAGGTGAGGTTTGAACTCTCCACCTCACCATTAGCTCTGCAACACAGTGGCTTCTTGTGCAACTGCAGCCCAGGACTATTTGTCTTGAAGCTTATTTAGTCCTCACATCCCACCTCGCCTCGCTCCTGCTCCATACTCTTAGAAATAATTTGTCAATCACCCTTTATTCACCTGTTCTTCCCGTCTTTCTCCGCTGTTTTCATCCCGTCTCTCCCTCTCCCAGGTGGGTCCGGCGGGCAGCCAGTTCGGCATCCTGGCCTGTCTGTTTGTGGAGCTGTTTCAGAGCTGGCAGATCCTGGAGCGGCCGTGGAGGGCCTTCGCCAAGCTGCTGGCCATCGCCCTCTTCCTCTTCTCCTTTGGCCTGCTGCCTTGGATCGACAACTTCGCCCACGTCTGCGGCTTCGTGTCGGGGTTCTTCCTCTCCTTCGCCTTCCTGCCATACATCAGGTGAGTGAAGAAAAGGTCTTCTTATATTATACAGAGAGACTTTTTCTCAGATTGTGTCTGTGCCCTCTCAGTCATGAGACAGTCAAATACCTTCAGGGGTTGTTCAAAAATGCGTGTCGCCAACAAACGATTTAACTGCATTAGCCAAAGAGCACATCAATACCACTAGTGTCACGTAATCTATAATGTTTTTACGCTGCTTCAAATTGTATCCTGCTGCTCAGATGCATTGATTTGAGACTGACTAGATTATTGATTGTAGCATTTGAACATACACTTTTTGTTTTCATCATGAAAAATTCACAGAGAGTTTATAAAAATCTGGCAAAGCAACATTTGTTTGAGTTCACACGAGCAAAATCAATGAAAAAGTAAAATATATCCAACACTTGCAATATAATTAATCTGCAATGTAATGATGCAGCAGAAACAGATTCTCTCATTTGAAGCGCATTAACTATAAATTAGTGATTTTCACTGTGGCCGGCCTTGATAAAAAATGTTAGGTGAAAACCTTGTATCTCCAACATGTCAACTTTTCAGGAACTAAGAACAACAGTCTTATTTTCAGCTTGTTGATGATGCATTTTTGATATTATCCAGTGGGTTTTAAAAGAGTTTCATAAGCCCAACAGGCTGGGGAATTTCTTCAACCTAGAGAGGAGCATGTAATCCTACAGTTGAAGTGAAAACATGAAAATCACCAAAATTGGTTTACAAGGTTTTCACATGGCAACAGCGATATGTTCATATGGAGTATTTCAAATAACAGCATCCACCAAGTGGCATGTGTTATATGTAAACTTCTTAGAGGTTATGTAGGATATGTTTGTATGTTTCGATACCGTCATGAAATAAATCATGTGTGTTTTTCCTCCCCAGTTTCGGGCGGTCTGACATGTACCGGAAGCGGGTCCAGATCTGCGTCTTCCTGCTGGTGTTCCTGGGCCTGTTCTCCGCTCTGGCCGTCCTCTTCTACGTCTACCCTGTGAAGTGCGACTGGTGCGAGTATCTCACCTGCATCCCCATCACCGACAAGTTCTGCGAGAAGTACGACCTGAACGCCCACATCCACTGAACATCCACTGAACATCCACTGAACATCCACTGAACATCCACTGAACATCCACCGGCCTTTCAACACGTCAGCCGGACGTTAGCAGTGCCGCCATATTGGCCGTTTCTAACAGTAGGATGTTGATGAAGCTGAAAATTGCCTTCGGATGTGGGAAAAGAATAAACTGAGCTAAAGTTTGACTGACAGAGCAAAAAAAAAAAAGAAGATTTCACTTCATTACTTGGACTGGAAATGAATGCCAGCCATATTGGTTGTACCATGTGAAAGAGTACGACAGACCCGCTATGAAAAAAGGCTGTAATGCATGAAAACTTCAGGCATTTGACTGTACATTAATACTTTACGTGCATGGGAACAAAACTAACGGATGAAAGTTGATTGAAAAGGAGTAACGAATTATGATTTATGTGTGTGTTTGATCTCTAGCTGGCCTACTGAGTGACCGGTCACTTTGACAGTGATTAAACATCTAGAGGGGCGTTCAGAGGCCAGTTTGTATGCCAAACAATTCATCGCCTCGCTCCTCTGGGAAATCTGACTCGACGGCGCCCCTTAGTGGCCAAAGAGGAACATTACAAGCTCAAATGGCTGCGATGGGGCAGCTGGGGTTTTTTTTTTTCTTTTGTACTTTTGTTTTTTACTGATGTCAAAACAATGTGCTAAGAGTTTTATCCGTTTACTGGATGTCCTTAGAGTTCAAAACTTGCTAGGAAATGAGACTGTAAAAATGCCTGACTGTGCCTTATTGACACACACGCACACACGCACACACACACACACAACCACTCAAACACACACGATGTCTAATGGTGCCATATATCAGTTTGTGTTTGTTTCTGGGACCATGCGAGGTGGAGTTCACTCGGTGATGGGTCCTGTTTCCTTCACTTCTATACAAGCTGCATTTCACAAGCTCAAACTGAGTAAAAATCTCCGTCAAAATCACAAGATGGATGATGAATCACATGAAACTTCAACTTCAGTATTGTAAAATCTCTTTAGTGACTGAATCGGCATTTAATTTCTAACCACGCTGCATTGACTCCATCCTTGGTTCCCACCACAGCCTATAATGCACTTTTTTTCACAGATAGGGTGTTTTTTTGTTGTTGTTGTTGTTTTTTATATCTACCCTGCGTTACATCTGTAAAGAGGACACCTGTATGTTAATCTGTTGCATCATGTATAGCTGTTACTGTGGTGAACTGTGTCTTTTTGCTATATGGTGGCGTTTTAGCCACCTGACTATAAACACCAAGATGTAAAGAGTCCGGCTCTTTCTTTCACGTCTCTGTCCAGATATTCGTGACGAAAGCTAAACCTCTCTGCTCCAGGTGAGACTCGAACTCACAACCTCGGCATTGCTCTGCTGGTTACTGTCTTATAAGTACCGCGCGCTGACCGATTGCGCCACTGGAGCCTGGAAACCCGATGCTAGATACCTGCATGTGGAAATAAAATAGAAACAGGGCAGCTTTCACTACTAGTTCACAGTTTGATGTCAGGATTATCACACAGAAATCTGTTAAAACCTCTGTGTTCCTGGTGAGGTTCTATTCCTTTTCTTTTCCTCCTACTCTTATAAGATTATTCCAGGATCGCAGTGATATTTTCAGGTCACTTTTCAAGGCCTTGACCCTCACACTCCTTCCTTTTTGGTTGCTTGTAATTTTCATGATCTCAGAATTTAAAATTGTTCTACTTTAGCACTTATTGTAAGTCACTCTGGATGAGAATTCCTAAAATGTACATGTAAATTGTAGAAACAGAAACGACTAAAGCTTAGGACTACATGCACATGTCTTGTACACTTATGGATTCTAAAAAAAACACAAGAGCTTTGAGGGTTTCTGATGGATTTTTTGATGGATTTTTGATGGATTGCAACCACAAGGGTTTCCTGAAGAACCAGAATCATCATACTGATACTTCCATGAACCTCAAACACAGATCGCTCTCCTATAGGAGCACAGTAGGGACTTTCCTTTCTTATGAGGTGCTTAACCTTAGAAGAAACCCCGAAAAAACCCCAAGTTTTTATAGTGTATCTTTCTGTTTTTGTGTTTTAACTTCAAACTGAGGGAGGCCTTGGTGGATTTACAGTATCTGATCTGGAACAGTTAGAGATCGCCTGGGGTTTTGAACGGCCACCAGAGGGCAACCCAAGACCAGTAACCCATATTGTATACAGGGGGGACAACTTCACTTGAACTGCTGCGTATGGTTAAGGCTTGAACCGCTGCCACGTTGCCGTGTTGTTCCTCATAATTTGAATGTCATTAATTCAAGCAGAAGGTTTATTACCGTGCAGAACTCTTATCGGTGGCCTGGCGCTCCCTGCCTGTTGTATCGCTGGGTTTGCTCTTTCTGCTGCTTCCCTCCCCTTCTCTCCTTGAGTGCAACACACACACAAACACACACACGTGCACGCACAAACACATGCATGTGCACACACACACACACACACACACACACACACTCGTTAGCCCTGGCATTCATTAAGTCTTGCCTATAATTGAGTCTAAATAAGTGTGTACTCTCTCATGTTAGAGAGGCTCAGAGAGGCTGAGCAGCACGAGTGCAGACGACACCAATCTGCACGCAAAACACAACAGTATGATAAACTAGATATATATACTTCTGTATCAAGCTGCATTTATGATTTTGCATTATTTGCTTTATTTCTCTGTGATACTCTATAGATCAAAATAAGAAAACATTCCTCTTTTCTCTTCCTCCTCTACAGCGAGGTCAGAGGTCACACGTACAAAAATCAGATGAGGTTTGTCTTCTATGGTTTATAGTCAAGTCAAGTTTATTTATATAGCCCTTTTGTTTGTTTGATGATCAAAAACAATGCACAGGCATCAGTCATGCATTAATTAAAATTATCGAGGATAACACATAAAGTTTCCAAAACTTATTTCAAATGTGGTCCTTTATCACATGCATGTCTCAAAGGGCTTTACACACCATCATATACATACATCACTACATATCATATATCATATATACTTACTACATTATATACACCATCATATACATAGTAAACTACATCATATACTGTACATGCATGTTATATAAGATATATACTGTATATATATGATACCTTGAAGTTTAATAGTATGAAAGTGGCTGCTCTTATAGTATGAAACTTAATCCCTGTACAACTTAAAACATTCATTGCAGATTTTTGTAAAGTCTCACTTACAGTCTATGGGTGGCTTGTAAGTAACTTGGTCACTTGCATGTAAAAATGAACATGTGAGCTTGACATATGAAAGGCAGAACATACAATACAAATCTTTTTCTTTCTTGTAAATCATCTCCATGTGTGCCGGCCTCAGTGCGGCCGTGGAGCTGCATGGTGGGGAGTCGGCGTTTTGCTCGAGGGCACTTCAACTGCTGCAGCGATTTCACAAGCTCCTCGCCATAAATCGGTGTGTGAGGTGAGGTCGCCTGTCAATCAAACAGTGTGGGCGGGACTGTGGCGTCTTTTTCCTTGGATTTTCTGTTGATGCAGTTTGAGTTTCTCTTTTCTCTGTCTGTTCAGCCACGGCGGCTATCGCTGCTCATGCTAACTACCCAGTTCTTCTTCGTCTGTTTATTCCAAACAAACCGGAATGTAAAACGCATCACTTCCTGTGCGGCAGAGGATTTTTTCCCGGGAAAGAGCTACCAGACTCCAGGTATTTAGAACAGGCAATGTAGAAGCTTTCATGAACTGGATATAGGTTGGATCACTATTGGAGTAACAAAGCAGACATTTATTAATATGAAAATAGATTATTACTGTAAAGTTGATTGTACTTTAAAGTTGATTATACTGCATGTGTATTAAGGACACATGCAATATGGAATGATCTTATATTCTGTCTCTCTTTTGTCATTATTCTCTCTGCAGAGGCCGGTGCAACAGCTGATAGAGGCAGCACCCATTAACCCCCCCCCACCCACCTCCTGCAGACCCCACATAGGAAATTAGCTCTCCTCCCAAACCCCCCCCCCCCTCCTCCAGTCTAATCCACCCCCCCTCCTCCTCTCTCTCTCCTCTCCTCCTCTTCCTCCTTCCTTCATCTGCGCCCACCTCCGCCTCCTCTTCCTTACTCCTTACATCCATTTCTTGATTCTCCATTTCCATCTCTCATTCATCACTTGATCCCCCCCCACCCCTCCACCCCACACACACACACACACACACACACACACACCTCCCCCCACCTCTCCATCACGGCTCCTATAGAGATGGTAATGTGACATGAAGAGGACGGTATCTCCGACCCATTGATCAGCATCAAACGAGACACGCTCAGATAAACTCCCCTCCTCCTCCCCTCCTCCTCTCCTCTCCTCCTCGCCTCATCAACGTCTTTTAATGGTTGATTATCTGGGCTGAAAATGAAACTGAGGTCGATGCCAGGTATTTACCACGAACATGTAAAGCAGAGAGTGGTTTCGGGGGAAAAAAAACACCTGGAAATGGAGGGAGATAGCTGGAAGATGATATTAGTGGAGATGGATGATGGATAAACAGAGGGAGGGATGGATGTATCGTGGATAAATGGATAGAAATGAATGGATAGCTGGATAGATAGATAGATAGATAGATAGATAGATAGATAGATAGATAGATAGATAGAAAGGAAAGGCGACCCTGAAACGGGACCCTGACAGCTGGCCAACAGGTGGCTACTGACAGACCCTCTCTCTTCATTGTGCCTGGAACGACCTGGAGGCACACACACACACACACACACACACACAAACACATACACACACACACTCACACACACACACACTCCTCAGACCCACTGA
Organism: Centroberyx gerrardi; assembly: GCF_048128805.1. Lineage (NCBI taxonomy): Eukaryota > Metazoa > Chordata > Actinopteri > Beryciformes > Berycidae > Centroberyx > Centroberyx gerrardi. The sequence continues at coordinate 20,156,598 of NC_136016.1, forward strand.
CTGCAGCACCCAGGCCATCAGGTGAAGGAGGCCAAGAGGGGGAGGTGTGTTTCTGTGTGTGTGTGTGTGTGTGTGTGTTGGAGGCAGGGGGAGGGGTACAGCAGGCCTACCAAGCACCTGTCTGATGATCCCACCTATGACAAGGCTGATAGAGAGTAATGTTATAGGCCTGCCTGAAACCACATGGTCCCATCTACCACCTGGACTGGCACTGAACCCCCCCCCCCCCCCCCCCCCCCCCCCCCCGCCTGTGTGTGTGTGTGTGTGTGTGTGTGTGTGTCACTCGTGTACCACTTTACTTACATGTGTTATCATATGAGATAACACAGTGATAACAGACTATACAGTCTGTTGACATTATGTTTAAAATTTTAATCACTTGACTCTCTTATCCAGAGAGATTCTCAGTAAGTAAGAAGTAATTAATGACATATTTCATACTCCCATATAGCATATATTTCTTATTTTTTGGTATACTTTCATATTGTACATATCTGCACTCCTTCTTTCTTTAATAAAATAAGTCCTACACCTGTTGCACACCTTAAATGCTGCAATCCATAATTTTTTTCTTCTTATTTACACGTTCTACTTGACAGGTTCTGGTGTTGAAATTGCAGGTTGTGTGTGTATATATATCCTTAATTTTGCTGTTGTCAGGTGAAAACATTGTATCGCTTGACAACCATGCATTTTTGAGTTTATCTAGTTGGTTTTGAAAAGCTTCCATAAACCCAAGGCGTCGTACAATATTGTCAAATCATGTAATCCTTCAATTGAAGTGAAAATATGAAAATCACCAAAAGAGTTACAAGGTTTTCACCCGACAGCGACGATTTGCTGTATGCATTTCTTCTGTTTGTAGTCTATTTTCCCTCTGCTATATCCTATTAGGCTCTTTGTTGCTGCAGTGACCCAATTTTGTCATCAGTACAGTGGAAACAGGATCATTAAAGTTTCATCTTATCTTAACTTGGGTCGGTTCAGCTAGCCTGAACGGTCTCAAGGTGTCACTGCGATTCATTTGCATTTAATTGAGTCCGATCTTGAGCCGTTGAAAGCCTCGGAGGAAATCGAACTTTTGAGAGTTTATTCCTCACATTTAAGTGTTTAATGTAAACGCAAGGAGGACGTCAGCGTATCAGAACCTGTGTTTGACCGGGCCGCTTCTTACCGCACATATTGTCAAGAAATAAACTGCAGCGGCATCTTGAGGCCGTTCAGTTCAGCGTCTTATTTAATGACATTTTGACTGGAACCAGGCTGTTAATGGATGTACTGTAGCTAATATGGGGGTCAAACCTCTGACCTGCGATCTTTCACTTAACAGGCCAGGCTCTCTCACCACTAGGCCACCTTGCTCTCTGTTGATCACATGACTGGAGTTTGTAATATGCAACACTAACCTCAGGTTGCTCTAACTCTCTGGAGATGATCCGTCGACAGGAGGAAAGCCAGGGGAAAAAGCCCTGGACCGATATACCACAACTTCCTCACTGCCCCCCCAAACGCACACACACACACACACACACACCCAGCCGTCCTGAAGTCCTGCTCTTATCCTCCACTCACTGGCTCCCAGTCACTAATTACACACACACACACACACACACACACACACACGCACGCACACCCATTTCCCTGTCATCTCCAGAGGCCAATCCTCCTCTTCCTTGCCATGTGTCCTCCAGCCGTCCTGAAGTCCTGCTCTTATCCTCCACTCACTGGCTCCCAGTCACTAATTACACACACACACACACACACACACACACACACACGCACACGCACACACAGGTGCACCTACACGCACACACCTCATTAGCGATCACTCTAATAATGCTCTTTCCCTGAATGCCCTCTCAGAATCCCTCTGATGGTTAGTAATTCTCTCTCTCTCTCTCTCTCTCTCTCTCTCTCTCTCTATCTCTCTCTCTCCCTCTCTCTCTCTCTCTCTCTCTCTCCTCTCTCTCTCTGAGTGCACGCGAACCCCCTTGTGTGTGTTGCGTCTCACCGGATTCATTTTCATGGAATTGTTATCTGATATTCACACAGCACACATGGGACCCGGGAGGAGAGGGGAGACAGAGGAAGAGAAAGAGAAAGAGAAGAGAAGAGAAGAGAAGAGAAGAGAAGAGACAATAAGAGAAGACACAAGGATAAGAAAAGAGAAGAGAAGAGAGGAAAAAAAAGACAAGAGAGAGCAGATGAGAAGAGAAGAAACAAGAAAAGAAGAGAAAAAAAACAGCAAACATCATGCTGAATAAATGTTGATACGATACAGCAGCCGTGTGTCAATGTTGAAAAACCACCAAAATTAAAGTTGAGACGTTCATAGCTTCTACCTGCATCATTTTGTGAACTCAGGACCTAAATATCTTCCTGATATCAGTTCAAAACAGTTTCCAGAGCTGTTATAATGTGATTTTTTTACCCTGCCATAATATCATATCATGAACATCTTGTGTTTATTTGGGTTGGCGTTGAACTTGGCGCCTCCTGCAGGTCACCGTCCGTGAAACGCTTGCTGGGACGGAAAGGATTAAAGAGAAATAGAATGAGCACAATCTGTCCATCTTCCAGCATCGTATACGGTCATTACAGTCGTCGGTGGAATGTGGATCTCCCACATTGCACCTGTTCCCCCCCACCCACCCACCCACTCCCCCCTCCCCCCCTCCCCCCTCCCCAACCTCCCACGTTAGTTTCATGCTGTTCCAATCGGTTAGCGATGGGTCAATAGCTGCGAGGAAGGCACCATTGTGTCCGGTGTAAGACAAGCAGGTCTAATCATTGTACGGGGCAAGTCTGGGCCTGCCGGGGCAGAGGGGCGGCTGCTGGCTGTTACTGGTCGGTTGAGTCGGTAGGACGGTCCAGCATGAGTCAGCATGAAAAGCATATATGCACACACACTTTAACGTAAGGGTGCGATCACACCTACGGTTTGCTTTCTTTCGTCTGAAACATAGCCGAAAAGTTGACTTTGTTGCATTTTTGTATTTGGTTTGTTTAAGTTCACACTACACAGTTACAAGTGAAGCAGGGCTTGTAAACAAAAGTCACATGGACTCACAAGTCGCGTGTTTATTGGACAGAGTTTTGGTAACCTGTCGTCCTGCCAGGTGAGAGATTTTGGCGAAAAGGGGAGTCAAAATATATCCGATTCCAGTCGCTCTAAGTTCAGCTAAGCATGATGGACTCGTCTGCACTGTTTACTGTAATTTACCTTCTTACCAGGTAAGAACACATGGAGAAACAGCTGAATATGAGCATCAGACCAGACTGCGGTTTGACCTCCGTTCATTTGGTTATGCTCGGCTTTCCAATCATGAGTAACTGCCGGCTATCAGATGTCAACACCCGTCTCTTTATACCCATAAACCCTTGAGTTTTGGGGTCGTTTTCTGTATGTTCTCAGTTTTTTGGTGCCACTCAAGTTTAAATAACATTGTTCTCACCTGACCAAGTGAGCCAAAGTAAAGGAATAAACACTCCGGAGTTTGAATAAACTGCCCCAATCATACAAGCACACACACACACACACACACACACACACACACACACACACACACACACACACACACACGTCCTCTCTCCCCACACTGAATCATATTGGCTACAGATTGCATGGAGCACCAAGTCTCACAGCAGGGCTTGGTGTTCCACTTCTCCAAGCATGGCTGAGGGACGTTTCATCGGTCAATCATCAGCGTTTCCCGTAACAAGACAACCGTGAAATAGGATCAGATTCTGATGCCCCTGCCTTCCAAATCAGATATGTTTGGTATGATTAGCTGTATAACACAAATATGCAAAGGGAAAAGCATTCATCCAGAACTGTTTGTCTGCTGATCACAACGCAAATCAACCTCATCCCTCCGGAGCAACAAATCACAGCCGCCCCTATCCCGGAAACAGCCCGACGTTCAAATCAACGACTCATGAATATTTTTGGAGGGTGCCGTGCTCCGCAAGATGAGCCCGGACTAAACACCATCATCAGCGCTATCACCGTAATCTTCGAAAAACTCCACGGAAAGTGCAATTTTGTCCCGGACTTTGCATTTATGAAAGTTGGCATGTTTGAAATCTCTGATGTTGGCGGGATAGAGTATTGATTGGTCTCCTCCTTTTGTAAAAAAAAAAAAAAAATACACTATTTACTGGAAGCTTAAAATTGATCTCGAACTTTGGCAATCAACTAATCATCCGCTGATAACTGAGAGGGAACAGAGTCAAGTGTGTAATTTAGGAACTTGAGAGGAAAAGTTTGTGTGATGGTGCTTACTGGGTGAAACCAGTGGAAAATTCCACTAGTGACCCCGCGCCTCCAATGCATCACTACTACTGCAATAGCTTCTGTCAATAGGTTTAAAAGGATTAAGCTTGAATCAACAGCAAACCCTTTCCTCTCATTGCTCATCGGTAAACTCCACTTCAGTTTGTTCTTTTATCGTGTTTCTTTATGGGTTTACTGTCCCTGCCTGCCACACACACACACACACACACACACACACACGGCTGCATGACCTGTACCTTGTCAGCTGGTTTATCTTAAACTCTCCAATCTGTTTACTATCGGTCACCTGCGTCAATAACGGTTGGATGCGGCTCTTCCTCGAGATAAGCCCTCCCTCCCTCCCTCCACCCTTCTCCCTTTGTTTCCCCCTCTCTCTCTCTCTGTGCACCGGAGCGATAAACAACGGATTTTGTAACAGAAAAATGCCAATAAGCGTGGCCGTGTCATATATCACAGCTCTTGTGGGACGGCTGGGTGCGTGTTATGTTCTCATAAGAATGACTGGCGAATATCCTCCCGTCCTCGTTGGCTCTGCGCTGAACATCATCTCTCATTTCTGACAGGTTTTGTGGCATCGCTGGGGCAAGCTGGGGCTTGCACAGCCAGCCCTCCCAAGGTCTGAGGCACGCACACACACACACAACCTCCTCAGGACACACACACACACATTCACAACCTCTCCTCCAATCACATTGAGATCCCGTGAATGCCCCGCGACTAAATTACAGCAAGCGTGATTTCGGAGCGGACGCAGCTCTTCAGACGAGGCCAATCATTTATGGCTGCCGCTAAAGAGGCTGCAGAAGACCAGTCTGACCTCCACCCACCCCGAGAGGAGGGGGCACCGCTTTCAGCCCCTCTGCAGCCACCCAAAAGATGAGGGAGAACATGGGGGGGGGGGGGGGGGGGGGGGGGGGGACGAGGGGGCGGGGGGGGGGGTTTCTCCAATTCCTCCCATTTGGCACGTCTTGTCCCTCCATCAGCACAAGACGGCCTCACCTCCAAAATCTGGGGAATGACTGGTTGTGGAGCCGCTGATTATAGTACAAATGGATGCTGGGAAGGATGCTCAGGCTGCTGATTTTGCTCCATTTTGTCTCTTGTGAAACTGGATTTTCTATATTTATATTGAATACACATTGTAAAGAAATGTATGAGAAGAGAAGAGAAGAAACAATAGCAGAAGAAATAAGGAGATAAGAGGAGAGAAGAGAGGGAAAAAAAGACAAGAGAGAACAGAATGAGAAGAGAAGAAACAAGAATAGCAAACATTTTGACGTTAAATATGTTGAATAGATGTTGATAGGATGTCCTGCACCAACACTGAAAACCTGAAAGTTGAGACATCTGTAGCTGCTAACCTGCATCATTTTGTGATGAGGTTGGATGAATACTTAATGTGTGTTTGAGATGCTGTGTGGGCTTTTGACCGAGGTGCTACAAACTGACTAAGCATGGCGTTTCATCACTGTGACGGAGGGGCCATGTAGCCGTTTGGTGGAAATCAATAAAGCATGAAACTAAAAGAAAAGAGAAGTGTGATTTTTCTTCATACTGGAGGTTTTACAAAAGCCTCATGTCTGCACCTCACTGGGTGTGGTGGCAAGGTGCTGAGAAACAACAAACTGTCAGACGGCTATTCTGTCCCGTCTTGAAACAATCTGGTCATCCTCCATTTCCTTTATTCCGCCTCTCAACTTAAAGGCCGTACAATTTGTCCTCAACTGTTTTCCTGTCCATTCAAACTCTGTCACTCTCTCCCGTCGGGTACGTAAAACCAATAAAACCCCCTTTTTTTTAGCCCCGACAAAACCAAGTACATAAACCCAACAGCTCCGCCATCCTGTCCTCTTCCCTGGTAGTGTAGCCAGCAGACACAACAAGCGTGGTGTCGGGTGTTTACAGGGGGGCCAGGCCGGCGCTGCCAGACCAATACAGGCTCTTTATGGCCCGGTGGGTCGCGGCAGTGAATGGGTCCTGCCAGCAGCCAGCGGTGGTCAGGGCTATACATGGGAGAGAGCCTCGGCAGGCAGCCATTGTTATGGTAAACAGGGGTTTGAATGGAAGAGGATGGGCAGGACACACACATAAAACAGAGGAAAACATGAGGAGGGGAGGGAGAGGAGACAAACACCCGACCACCTCAGAGATGGTGCACATGTAGGCCAGCAGGAAGACATATACATGCACACACACACACACACACACACCCTTGTACTGATCTTTATGAAGGCCTTCCATTGATTACATGATTCCCTGACCTTTAACCCTAACCTGCCTAACCTAAATCCTCACCGCTGCATACCTATAAATGACTCTCACCCTAATAAAATTGTAATCTAAAAACTCGTCGCAACCCTAAATTTACCTTAACCTTCACCCTGATTTAAATGTAATCTTAATTCTAATATTAACCCTAAACCCAAGTCCTAACCCTAAACTATTTCCCTTGAAGAAATAAAGATCGTCCAAAATTACCCGCAAAAATGTCCTTGATCCAAAGGTCTTAAACTCAAACTGGTTCTCACAAGGACATTTAGCAAAGCAACCTAATGTTAACAACTGAGCCACTAACGCTAGCTTCTACTACATATGTTAGCTAGTGTGTAAATCAGATCTGTAAACAGAAGACAGTGACAGTTAGCTGGCCAGATACTGTGGTTAGCCAGCTAACAAGCTGACATTATCTAAACACAGAATTGATCAGGTGTATTAGTGGCAAAATAATCAGTTCCCAGTCAAAAACATTGTACTGTACATTTAGAAACAACCAGCTGTTCACAGCCACTGCACGATTTTAACTTGTTTCCAGATCTATCAAAGCTTATCTTATGATATTTTAGTCAAATTATCTCACTGCACCGGCAGAAAATCTTGCCTGTTTCAGTAAAGTTCACTTGATACATGCCAATATGACTTCTTTCAAGAAATCACCGTAAAATAATGAAGAAAATCATGAAAATAGAAATTTGCTGCTAGACAATTTCAGTGTATTTCAGAGTAAATGTCCTGAAACAAGTTACATTATCCTGAAAAAAGTCAAATTTGTTGAAAGTGGTCTAAAATAAGCTTGATAAATCTGGATACAAGTTTGTCAGTTTTGCAGTGTGTTGCCCAAGAGCTGCACGAGGACCTCCAATATGGCCGCCAGCAGGTGCATTACATCACATGAAAGCCCTCTGTTTGTTTATTCTTATTTTAATCAATAAAAAAGTTATTTACTGCAGCTTTGAGATTGTGTTGGCAGTCAGATGGAGACACGGCTGATGGGTGAGAGCCGGCTGGCTGCTGGGGGCAGCGGGGCAGGGAAAGGGTTAAAAGGCTCCGGCTGCCTGATAATCCTCGACCGTTAAAAGCCCTCCAGAAAGACGTGACGTGTGTGAGGTAATCAGTAAAAGACTCAAGTGTGCCAGAGTGTGTATACACACACACACACACACACACACACACACACACAGGAGCACATACGCCACTGAAAGGGCAAAGAGGGAGGGAAAAGGCTGACAAGAGGAGGGAAGAAAAAGAGAATAAACACTCCTCCTCCCTCTCTCTCTCTGTGTCTCTCTCTCTCTCTCTCTCTCTCTGTCTCTCTCTCTCTCTCTCTCTCTCTTATCTGTTTTAGCTCTTTCTCGCTCGCCCCCTTTTTCCTCTCCTCGTTTCTCTCACTCCCTGCTGTGTCAATACAATGTGACAGTAATTTTCACTAGTGTTCCCTCTCAATAAGGCAAACACTGTAGGGTTTGCACACACACACACACACACACACACACACACACACACACACACACACACACACAGAGTCAGATTCGAGGATGGGTGACATGACCTTTCTCCTTTCTTTTCATTCTTGTATTCCTTCTTCTCTCTCTTTCTCCTTGTATGTCTTTGTTTGCTGTAGTCTTTGTCTCTGTGGGCAGTCAGAGCCTCGGCCAGACCACCTCGTGAGACCCATCTCTCCCTCTGTATCTCTCTCTTTCTCTCTCTCTCTCTCTCTCTCTCTGTATCTCTCTCTCTCTCTCTCTCTCTCTCTCTCTGTATCTCTCTCTGTATCTCTCTCTCTCTCTCTCTCTCTCTCCCTCTGTATCTCTCTCTCTCTCTCTCTCTGTATCTCTCTCTGTATCTCTCTCTCTCTCTCTCTCTCTCTGTATCTCTCTCTGTATCTCTCTCTCTCTGTATCTCTCTGTATCTCTCTCTCTCTCTCTCTCTGTATCTCTCTGTATCTCTCTCTCTCTCTCTCTGTATCTCTCTCTCTCTCTCTCTGTATCTCTCTCTCTCTCTCCCTCTGTATCTCTCTCTCTCTCTCTCTGTATCTCTCTCTCTCTCTCTTTCTCTCTCTCTGTATCTCTCTCTTTCCCTCTCTCTGTATCTCTCTCTCTCTCTTTCTCTCTCTCTGTATCTCTCTCTGTATCTCTCTCTCTGTATCTCTCTCTGTATCTCTCTCTCTCTTTCTCTCTCTCTGTATCTCTCTCTCTGTATCTCTCTCTGTATCTCTCTCTCTCTCTCCCTCTGTATCTCTCTCTCTCTCTCTCTCTCTCTGTATCTCTCTCTTTCCCTCTCTCTGTATCTCTCTCTCTGTATCTCTCTCTGTATCTCTCTCTCTGTATCTCTCTCTTTCCCTCTCTCTCTCTCTCTCTCTCTCTCTCTCTGTATCTCTCTCTGTATCTCTCTCTTTCCCTCTCTCTCTCTCTCTCTCTCTCTCTCTCTCTCTCTCTGTATCTCTCTCTTTCCCTCTCTCTCTCTCTCTCTCTCTCTTTTCCTCTCTCTCTCTCTGTTACTCCCTCTCTTTCTCTGTTACTCTCTCTCTCTCTCTCTTTCTCCCTCTCCCTCTATGTCTCTCTCTCTCTCTATGTCTCTCTTTCCCTCTCTCTCTCTCTCTCTCTCTCTCTCTCTCTCTGTATCTCTCTCTTTCCCTCTCTCTCCCTCTCTCTCTCTTTCCCTCTCTCTCTCTCTGTTACCTGTTTTCAATTAAATTCAGTTCAGTTCAGTTCAGTTCAGTTCAAGGTTATCTGTTGCCAAAGCATTCAGTGTGAACTCAGAGTAAATAGTTATATAAGAAGAAAACATCATAGGTCAATATTACTATAACTACATACAAGTGTTGTAATATTTCAGTATACAGAGAACATACATACATACTTTATATATACTGTATAACACAGTAAGCCACAGTACAGCATAGCATGCTACAGTGTCACATCGTTTAGCCATCTGACAAGCACACACACATTTAGCAGCAAGCCCAGCAGATTTATCCTCATCTGGTTTTCTCTCACTCTCGCCCTCCATGTCTTTGTGTCAATAGTATTAAATACTAAAGTACTTATTGTCAAGCAAAGTCAACAAATTCAGATTCAAATGACAGTAACCAAATCAGAAAGTCAATTATCACTCAACCAATTTATCTAAATACGAACATTTCCATTCTCAAACTGTGTTGGTCACGCATGTCTCTTTCCCTCTTTTTCTTCCTCTATGTGTGTCTCCCTCTCTCTCTCTCTCTCTCTCTCTCTCTCTCTCTCTCTCTCTCTCTCTCTCTTTCTTGGTGACACTAAACATATTCATTCAGAAATCATCATCAACTCTCTCCTCCTCCTCCTCCTGGCTCGGACAGTGGCGTCGCTCCCTGGCCGATGATCTTCAGATGCCCTCCTCAACATTTGGCATTTAGATGTTTAATTGACTGTCACTGATAATGGGATTGTGTTCATTCAACCAGGGTGTTACCAGGGGCGGCACAACCGCTATGAAACTGATAGAGAGAGGGAGGAGGGAGGGGGAGAGAGAGAGAGAGAGAGAGAGAGATGTTTACTCTCTTTCCTAACATAGCACATATTTCATACTTAGTGTTTAAATAAGAAAGCAAGACTGAGCAATTGAGTAAAAACGTAACTCTAACAACTGTAAGTGTGTGCAAGTAATCTATACGCTTTGCACTTTTACACCTATACTTAACGTGTTGAAATATGTTTACCCCACGTTTTGTTTTGTTTTTTATTGCTTATTTCATATTCTATTTTGTGATTATATTATATTATATTATATTATATTTCCCTGCTGAATTACTTTTGCTGCTGCAAGCAATCTAAGTTTCATCTGATCTTACTGCACTAATTTTGAAAAATGTCTTGATGGTAAAAAAGGCACAGGTACAAAATGGAAACCAATCAGCTTTCAGCATGGGCTTTAACTTTATTTTTTCATAAAGAAATGAGTTGGCCTATCTAAACTATAATTAGAACAAATTTTGATAGCCATGACTGAGTAACCTTGTTAAATGTGACACAATTTTTTTTATTTCTGACACCCTGAAGATGCAAAAACATGTTGGTGAGAAAATAAATACATTTATTTTGCAACAATTTGCACCCTTTCGCGGATGTGATCTTTTGTAGAGTTCATAGCCTACTGTAATACTGTACCTCTCTCCATGCGTACAAATGGCAAATACATGTGCAGGCTACACATTTACACACACACACACACACACACACACACACACACACACACACACACGCTGTGTTTGCGGGTGTTTGGCCTCTTCCCACAGGAATATAGATGTTAACTGGCGTTGTTGGGGGGCTGAGCTGAGGGCGGTTTTTAATAGCTCATGATTACTCTAGAGAGGGGAGCCCATAATTACAACCACAAATGAATTCACGCCCCTCACCCCCACGATGTGCTCTGAACCTAATCACAGGGACGCACAGAAGGGGTGTAGCGGAGGAATGGGAGCCCCGACAAAAGAGGTTTCCCCTTTGTCCGCTGAAGGGAAATCGAGAACACGAAATGTGCCGCGTTTCACCGGCTAAATTTACTGTTGAATAGAAAAGAGAGTTGTCTTCCCTCGTCTCTAACACACCGATCATGGGAGTTCCTTTTGTGGCTGGCGGCGGTGAGGAAGGTAGTAACACACACACACACACACACACACACGCTCACCCACGCACTGGATTGACACTGGTGAACAATCAAGCACAGTTAGCATTCTGCCCACACATCTCTTTTGCCCAGCCCATGCCAACCAGACACACACACACACACACACACTCGCACACACACACACACACACACACAATGGCCAGACTACATGTCCTTAATGGAGGTGCAGACAAACAGAGGAATGCCAGGCAGAGATGGCGCTAACCGTACGTCTGCCCACATCAGCCGGCCCTCAATAGAGATTGGCCAGGAACGCGTGAACTGGCGCTGTGTGGGAGTGAAATAGTAAAAGAGGACTTCTTCTCTTCTTAAGAGCCTCTGTCTGATTCTGGAGTCTGGGACAGAAAACGCTGGAATACGAAAAACGGTCGCACGCTTAGCCAAACCTTTAACTTTTACTTGCACGGCATTTACATTTCACAGGCTTTCAGCTGATGGGTCTCATCCAGATGAACTTAGAATGAGTGCAACAGTAAAAATACGCTTCAGTTTCTAGATCTCCAGTCATACAAACACCTAATACTTCAGGATCAGAGCCATAGTGCCTTCACAATATTCCTGTGATCCAATAATATGCACCTTAACTTGTACTTTAGTCTTTTACTTACTACCCAAATCCTTTAATAAGTCACTGAAATTGAATTGTTCTCTTTTGGACGGATTTATCATCTATTTTTTAAGCAATTTTAATAGTAACCCATAGGCCAGGGTGCAGGTTTTATTTGGAAAGTGGCAGGGACACTAATTGGCGGGTTGTTTTTTAATTGCTTTTCCTTCAGTTCGACTCAATATCCTATGTATTGTACTCTTGAACACAATAAAAGTTGGAAGATTATCAATAGAAACACTATTTTAAACTCAATTCTTACCTGGTTTCTTCTCAACTGGTATCTGGTTTTCCCTCTCTCTCTCTCTCTCTCTCTCTCTCTCTCTTGCCCTCTCTCTCTCTCTCTCTCTCTCTCTCTCTCTCTCCCCCCATCTGGTGTTCCCTCTCTCTCTCTCTCTCGCTCTCTCTCTCTCTCTCTCTCTCCCCCGTCTGGTGTCACCCCCCCCCCCAGTCTCTCTCTTGCCCTCTCTCCCACTCTCTCTCTCTCTCCCTCACCCCATCTGGTGTTCTCTCTCTCTCTCTCTCTCTCTCTCTCTCTCTCTCTCTCTCTCTCCGATGCCTCTATTGACTGACAGCCACCATATGACACACTGACACGGATTGCCAGAGGAGTACGAGTTCGTGAAGAGAGGTTTTTCAAGAGGTGCAATATATCTAATTTGGGAACAAGAAGTCTTCATTGCCTCTGATGAAGCAGGAGAAACGTTTCACCTCGCGTTGATATTTTCCCTAACGATGCTCTGCAGCCGCCCCAGCTGTCTCCTTCAGCCGGGCGCGGTAAACAAGCCGAGAGCGAGCGCCGTGCAGCCTCACACGCAGAGCGCCGCGGCCTGCTACTCTCCCCGCCACTAATTGACCATCGGCCAAAGGACAACCTCTCCCCTCCTGCTGCCCCCCCCCCCCCACCCTCCTCCCTCCTTCCCTCCCTCCCTCCTCCCTCTGATCCTTCCTTTGTGCCCCTCTCTCCTCCTCGCCACCTTCCTCCTCATCTCCGAATCCACGCATCCCTCTCTCTTTTGTCTTTCATCTGCTTTTCTCTAGACGTGTCAATCTCTTCATCTCTGTTCCCTCCCCTCCCTCCCTCCCTCTCCCTCTCTGCCTTTCATTCCATCTTCTTCTTCTTCTTCTTCTTCTTCTTCTTCTCCTCTCTCTCTCTCTCTCTGTCTCTTTCGCCTTCCCTCTGTCTGCCAGCTCTGTCTGCAGCCTTGCATAATTAGCTGGACGGAGTCGCCGTGGGTCTGGTCCAGGTCTGGCTCCGGCTCAACCCAGCTCATTACAGAGAATACGCCTGTCTCTCCTCCTCCTCCTCCTCCTCCTCCTCCTCCTCCTCCTCCTCCTCCTCTGTCTCTTCACTCTCTGGGTCTATATGGGGTGAATATGTGAATCCAAATGGTGAAAAGACAACCGAGTGGCTCTGGGATCAGAAACAAAGAGAGAGAGAGACATCGGCTACGTTCACACGTCTAGTCTCCTATACATTATCATTATCTTCTCGTTTTCATGTATTTATTTCATTATTTTGGATGTCCACGTGATTAATAATAGGGCAAAGTCATCAGTATGACCTTCTAGCTTCCTGACCTCTCCTGCACATAGTTGTACTCTATGGATTTCTGTCTTATTTGTTGTCTTTTTTTTACAAGAAAGAAAGCTGAAAGTGTACCAAGTCTGATTTGTTTCCTGAATATATGACACAGATTAGATGATTTCTAATCAGTGTGAACAGATAAAATGCATTGAGTTGCATTTTTTCAACTAATGTGAGGTGAACCACATGGATATTTGGTACAAAATCAGATCCTGAGGCATGCAGCCTACATTCAACTTGTATTTTAACACTCAGATCATAATTAGTCTGCGTTGCCATCGCAATAAGTAAATCTTATGACACAGGACAAGAAGACAACGATGGAAAGAAAAACAAAGTTCGAAGGCGCATACAAAAAATGAAATGTATATGATATGTATAAGCCTGTTTGTTGTGTTTTGGTATGTTTTTATGGTGTAACCTGTCCCTGTTTGTATTTTTATATGAAACCTTTTTTTTTATTATTTTGCTGCCCATCTTGACCAGGAAGAAGACCTGGCAGAAGAGATATTGTATCTCAGTGGGACCTTCCTGGTTAAATAAAGGATAAATAAAAATAAATAAATAAAAATAAACAAGCAGGATAAATGGTTGTGATGTGTGTTGATACTTGATGTGCAGCCATCTTTTCGACATCGCTGTCAGTTCATATTGGTATCGATATGGTTTAAACGATATGAAAGATTCAGCACTTCAGTATTGAGCATGAAGGCGAGGCCATGGAGAAACAGACAGAGAAAGGATATATACAAAATGGATAGATTGTTTTTTGTTGTTTTTTTTGTCAGGGATAACTCATCCATTCAGACAAAGCGTCAAACCAAGCATGGAGGGCTTTGGTACAGACTGAGAAACTACAACTGTGTCTTTTCCCTGGACTTTGTGTGTCTCCTGTGTCATGTTAAGGAGATCCGTCTGGCAGAACTCGAACCTGTCCGTCTCCACATTCACAACCACTGACCCCTGACTGTCGGCACGTCGCTTTCAAATCCACTTCACTGGCCAGACCGCAGCTGAGAGACACAAGACTTTATAATATGAGATGCTTTTCTTACATTATTCTTATATTGTGGTGACCAATGGGGTGTGAGCAGCTGTTTCTTCAACAGCCAGCGCCTCTCGCATGACTCTAAAGTATGAAGTTAAAGAATTGTGTTGGAGGTATATTTTCACATTTTTTCATAGTAGACTCAAGCAAATGATAGCGAGTTCTATCAGAATCAGGATCGCTTTTTTTTCCAAGTACGAGTACAGAAGTAATTTCAGGATTTAACGTAACAGGACAATGTTCAGAGAGTCTGAACATTGTCAAGGCTTGAAGGAGCACCAACGCTCTTCAGACGGGCTGATGGACGGGTCGGTTATGTAAGTTCTCTCACCGAAGGACTTTGTTGTCAGGAAAGGTTAAGCCTGATGAAAGTATTGTTATGCTCTCCAGCGCCGTGACAAAAGCAAGGGGCAGCAAGGACAGCAAGGGGAGCAGGGGCAGCAGGGGCAGCAAGGGGCAGCAGGGGGAGCAGGGGCAGCAAGGGGCAGCAGGGGCAGCAGGGGGAGCAGGGGGCAGCAAGGGGAGCAGGGGCAGCAGGGGCAGCAGGGGGAGCAGGGGCAGCAGGGGCAGCAGGGGCAGCAGGGGGAGCAGGGGGCAGCAGGGGCAGCAGGGGCAGCAAGGGGAGCAGGGGCAGCAGGGGCAGCAGGGGGAGCAGGGGCAGCAGGGGCAGCAGGGGGAGCAGGGGCAGCAGGGGGAGCAGGGGGAGCAGGGGCAGCAAGGGGCAGCAGGGGGAGCAGGGGGAGCAGGGGGAGCAAGGGGCAGCAGGGGGAGCAGGGGCAGCAGGGGGAGCAGGGGGAGCAAGGGGCAGCAGGGGGAGCAGGGGCAGCAGGGGGAGCAGGGGCAGCAGGGGGAGCAGGGGCAGCAGGAGCAGCAAGGGGAGCAGGGGCAGCAGGGGGAGCAGGGGGAGCAGGGGGAGCAGGGGCAGCAGGGGGAGCAGGGGCAGCAGGCGGAGCAGGGGCAGCAAGGGGGAGCAGGGGGAGCAGGGGCAGCAAGGGGAGCAGGGGCAGCAGGGGCAGCAGGGGGAGCAGGGGCAGCAGGGGGAGCAGGGGGCAGCAGGGGGAGCAGGGGCAGCAGGGGGAGCAGGGGGCAGCAAGGGGAGCAGGGGCAGCAGGCGGAGCAGGGGCAGCAAGGGGGAGCAGGGGGAGCAGGGGGAGCAGGGGTAGCAAGGGGCAGCAGGGGGAGCAGGGGCAGCAAGGGGCAGCAAGGGGAGCAGGGGGAGCAGGGGCAGCAAGGGGCAGCAAGGGGAGCAGGGGGAGCAGGGGCAGCAAGGGACAGCAAGGGGAGCAGGGGCAGCAGGGGCAGCAAGGGGCAGCAGGGGGAGCAGGGGCAGCAGGGGGAGCAGGGGCAGCAAGGGGCAGCAAGGGGAGCAGGGGCAGGCAGGGGCAGCAGGGGCAGCAGGGGGAGCAGGGGCAGCAGGGGGCAGCAGGGGCAGCAAGGGGAGCAGGGGGAGCAGGGGCAGCAAGGGACAGCAAGGGGAGCAGGGGCAGCAGGGGCAGCAGGGGGAGCAGGGCAGCTCCCATCCCATCGATTTCAGACACATTTTGCTCTAAAAAGCCGATTCTGCCGCTAAGAATAAGTCTTTCTACTGGACTTCAACTGAATATTTACCTGTGAGGTCAATTGATTTGGTTGCACCTTGAGAGTAAATATTGCAAATAGTGTTTCTCGCGCAATTTTTGGTAGTTTTTGTGTAACAGTTAATAATTTAATGAAGAAGTCTATAAAAATGACTTGTTTTGTAGAGGAAGAAAGAGTTTTCTATAGGGTGACAAATATATATATCTGTTTATAATAGAAATACTGAATACCCAAATCATATTTTCTACATCTGCAAAATGAGTGGAGGGTGTATAGGTTTTACAACCAACACATACGACCCTCTGTAGAATATCTGTTAATATCAATACAAGCAAATTCTTTTCACATCATGTCGTAGCTTTCATATGTTGCTTTTCTTTTTTATTCTCATGTTCCTCTTGTTTGTTATATATTGCAAATATTTAGATTCTTTTTTTTTTTTCAGGCAATTTGTCGCTTATTTCGTACTGCAGATGTTCCACATTCTTGGGACAGTGGATCGGTCTCCAGCCGTTGGCTTGTTCGTTCATTCGACCATCTGTCACACGCAATATCTCACACACTGTTGATCGGATTTTGATGAAACTTTGTCACTAAACATGTTTACTGTTAATTTGTTGTTTTTCTCTCAAGTTATCCTGCTGTTACTGCTAATATTTTGCACATATTGTTAAAAGTGTAATCCATACCTTTTTCACACTCTCATCCATATGTTCTAATGTGGAATTGTCAATCGAGTATATTTACACAATCCCCATTTGCTCTATTCTATTTATGTTCTATTTTTCTTTGATGTGCCCTATTTCTATTTACTGCTGCAACAGAACAGTTTCCCCACAGGCAACATCAAAGTTTCATCTCATTCTTATCTTATTCCACTGGTCCCATCGCACTAAATCTGAGGTTTTCCAGCATGTTCATACATCACCATGTGAGTTATTGATATCTTCCTGCACCAATGTCACCAAGACAAATTCCTGTGCATCTATTAAACAAAGTGGTTTTCATCCTGATAGGTGGGTGTGGCTTGGGAGTGGTGGGAGGAAGGAGGAAGAGGAGGAGAGAGGGATAGGTGAAGAGAGAGAGGAGAGAGAGACGAGAGAGGAGGGGGGGGGGGGGGGGGAGGAGCCTGCCGACAGCCTCATCCTCTCCGGATCTTTCTCCTTCAGCCCTTCCTCCCTCTTCGTCTTCATCTTCTTTTTTTATCCAGCAGCTTCAGCCTCAGTCCCTTCATCCGTCGCCCTCCCTCTCTCGTGTTTTTCTGTTTCCGCGGTTTCCTGCCGAGCCTTTACCCCGCCTCACCCCCATTTCCCTACTTGTGTTCGCTCTCTCATTTTCCTCCAGCATCTGTCTTTCTAGTAGCATACTCTCTCTCTCTCTCTCTCTCTCTCTCTCTCTCTCTCTCTCTCTGTCAATTACCCCTTCTCCCTCTCTCATTTTCCTCGCTCTTATTTCCTTACAACTCTCAATTGTCTCTTCGCCTCACGGTGCTCGCTCTCATCTTCCTCCTCTCTGTCATGTCTGCTGTTCGCTCTTCACCTCTCTCTCTCTCTCTCTCACTCACTCACTCTCTCTCTCTCTCTCTCTCTCTTTCCATCTTTTTTTTTCCCCTTCACCTTCTCCCAGCGGAGGTCTTGCATCGCTCCGTTCTCCAGTGGCTAATTTGACTGTTCTACTTGCCGACCCAGCAGTGGGAGCCGCGTATGAGTGTGTGTGTGAGTGTGTGTGTGTGTGTGAGTGTGTGTGTGTGTGTGAGTGTGAGGGTGTGTGTGTGTGCTGCACTTCTCCCCTGCCAGCTGCTGTTATACAACACTAATTCTTGCTACTACACACAAACATCTCACTTGCCGGCAAACACACACACACACACAGAAACACACATACACACACACACACACACACACACACACACACACACACACGCCAGCATGCAGTCACACACAAAATCTCCCCCCTAATGTAGGCCATCATGTTTTTATCACAGTTTCATTCATGCATTTGACTGTTTGGATGGATGTGCGCAGGCTTTTACAGAATCAGCATTCACATAAACTGTAATGATGCTATAACTGATGATGCTTTAATACTGTGCATGTTAATGATGATGATGATGATGATGATGATGATGATGTATGTCTCTTCCTCCGGTGGCTCTCTGTTCGACAGACAGGACGACAGGCGTGAAGTTAAAGCTAAGCAGCGATTGGTTCCACAGAGCGAAGTCTAATCAGCCGCCAAGCATGAGATCCTTAAGTGGCTCTGAAGAGGAGGGACGTGTGCACACACACACACACACACACACACACACAGACATACATACATATAAATGCAGATTTATATACTGACAGACGCACACACACACAGATAAGTGTCATTGTGTTCTAATGGGATGCTTTGAACTCAGAGCAACAGAGCTTTCAGTACAGTACACTGTGTGCTAACATTAGATGGATGTGCTAAGCATCCACACACACACACACACACACACACACACACACACACACACACACACATACACACACACACACACACACACACACAGTACATATGAGCCTGATACCTTACCTGTCAGAGGCAGGTGTGGTCTCGGAGGACCCAATCAGTTTTAATTAACCCCTTGTGGTGGAGGGTGAGTGGGGGAGGGGAGGGGGAGTGGGGGGGAGGGGGGGGGGGGGGGGTGGAGGCAGAGGGAAGACAGGGAGAAAGGCAGCGAGAGTAAGAAGAAGAAAGAAGAAATGCAATAGAAAGCCGGGTGAAAAGACATTTCTCTTAAGAGACAAATGGTTGAGAGAAGGGAATTAAAAAAAACGACAAAACACGCAGTCATGTTCCTTAAAGCTGCACTAGGAAAGATCTCTATGTAAAAAAAAAAAAGTGGTAAAAGCATGAATCACAAAGTGGAGCTGCAGCAGAGACCAGCATCCCCTCCCCCCTACTAGAGACACTGTACATTCACCCTGTTTGCTCAAATGAAATTCTGATGCTGATGGACGCTTCACCCACAGGAAGTGACTAAACAAAACGAAAGAAACGCCAACTGAGCCTCAAGTTACATGATTTCTGGGCTTTTAAGTCATGAAAATTCAAACTGTTTCATCTCATTGACTAGAGCAGATTTGAAAACAAGGCAACAGTTAACATGAAAGTCTGTTACTATATGTAACAATGCAAATACACTTTGTAGGGCCATTTGCATTGTATGTAATGGTCCTCAAACTTCTGCATTGATTAGTCAAAATCCCATGCATTGATTAGTTGGATGTTGAAGGGTTTAGTACAAAGCTCCTGCAGATAGATCTACATCACTGTTCATCTTTAAGAAACTCTTATTTCTACATTTGGAAAGACATGTTTGCTGACTATTTTGGTCTTGAATAGGACTCAATTTACTCTGGTCTCGGGCTTGACTTGGTCTCGACCCCCTTCGGACCCGGTATTGACTCAAACTCAACTGGATCTGGTCTTGAAATTGACTTGGACTCAACTAAGTTTGGTCTTGTTTACAGCCGTGGTTCCTGGCGTCTTCACATACCTTCTGGATACAGAGGAGACGAAGGCGTGGCGAGCCTAAACTTGACACAATGATGTCTGGTGTCTGTGTTGTCTCTTCCTCACACACACAGACACACAACACACCCAACACACTGACCCCGCATCCATTATTGAAGGGCAGGTGATTAGTTCAACTAAGGCCCGGCAGATAGAGTGTCGCTCCACAGTCATCCTTATGTAATCAGAGGTGATTTCCTGACAAGGCCGGGATGAGATCACGGTCAGCAAATAGACGGCCGGTGACACATCGCTAACAAAGTGTTTACACCGAAGCGGTGTGAAGGAGGGCGACGACCCGCACGTGTCGGTGCACATGCACAGTGGGCTTCATCTGTTAGTCTCAAAATATTCACTAGTCATTCTTACAACGGCAAATACACACATTTTTCTATTAAAAAATCTGAGAGAAGGGTGAAGGTAAGGTATCTTGAAGAAAAGCTGCATCCGGTGGTTCATGATGCATGCCCTTGTGTGTATGTAGAGGTGTATTTGCGTGTTTTGTTTGTGTGTGTGTGTGTGTGTGTGTGTGTGTGTGTGTGTGTGTGTGTGTGACCCCTACATGCGTCCATGAAAGTGTGTGTGCTGTGTGCTGTGTACCGCTCCCCCGGTGAGCCAGATGCCTCGTTGCTTCACAAAGCAAATCGCAGCTAATCAAATAAGAGCTCTCAGCAGCGCGCAGACATAGGGAGGAGAATGGAAGAACAGTGTGTGTGTGTGTGTGTGTGTGTGTTGGGGGGAGGGGGTGGCAGAGGCAGTCTAGTGGCTTCAAGAGGTCCAGGATAGGAGGCGGGGGTGGAGGCACACACACTGGCTGACACACACACACCTGCACGAGCTTATATCTGTCACTCACTTAGACACACACACACACACACACACACACACATGTACCTATACATACAGTACATACAGTACAAATATATAGACAGAGTAGTCAAGCGAAAACACACACACACAATACATCTTTCTATCTCCATGTCTGTATCTATCTTTGTTTTTTCTTTTCAAATAAACTCCTTTCCTTTCTCAGTCTCTCAGTGTGTTACAAGGCTCAAGGGCCTTGAGGGAGAGTAATAAAATCATAATGAAATACAAGACTTTTCACTCAATCCAAGGTCCAAGGTGATTACTGACTGCTGACTGCAGACAGCAGCTTCAGTTCAAACAAGTTGATTACATTGAACTTGATTTATTCCAATTTGTCAGTCAGATCTGTTGTGCATAGCATGCCTATAATCAATACACTACATTCCTCCTTAGAGACATTTTATTTTTTATTTTAAGAGCCTCCTAAAGGGAAATTCCACCCTCAGATACTCTTACACTGTTATATATCATCAATCTGTGATGTTCAGTGTGTTCAAGCTGTTATTTTGTGATTGCAATTTACTCTTTTGGTGAACCCACTTTCCCTCACCCTGCCCTGTCCTTCAGGTAGTGATTTCCTACATTTCCCAGAATGCCTTTCGACAGTCCCTAGAGAACAGATGTGAACTATACTGTAGGTGGAGGGAGCGATAATGATAAACTCAAAACACATCATGTCTTGTAGCTGCATTGCATTCTGGTCTGCTGAGGCTCTCCTGGAGCTGGTAGTGATTCAGTGTCTTGCTCAAGGACACTTCTGATGATGCTTGTAGAAAACATAGGCTTCCACTCAGATCCTCCAATTAAAGGACGGTATCTCTAACCACTAGGCCACCCTTCTGCCACAAATATTTACCTTGATTGCCAGCAGGATATGTCAGTTACATCGTATTGTATTCTGGGTAGACACATTTCGCTAAAGCTACAATATGCAACTGTTTTCCTAATAAAATAATAAATAAATACGATACATTGTGACCCTTTTCATAGATGCCTTTATGTTCCATTTGCCTGAAATTGGCTTTTCAATAATTTTTGGAACATTTTGGGGTGCATAACATCAACAACAATGGCGGAAAGCAGTAAGGAAAAATCCAGCGAAGCTAAACGTGCAGCACACAAGACCAAAAGCATGGTGAACACTGGGAACTTGACCAGCGGAGGGGGAAGAACGGGACGAACAGTTCACTTTTCAACAGTTAAAATATGCAATTTGGTTTGCGATTCTTTTGACCATGAATTCTGGAGCCGAACGGCGATCTTACCAGGAGTTCTCTGGCCGAGGAACAGGCGGAGCAGCGGGCCAGATTGAGGAGGTTGGTCCAGACTTGTTTTCTGCTCCGCTCCTTGGCACCGGCATCGACGCTGTGTGGCGTGGCAGAGCTCCAGCGCCGCCCTGGCTCTCTTTATACACTCTCGTCCATGCTCGCCCCCCTGACACGCTGCCCTCTGGCTGGCCCTCTGTGTGTGGGCATGTGTATGAGTGTGTGTGTGTGTGTTTTTGTATGGCGGCATGAGCGTGTATGCTTCTGTGCTTGTATGCATGTACCTGCGTGCCTGCATGTGTATGTATGGAATCTGTGCCTGCGTGTCTGTGTGTATACGTATGTGAGACTCTGTGTGTACGCATGTGTGTACGCATGTGTGTGTGTGTGTGTGTGTGCCAGCTGTGTGCCCTCAGCCTCCCTCCTCCTGTCTGCCTGTCGGACAATCAGCCTCTCCCTGAGACCACAGAGACCGAAGGCACAGGGCAAGAATGCCTTTCAGTGGCCTTGAGTGGTGATGCCAAGACGCACACACACACACACACACACACACACACACACACACACACACACACACAAGCAATCCAATC
The DNA here is from genome assembly GCF_048128805.1 of Centroberyx gerrardi. NCBI lineage: Eukaryota > Metazoa > Chordata > Actinopteri > Beryciformes > Berycidae > Centroberyx > Centroberyx gerrardi. Next base: position 20,178,929 of record NC_136016.1, read on the forward strand.
TGCGATATATGCTGATACATACAGATCGCGTTTTTCATCAACCTAATGCAGAAGTATGTGCATCCTTTTTATAAACCTTTATTTATCCAAGCAAACTTTACTGAGCATGCATACTCTTTTATTATCAATGTCCGGCTTCACACACATTCAGTGACAGACATTCACACACAGGAGCTGCCCACTAAACTGCAGTTTTCTCGCAGGCTGGGGCTGAGTGCCTCACTTAAGGTCACCTCAACAGTAATTTTCCAGACCTGAAGGGCTATAATCTACAGAGGTCACAGACATCCAGTATTACACTGCAGCACCATCACCAGTCTGTTCGATCTGGAGAATAATCACTTTCTTTTCCAGCACTCTCACAGGAGAAATTGCCAAAGAAGTGAACATAATGTACAAGCTAAAGGAGTTCACAAGACTGGCACTGGATATAAATTGTACAGATAAATACCATAATTTTCCTCCTCAGAGTGCAATACAATATGATGAGACATGACTCGATATGACATGATGTAATATAAAACAACATGAGACAATACAACAGAATCTGATATATGATACAATATGATCAATTGTGTTGCAATTGATAGGACATGAATGGATATGATACTATACGCTATGATATGATATAATACAACACAACATGATACAATAAAATATTATTAAATGCAATTAAATAATGAAAAGAAAATGATGTGATGTGATGCGATTCAATGCGATACAATATGATACAATACAAGACAATACAACAAAAAATTACATATGATACGATACGACACGACATGATACGATACAATACGGTACGGTACGGTACGGTACGGTACGGTACGATACGATGCGCTACAATACGATGCGATACGATGCAATTTGATACGATGCAATTCGATACAATGTGATACGATACAATATGATACAATATGATACAATATGATACAATACGATATGATACGATGCGATACGATGCAATTCGCTACGATACAATTTGATATGATACGCTGTTATGCGATATGATACAATACAAGACTCTGTTATGCGATACAATACGATACAATACGATATAAGATAAGATAAGATAAGATAAGATAAGATAAGATAAGATAAGATAAGATAGCACTTTATTAATCCCCTTGGGGAAATTCAGGTGCCACAGCAGCAACTGGCAGACAGTACAATGGAAAACAAGTACAGTAAGTACAATAAGATAATAAAAAAGAAGAGGTACTAAGATAAAACAATAGAAGTAATGTACATAATATAGAGACTATGGAGACGGGTATTCTTACATATATATTCTGTATATATACATAATCTATGGGCTGGGCTGAAGCTGCTCCTCATCAGCCTCAGCTCGTCGCAGAGAGGGTGAGAGGGGTTCTCCAGGATGGCATTGATCTTTCCCCTCATCCTCCTCTCTGCCACTGCCTCCAGACTGTCCAGTTTGTCTCCAACAACAGAGCCAGCCTTCTTCACCAGCTTGTTCATTCTGTTGGCTTCCCCTGCCTTGATGACGCCTCCCCAGCACTACAGACTGGTAGAACATCTGCAGCAGCCTGTTGCACACGTTGAAGGACCTGAGTCTCCTCAGGAAGTGCAGCCTGCTCTGTCCTTTCCTGTAGAGGGCCTCAGTGTTAGGGCTGGGTATCGGTACTCGATACCTTTAAGGTATCGACCGAAATAACCCAGTACCAAGTAGTATCGAAACTTCTCCAGTCAAACGATACCTGCATTCGATACTTTTTGTACACAGATCTAGAAAAAAATGACTATTTGTATGGTTTTGCTCGCAGCCAATCACCGCAAGTGTTCTTCGATTTAATGCGACGTGTGATTGGCCCACTACTGCAGCAGCTACAACCCATACAGTCTGTGGTGGTGAAGTCGAGCGCGGTGTATATGACGGAGTTGGCAGTTCAGCGTACCGAGATGCCACCAAAACGTAAAAAAAAAGGTATTGAATGAAGTACTCTATTGGTATCGGTATCACTTTAAGGGTACTGGTATTGGTACTGGTATCGTAATTTTTTAAACGATACCCAGCCCTACTCAGTGTTGTCCGGCCAGTCCAGTTTATTGTTGAGCTGCACTCCTAGGAACCGATAGCAGTTCACCATCTCCACCTCCTCCCCCTGGATGGTGACAGGGGTTGGGGGCCTCCTGCTCCTTCTGAAGTCCACCACCAGCTCCTTGGTCTTCATGATGTTAAGACTGCATACTGTGATCACAATACCATACAATACAATATATGATATGATATGATACAATAAGATACGACATGACATGATACAATACCCATTATTTTCCCGATGGAAATTCAGTTCTCAAGGCCGGCACAAAAAGTTCACATCATACGCATTCACAGTCAAATGGTCACTCCGGCAGGTCGAGCAATGCCAACTCAAAAAATGAAGTGTGCAATCTACCCAGCGGTGGGCAGCATATAAAGGGTATGTTTTTCATGAGATTGACCTCACTCGATTTCCCCCGTCCCCAGTGGCAGCAACACTGTGTAGCACAAGAAAAATGTACAGCTCAAGGTCCCTGATGGGAAAGGCACTCTGAGCACTTAGGAGCCTGACAGACCTGACGGAAATGGTTTACGATGTGGCTGTACCCCGCAGTGAAAGAGCGATCTTGCATGTGTTTTCCCCATGTTCCATCAATCTCTGGAGAGATTCATGAGAGAGGGAGAAAGAGAGAAACATGTGGAGAGAGGGAAGAGGGAAGGAGACAGAAAGAGAGAGAGAGAGAGAGATAAGCCCTGGGCAGTCCTATAAGGCTGAATAGAGCCTCTTTAGCCTTAAAGAACCTCTATACATCGTCATAATTATCATCTGTGTGTGTGTGTGCAGTTTGTGCTCATTTGTACGCCTGCATGTGTGTGTGTGTGTGTGTGTGTGTGTGTGTGTGCTACATGCCCTGAATAAATGAAATTAGCACATCAAAACTAAAACAAAATCTGGAGGGGTTATGTGTGTGTTTGAGGTGGGTTGGCAAATTGTAGACCCAGTCTTCATTAGTCAAAGCCACATTTGGAGGGATAAAGGCTCTTCTGGACAAAAAATCTACCAATAAGGCTTTTGTTGAATAATAATGCTGAAAACACTCAATACAATTATTTGAAACACACACACAATAGTGATTCTGTTCTTATTGTATGTAGACATAACCATGTACACACTTTGACCAATTATGCAAGTAGGATAGACCTTGATAATACCTAATCTCTGTTTAATAAAAGAAAACCCTCTCACTATAATACTACACCTCAGTCCTTTTATTCTAATTTACCATCCGCAATTCCTTTCAAAATGGAAGAGGCAATCTAAATGGAAACCTCATTAGCATTTCATGCATAAACAACAGCCTTTTAGAAAGCCTATTTAAGTGTATTTCCTGCTTAAGCCCCTCCCCTTTCTGTCCATCTGGAGAGGTATTAACGGATGGTCAGACCGCTGAATATCCATCCAGGCTTTTTTCCCTTATCAATATGTCATGAGGGCTTGGAAACCAGAGAGGGAAGACAATTTCCAGACAGTCTACCACTACGATTCCTTGTCTGCGTTTGGATGGAGTACACAGAAGAGGAAAATTTCCGGTTGTTAATAAACCAAACAGCAACTTGTTGTTCCCTTTCCAGTTCATAGATATTTGTACCGACTTTACGGGGTTATCAATGTGATCTAACAGCTATCTATACTTGTAATCACCCGCGCTCAGGGGTTCCTCTGGGGCTATAAAACAGGCTTAGGGGCGTTCTCCCGCTGCCACTTTCTGCTTTGTGTCGCGTTGAAGGATCTAATTAGTGAGGGACCCCCTTCATGTGTCTTCTATCTGCGATCCCCCGTAAAGAATAGCTCAGCGGCTATCCCCAATAAATGAGGAATTGAACCCGCTTTCTCTCTCGCACCAGGAGGGACGCTTCTTAGCAAAGCTGGGTGCCCCTGTTTATGCCTGCCTCTAATCAGGAGCGGTCCAGAGGGTGCCAGGAGGGTAATAAAACACAGAAAACACCCTCTTCTTGTCTCGATTTCTATCTCTGCCCCCCCTCTGTCTCAGTCATCAAGCCTCCCAACACCCATATGCAGGAACAACTAACACACACACACACACAGCGTCACTGTCAGGTGAAAACCCTGTATCTCCAAAATGTCAACTTTTCAGGAACTAAGAAAAACAGCCTTGTTTTAGCTTGATCACAACGCATTTTTGACTTTTATCTTGTGGATTTTCTTTCAGTTTCATAAGTCCAAGAGGTCAGAGAATTTTCTCAACCTTCTGAGGACCATGTAATCCTTCAACTGAAGTGAAAACATGAAAATCACCAATATTGGAGTTACATGGTTTTCACGGGACAACAGCGATAGATAGATGCCTTCCAGAGGGGGTACAGCGGGGGGGGGGGTTATAAACCATTATAAGCCAGGTTAGGCCGCTCCTACAGTGACAGCCCAGCTTGTTCCTCCTTCTGTGAGCAGGTCCGCGTGCTGGGCAGTCCCAGCCTCTCATCCACCTCGCTGAATAGAGCCACGGGGCTCTGGCTCCATAGAGATAGTGTTATCTGTCCCGCCATGGGGCACCGATCGCAGCCTTGTACACACACGCTCGCCGGGGAGCGCACACATCTGCGCACACGCAGACAAAGAAACCCACGGACCAACACAAACATTACGGGGCACATAATGTAAGTGCACACAAACGCACGTGCACACACACTCGCGGGCAAACAGAGACAAATGTGCAAGTTCACACACGATGCACGCGTACACACACACACACACACATATGCTTGGGTGTAATGGATACCTCTTTACCCTCTTTACTGAACTTGACAGTGATAGTGACACTGCAAAGACAGGATTGAAAGACTTTCCTTCTCCATCTCTTTCCCAATTCTCTTGCTAGAAGCATAGGCGAATAGTAGGCCTATAGATTAATAATAATTGGTACAAAACGATTCCATAACTGTCACAAACTCTGCCACTTTTTCGGTTGCTAAAGAGTGGTTTTCTCCATGCAGGGTGGTCAGCGGTCACACGCCTCGCCTCCGGCTGTAGTCCCTGCTGTTTTTAGGAATCTGAGTTATTCCACCCATTCCTGGAGATCTCCACACATGACCTGTCGCCGCTGGGAGCCGTGAGCCAGAGGGACGGGATAAGCCGCATTTCTCCCCTTTTCCTCCGCATTTTCAATTAAAAAGAGATTTGAGGTGGAAAAGCACGTTTTCATACGGGGCATGGAACCAAAATCCTGGAAAGGGTTGAGATGCAGCGGTTAGGTTTGGAGGGCATGTTGCAAAAGCTACAAAGTATGTCTTTTTCTCTGATCCCACACTCCCATCCAGCTCAGCAGAACATGCTGGTGGATGCAGGACCTACATGTTGAGTGGGCCGGCCGTGTGGATGCACGGCCTCAAGCTAGCTAGCTGTATGAGACGACTAGAGAAAGGAGAGTAGGTTTGAAACCCCAATACAACACTTTGATGCTGCCATGCCTTAGGTAGCTCTTACACCAGTGGTCCTCTCTCCATTGCAACCTACACTCCTCATATTCACTACATTCTTCATCAGTGGGCCTACATTATAGAAACACATGTGTATGGGATCGTATGACACACCCAAATTAAGGTTTCTATACTCCAAAAGTTGTGGATGCATCAGGCATAGGAGTGTTTTTTTCAGGCTTTGGTTATAAGCAGGAAGAATTATCCATCCACAAATATAAATGCAGCATGTAAAGTTTTGGTCCCATGTTTCATGAGTTAAAATAAAAAGCTTATTTCTCTCAAATCTTTAGTTACATTCCTGTTAGCGAACATTTCCATTGCCCCAAATTTCTTTCAATTGAATGATTTTCTTATATGAACTGTAACCGAGTAAAATCTTTAAAATTGTTGCATGTTGTGTTTATATTTTTGTTCGGTATATATTAAGAATATGTTTTATGTATAAGTGTTGATTGGACAGTTGTTGGTCCACTCATAGAGCTGATGTGGCTCTGGTGCGGCTGTTCAAATCTATCTCAAAGTGTTAAATTAACTTTGATGGGTGTAGGCTTATATAAACACTGGCATAGTCTAGCATTTTTACACACTCATTGTTAAACTAACAGACTTAAACACATTAACAGATTTTGCTGTGTACCTCCATCATTGTAAGAACTAATTTCTATACTCTCCGTCTTCCTCTGTTCCTCCTCATCCCTCTCCTCTCCTTTCTCTTCTGAAATTCGACATTCCCCTGCAGCAGCGCCCTGAAACGTGTTTTCAAATGGACTTCAGCACCTATTGTAATTATGACTGATAGGTGAGCGGGTCCACGGCCTCGGCAAGCCTGAGCCTGCCCAGCTCTCTCTCGCCCCACCCCCACCCAAACCCCCCACCCCTCTTAAAATGTTCCCTCCTTCACTCAGACCAAAGATCATACTGACCTCAGATACTTAAAGGATAAGTTTGGCGATTTTGGACCTATATATAACTTGTCTGTTACATACCTGCAGTACTTGGACCCACAGAGAATATTGACTCCAGCCTCTTGCTGCTAACAATGAGTCCAAATGGTGTCTCTCAAAATATCTCCAAAAACAGCAGATAAAAAATAGTTCTGTGATTTCCTGATCAGTGAAAGTGTGAGTAATGGAGGAACTGAGTCATGTGTCCTCTCAACTCCCCCGTGGAGCCGACAAATGGCTTTTTTGGAGATATTTTGACAAACCCCATTTGGACTCATTGTTAGCAGCAAGAGGCAACAGAGCTCCGCTGATTCAACTGACAGCTGACTCTGGAGCCAATATTCTCTGTGGGTCCAAGTACTGCAGCTATGTAAGAGATAAATATAATTGCAGAACTTTTCCTTTAAGGAGAGGCAAAACGACAAAGCAGCAGTTACGGGTATTTGATTGTTGGATGTTGCAATTCAGAGAAAGACCAGGCGAGTCCAGACCTGATGGACTGATAAATGTGACTCCTTATCTCTTTATTAAATACACAGAGTGCTGTAACCCAAACAATAATTCACTATGCATTATACTGCAGTCCATCATTTGTAGGTGTTTTAATCTCTGATGTTTCTCAGCGGCATATGAAGGATAAACGTCTGTTTCTTTTTTTTTAAATGACACCATTTATTGCATCAAGACATGATTGCATTTTTTGAACAGCTTAAAAAAAGTACAAATGAAAATAATAAGGTGAGATCAAAGAGCTCATATCAAATTTGATCCATATGATACAATGAGAAAATCTGGCCTTTAATAAGAGTTGAATTCCTGTATCTGTTTATCATTTGTTTCCCCCAAACCAATAGAGTTCTACTTCATCATTCTCATACATATCTTGAAATTCAGATTTATGAAAACAAACCATACACATAAAAAAAAGACATACACCAAAATAATCAATAAAGACAAAAGGAAATCCATCACCCAGTGACAGAATACAGAGCTGTCTATATAGTTCTCACTCCTCGCTTCTTTTCTTATTTATCAACACAAAAACACCAATGAACTGCATATTCCTTATCAACAGTTTGGCGGAATATAATCAACAAATGCCCAGTTGAGCATATTTGGAAAATATAACAGTAGATTTAAGCAAACACAACTTTTGCTGTCAGATTTAGTTATTGCAGCATTGAGTTCATGGCAAAAAAAAAAATTGATATGGACAATTATATGCATCATTGCATTATGGTCAGTAAACTTCAGAAAACAACATGTAGATCATTTTTAATACCATAAAAAAGAAAACTAAAAATTTTTGCTTTCCTAAAACTGCTGCCTATCAAAGTGCATAATGTTTTATTTCATGACAGACAAGAAGGCGATCAATTTCCGGTCTGCTCCTCTTTTTGCTTTGCAATACATAACTGTAGACAAATGGCAAATGCTTATGCCCAGCTCCATGATATATACCTCAGTGAATATATATTAAATTGACTATGTGACAAAGTCATAAATGACCGATTGCTAATCTCTCAAACTATGAATTTACAGTTTTCTCATCTCCGTCTCGCTGACACTCTACAATTTGGGATCAAACAAAACTTCATCTTTCATCATCACACAACATAGATCACTGAGATGAATTCCAGATGTCATTGCATGTTGGTAAAAAGAGTGTTTGATGCTAATGTAGCAAAATACAAGTCTGTATGTCTTCTCAGTCCCACCATTACAGTGCTTGTTTGTAGAGAGAGTGCCATTTGAAGGAGGGTGGTTGGGTCGACATAACTTTTGTTTTTTTTGCAGTGAGTCCCTCCAGAAGTCTTCATCTGTCCCAGTGAGAGTTTGATCAAAATCCCAGAGCTACAAAGAGCTTCTTAATAGTTCCTGCAAGTCCAATATAAAGGATAATACCGGTGTTTTATTTAAGTTTGTGCCAACGGTGTAGCTTTCCTCTCTCCTTTACATTCTGCACACAGTCAGCATAGTTGGAGATATCGGCGCTCGTTTTCCTCCCTTCAGAAGAAGCCATTTGCTGCCATTCATTCTTGCACAGTATTAAAAACAACTTCCGCAGACTTGAAAATTGTCCAAGCGAGATAATCCATCACAGTACACATGAAGCCATAATTTGGTTTTGTCAAAGTTTCTATCTTATTCTTATTTCATTATGCTCTGCTTCCTGTCAATCAGCTGACACCCGCAGGAAGAAATGGAAGTCTCCTCCAGGAAATAATCCCTCAAAAACATGTTGCCTCTAAAACTTTATTGTCACGTCCATGTCTTTAAATTTGGGGCGTCTTTGTTAGCCGGGACAGCGGTTCTTTTCAAGCTAGGTTTGACACCGTATTTTAAAAATGAAAAACGAGTAAATGTTAAAAAAAAAATCGAGTTACATACAGCATGCATTGCAAAATGATTGGGGGAAATGTAAACTAGACGTAGACAGGATTAAATGGGCTGTAACTCTAATTGACACCGGTATTCTCCTTTAAGGACAATAAGGGGAGTCAATCATTAGGAGTCAGGGAGGTTGGGGTTCAAAGGTCACAGATAGGCCTCCACTCTTTCCCATGGCTGCATCTCTGTGAAGAAGCCCTCGCACAGGCCAAAGCCCTGATCCAGAGTCAGAGGAATCACCTGCGCCTCCTCTTTGATCTCCTCCCACGGCTGCAGCACCACCTCCTCCTGGTCTGGGAACAGCGTGTGGGGCTCCTCAAACTGCTGCAGGGGGTGATGGGGCTGGAGCAGCTGATCCTGGTCCAGCTGTTGTTGTTGATGCTGCTGCTGCGGCGGGACGTGCAGCTCCCCCACGTTGACCAGACACTCCATGGAAGCGGCGTTCAGCTCCATGTAGCCGTAGGACTGGTGGTGGTTCGGCGGCTGGCTCTGACTCAGGAGCTCCGCCCCTCCTCCTGCGCCGCACCACCTCCCCAGCCCCGCCGAGTGCTGCCTCCCCTGCAGGGAAACCTCCATCTCGCAGCCCAGGGAGCTCAGCGCCGTGTTGATGTCCAAGTCCTCGAAGTTGCTGCAGTTCCCGCTCAGGACGTCGTCGAACACGGACGCCAGGTCGAAGTCGCCCCTCAGGACGTCGGCGCCGTGGGCTTCCGTCGCCAGCAGAGGAGACTTGGTCGTCCGCAGGGCCTTGTTGCTGCTGCTGTTTTTGGAGGACAGGTGCTTTCGTTTGCCGCTCCCGCCTTGGTAAGGGCAGCCATTTTGGGCGCCGTGGTAGCCGGTTTCGTGGCCTTGCAGCAGTTTGCTCTGTCTGTGGGTGCCGCCGCCGCCGCCGCCGCTGCTGCTGTAGTGGTTCGCCGACATCCTCCTGCGCTTGAAGATGCCGTTGACGAACATGTCGGCGTACTGGGGGTCAATCTGCCAGAAGCCTCCTTTCCCCGGCTCGTCTTTCTGCCTGGGGACCTTCATGAAACACTTGTTGAGGGACAGGTTGTGGCGAATCGAGTTCTGTTAGAAAGATAAAGAACAAAACAAAAAGAACATGTAACACAGTCCTGTCAGATTTTCATTTGAGTCGAACAAATTAGAGTTAGCCATGCAAAATGTGTGTCAGTCTGTCTTTGTAAGGGAGACGGGGAGAGAGAAAGAGAAATAGAGTGTGTGTGTGTGTGGGGGGGGGGGTATTGTTGTTGTTTGTATAGGAAAGCAAATGTACCTAATGAGGCTTTCTAGTAACACGCAGCTCTGTGCATTTCAAACATGATCAGCTGTGCTTAGCTGCCAGCTCTCTCAGGAACCCTCATTAACACACACACACACACACACACACACACACACACACACACACACACAAATAGAGTGCTCTCTCCACCCCCACCCGGTACACTTGTCACCATTCCCTTCAGACAAAACCCTGTATGAGCACTCTCTTGGAAGATGGAAATTTCAGAGAGACGTTGGCATTAAAAAACACTTCAGCCATCAAAGGCAGAAACTGGAAACTGACCCCATTTAGCTGCAAACCAGAAAAGAATTTACTTGTGTTGTATGTACTTATCTTATACTACACCTAATATATTCATGTTTTTTCCACATACAGAACCTTTTCCACAGGGTCTTGTCTGATGTCCTATAAAGCAGGGTGTCTGATGGTGACACTGCTGTCCCTGGTCACCCTTCTCTCCCTCGCCATTTATCTAACTCATCAATAATAGAGGGAGACGGAGTCAGACGGTCTCGGTTACCTGCCAGCTGGGCTCTGCGTGTTTGTAGTAGCAGAAATTCTCCGTGATCCAGTTATAGATGGTGGACAGAGTCACTTTGGGCTGCTTGCTGGCCTGCATGGCCATGCAGATGAGCGAGGCGTAGGAATAGGGCGGTTTGACTTTTGGGTTGGTTTTGTAGTCGATCTCCGCCGGCGGACTGGCCTGGACGGGGATGTGGGGGTAGCCGTGCCCGATTTGTGCGTAATTGGCGAGCCGCGGGTCCGTGGTGGAGTCGCTGCCGGAGGTAACGGGGCTCCCGAGGTACAGAGGCATCCCGGTGGCGGCGGTGTCCCCGGCGGGAGGGCTGGACGGGGAGTCGGTGCCTCCTCTGGGGAAGCCGAGCCGCTTGAGATAGAGCAGGTGCTGCTGGGAGGACGGGCAGCCGGGGCGCTCCGGGTCCGCGCTGAGGATGGAGAAATTCTGGAGCCAGTGGAGGCTGGTGAGGCTGTCGTCCAGGTGGACAGAGTCGGGCCCGGCGGCCGGGTCCTCCGGGTGAACCGCCAGCCATTTCTCCTTAAACTTGTTGGCGATGTCGGGGCTCATCAGAACTGGCATCCTGGCTTGATGCGCGCAGTGGGGAGTGAAGATGGGCAACTTCTTCTCAAATCGGCATTAAAAGTTTAATGTTATCTTTAGGTCAATATGGCCTAAAGGGGAAAACATAAAAAAAAAAAAAAAATGAAAAATAGGCCTACGGAATTAATTTTTCTTAGGCAAACACCTCTTTACGCACGGATGAAATATTGTTTGGTCAAAAATAATCAATACGAGCAATACATTCCCCCCAACAAATTGCCAAATGGTCCAAGATTTCCCTACCTCTGTGTGTTTGGGAGGTGATGCTGTGTGTGCACCTGTTGCAGCGGCCGGTCCGTCCCTGCTCTCCTCTCCAAGGACTCAGCGGCGCATCTAGTCTCTGCGCAACAAGTGCAGCGGGGGGAGGGCGAGTAGCATCCAGCAGCTCATATGGAGGGAGAAAAAAAAAGAAGGAAAAACGCCACTTAGGCTAGATCCATGCCGGCGCAGGCCAACTATTCCTTATCCAAACGGTGGGTTCTGTTGGAGTTTCAGCAGGACACTGTGTATGAAAACATGAGAATGTGTGGCGGTTGTAAAATAGGTTAAGTCGCTCATAAAGCTGGAGAGACGGCCCACCTTCCCTTTAAACGTCTAGGGTTTCTGTGATTGGTTGGCTGCCCTGTCCTTGCTTCTCCAGGTTCCACTTGAGTGTCTCTCTCTCTCTCTCTCTCTCTCTCTCTCTCTCTCTCTCTCTCTCTCTCTCTCTCTCTCACTCATACACACACACACACACACACAAGAGCGGGAGGGGGGATGTTCACTGTTGAGGCGAATGACTGCACCACAATAGAGGTACAATGACGGCAATAAGAACAGCCAGTTTCTCCACGCCTCTCCGCCTATAAGCTCTTTCTTCGTCCCGGAAACAGGCTGTAATGTGACCGCTGCGGAGCGCGAGCGCGTCACCGCCCCCCCACTGGCGCTGGAAAAGTCGCGCCACAGGTCCCGCTTGCAGCGCACTTTTGCACCTTTCAGCAACACCAGCCCGCTTCGACAAATATGCATGAGTTTGTGTGTGTAAATACTGTACCTGGATGATAATGTTCGCACCTGTCATGCAGGGGCGTCGCTAGGAATTATGGGTCCTTTGCACATGAGGGGGCTTTCATGGGCCCCCCTCCACTTCCCTCTCCTCCCCACACCTCCATTATTCCAGCTATGATAAACATTTATGTCAGACACATCCCTAATTGAAATGAATGGGTTTTGGGCATTACCTTGATAGCACTAATCACCTGTCATAGTCAAACTCACCAGTAATACCCAGTTCAAAATCTGTCAAGGGAGGACAAATTTGTTTTAGTCTGTGCAGGAAAAGGCAAGTCACATTTTATTCCTGCTTGATTCATTTTTTCCCTAACAAAACATGACATATTTTTGAGAACGTTTTATTTTTTTGCAGTTTTGTAGATGTCAACCAAACACCGTTTCAAAACCAGAGCAGTGTGGAACAAAATTATAAAATATTTATAAATATACAGTTGAGGACCACAAAAGACATTTTAAGGGACACTTTAGGGGCCCTTTCTCAGCTCAGGGCCCTGGACAGTCTGTACCCGTATAGACCCTGTATATTTTTCAACAGTGTTGTTTATTGCGTTTTTACACATACATCAGTGGCAAGAGCACTTGAGATTGACATTGTGCCAAATTATGTTACAAAAAAACAAATAGCATTTAACAGTTAAAGCACGATGTGGTAGTCTATCTAGGTTTGGTCAAGTCAGGCTATTTCTCAAACATCCATTACATATATCAAGCAAGAATGTATCGTTATTACCCTTAGAATAAAATACAAGGGAGCTGAGCCTTTAATCAGGGACAACTGGGAGTCCAAGTGTTTCTGCAAATGCAAAGAGTGGGCCCCACATCTTACCAAATTTATTGAAAGAGCCCCTCGCTGTACATCAGATTTTATCCAGATTCCGATTTTTTTGTTTGTCATTGAAAGCATCTTTTTTCATGTCCAATATTCCTGTGACCAGAAAATGACCATGCAAGAGCGGAGTGCAGGAAAAGAAACTGAATTAGAGTTAAGGAGAGAGATAGAAAGTCTGTTAGAAAGCAATCAGAACAAGAAGAAAGGGGATGTCATTCACTACCATGAGTGCATTCATTTTTAGCATGTGGGCATCACTTGACCCAGGGTCACTGTAATGTTCTACATAATACACCAGGAATGTTATCATGTCTGATTGTAGGCCCACTGATATTGTTATTCTCTGTTTTATAATTGTCATATAGAAGTGTATCATGGCTGAGGTTATTGGACTCATAGGGACACACTGCCACTCAGTGGATTAAAGCTGTATTACAGTTAGACCATAAGGTCAAACCAAGATCAGTCAATCGACTCCTTTTTTCTCAAATGTCCTTCAGTGTTTCATGATAAAATGACACCTTCACTGAGGAGAGGTGTGGAAGATAAGGGGTTAAACCAGGCCTCTAGGTAAACAACATATTTTCAGTGCAAATGTCAAGCTTCATATGGGTTTACAGCAGTCTAATAGGAACTGCAGCAGCTAAGATCAACTCTTCCCACAAGATTCTGTACAGTCTCACAGCATAATGATGATGTATAGCTGTTTCTGAATAGGAAAAGAGGATTGTGGGAGTTGTGTGAAAATTTGCAGCGAAAGTGTGAAGACTTGTAGTTAAAGTTAGTAGTTAGTAGTTAAGTGGATTTTCCACAGCAACAGAAACTTACTTTACTTATTTCCTCAATTAGATACTGCCCATTAGACAACAGACATGGTTAGAAAATGAACTGAATGATTTAACTTTAACGGCACACAAGTATAGAGAAGTGAAATCTGATTGATTGTATTTGCTTCTTGATTTTCACAATGTTGCACTTTTAATGGCACGAATAAAAGAGAATCGAACTGCTTCAACTTGACGATGATGGTAGTCTGCGTCAAACACTGAGTCACAGTTATATGAACACGTGTATTCCCCACTAGAAATGCTAAGTAAAGTCCACTGCATGCCAACTCTGGTTTCTTAAAATTCACTCAACTTAACCCCGACCATGTGGACTACAATGGTCTCCCTTGTCTGTGCATGTGGGCTACATAAGCAACATAGCTGCCAAATTGCCGTTCTCTGAAGAAAACCAACATCTGGTGTTAAGTTGAATAACGCAGGCTGAAGCAATCATGCCCACTGGGTGAGGGGAGAAGGCAAGGACACAAGTAATTTGACAGGAGCTGTGGGACAGATGCATTGCTGATAGTTAACGATGGCCCTTGGTCCTAAAGCCTGAGGGTATTTCATATGCAGTCTCCGACCCCAAACACATTTCGTCAACACACCCGGGGTGAGGAAAGAGACTCGGAGGGCCGGGGCTGACAGGCGGTGGCATTCACTGTAGGGCAAAGAGGATGGATGGACCGCAGCAACAATCCTGCACCGCTGCAGAAAGTCGGATACGTGAGGCCAGCTGTTGCATCCCGTCAAAGAGGCTCCACTTTAAAAATGCCTCCAGGTTTGTTCTGGTTCTTGACAAAGGGCTTGCCGGTGAAACAGGCAAATGTTTGGACAGCTGCTCTTATTGTTGCCTGGCTCCCTGCTGTCCCTCAAGAAGACCTGAGCACACATACAGTATAGCTACAGTACATTTACTGGGGTGACAGAGGGTGGGGAGGAAGACTGTTACACACCAGTATGCATTTCTTGTTATTAGTTGTGTATCGTTGACCTTTGCAGGGCTGTGAGTTCAGTAAACCCTCAAGAAGTCTCTGAATCTGATATAATTTGCCACCAAAACTTTAAAACTCTCTGATGTTAACCCAATTTCTGGGGACAGGTGGAGGAAAGACTGATGACTGACAAGATTTAATCAATGTGATAAATGACAAGATGTAGGTCACCAAACTATCTTGCACAGATGGACAAAGCTTAGCGGGAACATTGGTCCTGAATTCTCCCTTGATGTGATTTTTTTTTATTATTTCCAAATATATTTCTGGCAAGGAGGTCATCAAAGCAACAGGGAAAACCTCCACATGTATGTGTGGTTGTAACTGCACACTCAAGGCCCAGGACTATGGATTCAATACAGAAAGGATCTTTATTGGAGACTGTTTAGCTTTAGCTTTGATGACCTCCTTGCAGTCTCCAGCACTTCCTATAGTATATTCAATGCACAAAGCCTTATCATTTTTATTTGGTCATTTTGACTTGATCTTTGCCCTACATTAAGTCAAGTCAAGGCTTTATTGTCCCACAAGGGGAAATTTGTTTGCAGTCAGGACCAGACAACAACTCAACTGACACATTAAAAAAACAATAAAACACAATAAGGAAACAACAAACAGTAAGAGACAATAAAAAGTAAGATAGACAGTGGGGCAAAAACCGAGCATTAAAATCTGATACTTGACTTGATGCATGAAGAGAAGACTTGAGACTTGACATGACTTGGGTTCTGGTGACTTGGGACTTGACTCTGACTTGTACTCTGATGACTTGAAAAGGTTTCTAAAGTCTTGACAAAAGATCTTGTGTTTGTGTAAATGACTTAGACCAGACGACTGAATTTAAATTCTGTTTTCTGAATTTGTATGGAATGATTGAATTTATTGAAGTTGAAACTGATTATAGAAATCAAACTCATGATGCTCTTACCAAGTTTTTATCCTATTAAAACCATATTGCATTGAAAAGTCCTAGATATTTCGTTTTCTTTAAGATATTTAATTGATACTGGACTCTTGATTTGTTCTGACTTGACTTGCTGTTCTACATTTAGACTTGAGACTTGACATTAATGACATGGACTTGACTTGGTAATCTACATTTAGACTTGAGACTTGACTTGAGACTTGTGCCTCAAGACTTGAAACTGACTTGGGACTTGATCAAAGTTGACGATGTATTTTTTGACTCCTATCACCAGCAGGTGTCTCTATTTCCTCTCTCTCACTTTCTTCCTTTCTCTCTCTGTCTGTCTCTCTCACACACACATACACACAACTATAGCTACAAACGTGCTGTTGATAAAAGGATGTTTACACTATCCAGTTACCCACAATTCTGAGCGGCGTATTGATGTCAGAGGGCTCCTTTTACACGCAGTCTGCCTTATGACTGCTGCTTTATTAGATATTTCCTTTCACTATTGTCCACTTAAATACTTGTGAATGGAAAAGCAATGGGTTTATTGTTACAGTGGGCCTCCTAGGACACACATTTCAAGAATTAAATATTCTCAGTAAAACTGTTCTACTGTAGCCTACTCTATTCTATTCTGCTCTTCATTCATTCATCCATCCATTCATTGTCTTTCTCCACTTGTAT
This sequence comes from Centroberyx gerrardi, assembly GCF_048128805.1. Classification (NCBI taxonomy): domain Eukaryota; kingdom Metazoa; phylum Chordata; class Actinopteri; order Beryciformes; family Berycidae; genus Centroberyx; species Centroberyx gerrardi. The sequence continues at coordinate 20,195,467 of NC_136016.1, forward strand.
TCAATTATATTCTATTCTGTTTGAATAACCAACACCCATTAGTCAGTACCTGGATTGATGAACCATTTCTATTCCATTCTATTCTATTCTACTTTTACAATCCTACCAAAGAAAAAAAGGCCCTGCTTTGTTTAATTATTCACGTTTATGCACTCATTAATTTCAGTAATTGATAATTATAGGCTAATTAAGTCGTTAATACACGTCTTTATGGCCATCTGGATGAATTTAGGAGAGACCGTCCTTCATCTCAAACCCTGTGTCAGCAAACATCTGCCCTGCTGAAGTGTCCTTGAGCAAGTCACTGAATCCCCAGTTGGCTCTAGGGGGCGCTGACACGCGAAAAGGGGATTTCTCTATGGTGATCAGTGAAGTATGAAACAATTATTATCACCAAAATTCACTGCGTTATTAACATTTATAATCGACAAATGAGCATGTAATAAGAATGTAGTACCGCCGCAGTCCGCACCGAGCTGTCTGGAGAGAATAGTGTGTCTTTATGAGAAGAACTGCGCAGACACGACGCTTCTGAGCGCGCTCCAGCACCGCCATGGCTGTCGGCTGTCCCTAATGTAACTCCGAGCGATGTAATTGGCGATGGTGGATTTGTTTACCATATTTGGCAAGATAGTGACACAGCGCGCATGGGAATTGGACGAGAGCGTCCGTCATTCACAAAATTCTGCCTTCCAGAACTTCACAAACAAAGCGCGTGTTGACGGGACTTGTAGTCCAAAACAAACCGTTTCAGCGAGTCCTCAAGTGGAGATATGCGTCTCTGTGCGGTGATTTCAACAGCATGTATGCGCCATATTGTAGAACACACTCACAGCTATAAACTCTTTGCATTTAACGTGTCTTCAATATCAAAATAATCGCACATTAAACGGTCAAAGACACGCTGATCCGAGACCCTCTGCTTGCGGCATACAAATCCCACCGGCGGTGCTCTCATCTCATTGGCTGAGCACTTCTGTCAATCACCGAGTGCTCCTTCCACTACCGCTCCTACAGTAAATATTTGTGTTTGCTCAACCGGCTGTAATGGTGGACGACTGAGGCAGGGAATCGGAGAGGAATAAAACTAGAGTGAAAAAATAGAGTTGAAAGTCTGCTTCAGTGCCAGCCGCGAGTAGGACACAAGCTTCGTCGAAAATGGATGAACTCAAACATCAAGTCATGATCAACCAGTTCGTCCTGACGGCGGGTTGTGCGGCAGACCAGGCGAAGCAGCTTTTGCAAGCGGCACATTGGCAGTTCGAGGTAAAAAACGGCTTCACGGAGGAAACCGACATGGCTAATGTTTATGTCTGACCGGCCGTTAGTTTTGACTGGAGCTCGCCTGTCAGCCTCTCGCCACTTTTAGACTCTTAAACCCGCCGTTAAAAAAACGACTTATCGCCTGAATTAGCTGGCCGGAATCGGTTCACTTCCAAACCGAACTTTTAAGTAATGTAATTTAGCTTTTGTGTAATTACAAAGTGAAGATGTGAAGATTTTTTTTGTTCTCTCCACTAACGTTACACGTAAATCAAGATGAAATGCATAGTAAGGCAGGAGGGTAAACCGTACACGGCTCTCATATCCAATTAGAGTTTACTCTAGATTAAATACTATAATCCGCCACATGACAGCAGTGTACAGGCTAGGCCAGCAAATGCTATTATGCAATAAAGATGACCGCCGCTTTGTATCGACTAGCCTACATAACTGTTTAGTCTGCAGTGAACCGAAAATAGATTTAGCACATTTTTCGCCACAGGCTCGCTGAAGTGTGCGGGTTGTATTTGCATCAACACAGAAAAGACTGATGATGTTTGGGCTATTTTACCCCCGTTTATATTTACTAGCTGTGTATAAAACATAAAACGACCATTTTCAGTATTGTGTTTGCACGGATAAAATGTCATTCATGTTTTGTTTTGTTTTATTGTAGACTGCCCTCAGTGCCTTTTTTCAAGAAACAAATATTCCATACGGCCATCATCATCAAATGGTGAGTGCATGCGGGTGATATTACCTATTTAATACTGTTGTCCTGTTTATTCAATTATAATAATCCTAGTATTATTCATCTTACTGCACGCCAGCATTTCTGTTGTTGCTGTTGTGTGTGTGTGTGGGGGGGAAACCATAAACAGCCCGTATAGGCCAAGAGTGATGATGTTGTACTAACAATAACAAAGCACATGTCGGCCATGTTGTGAGCTTCCAGAAATAAACACAGGCAGGCATGCAGCCGCAGCAGCCACACTGAGAGAGAGAGATAGAGATTGAGAGAGAGAGAGAGAGAGAGAGAGAGAGAGATGTGGATACATGAAATTCCCCATTCTTCGTCCTATCAACTGTAGCAAAACGGAAGGAAGGGCCCCTTAGTTTCTTGGTAAGAGAAAAAAAAAGTCTCTTTCCAGGAAAAGGACAACTGCTTCTCTGAAACAGACCCTTTGCTGCAGTTGCTTGAGTCAGATAATATGGCTATTTTGCCTCGTTTGGTTGCTGCTGCTGTGACATAAATCAGGGAATCAAGCTTTTAAGGTGGGGGGGGGGGGGGGGGGACAAATTGGAGTAGAGTGAACTGGAAGGCATTAGGGCTGTGGGAGACACTGCACACACACAGACACAGGGGCTGAACATTATGAAACACTAGCAGTATTTGGGCTTTTAGCAGCAGCCCACTTTGGCAGCACACAAGCCTTTGTTTGCAGCTGCATGCATGGCAGCATCCAGCAACAGCTGCCTTCTGGAAGAGCCTGACATTGATGGGGGGATTTGGACGAAATTGTTGATCAGTTTTTGAGCTCGCTGTGAAAGCTCACTCTGTGTTTGTGTCACATCAAACCGGTAGACATTTTAGGTTTGTGTTTCGAGAAGAGAAAGAGAAAGAGAGAGACACTGGGATAAAAGAGGATTTGATTTCCGTCTCATCGTGTGGGTGTGTACGTACATTTATAGCCTGCTTGTAGTGCGCTATCGTCACTCGGCATAGAAGAGGACTGAACCGCGCTGATTGATTTTCATCACAGCCTTATTACAAGAAAGATAGCCGCACCTCCTTTATCACCTGCTCAGGAAATAAGAGCTCAGTCCCTCTATTTAGCACCAGGAAGCGTCTCACCTGAAATGACTTTAATTTAGGGAGTAAACAATTAGCCAACAGCTGTCTTAACCCGTCTGTCAAACAGGGATCAATTTGATAGCCATAGACGCTGAATAATGGAAGTGTGAGTACAGAGCAGGTGTGTGTGTGTGTGGTGAATAATTGTTATATGTACGCTCTTGCATAATCACAATCGTTTGTGTTTCCATTTGTGCATGTGCAGGCGTGTGTATTTGTGAACGTTACATGCATGCATTTGTATTTTGTGTGTGTGTGTGTGTGTGTGTGTGTCACTACAGTACTACAGTAGAGCAGCATGTCCAGCCTCCCTGCAGCTTATCAGTCCACAGTGTTGGTTGGTATACAGGTCTAATCCACTTTGCTCTCACTCTCGCTCGCTCTCTCTCTCGCCCTCTCTTCAGTTTAGAGTAAACGTGAACAACATTAAGTTACATCTCCGTAGTGAATGCCGAACCGTTGGTGTTTTATGTTACAACACACACACTGTACCCACCCCCGGGACTACTGTTTTGGCTGGAAGACTCACCCCCGCCCCGACGGCCATGTCGTATAACCAGTAGACACGCAGTAATTGGCAGCATGGCAGCTCAATTAGGTTATGGATAATGTGCAGCGAGCTGTTGTGCGATATTGTTTAGCTCCAAAGGCTGTTTGTGTGAGGCTGAATGTGGTGTAGCAAATCACTTTCCCTGTTAATTTTACTGTCTTCTGAGGGGGGAAATCATCCTGGATGCCAAAGCGCTGTTGTATATGCAATAGAAAAATCCAAATGTCATCATCAGTTGTCATAGTAATCAGACAAACACACAACAGGATGGTGTAGTTCACCTTTTCTCACTAAACAGAGCTTGTCTCACTTGTATTCGTCAGTAGAATATCATTCAGCTAAGCTTTCTTACAGTAAGTCTCACTCTGTTTACCTGTGCTTCACTGATGCACCAAAACATTTGCGTATCAGAGTGTCAGAGGTTTATATCCTGTGAGAGATTACCAATTAAATATCAAATGGTAAGGTTGGTTCGCCCACTCACCAGTACACTCTTGCATAATGCTGTGAATGGTGGAGGATTTAGCTTTAAGCTCTTGTCATTATTATTTCCTTTTAGTAGCAATCCCAGAGCCAGGGAGTGCCTATGCTTTGGCACACGATGCAAACAAGCTGCAGTCTCTGCACTGGCACGCATTTTAGACTGTGTTTTGTTGTGTTGTGTGTACATGAGTGTGTTGGCGTCAGCGAGGATCATTCAAGCATGTGTGGGCGTTGTGGTGTATGGCCTGTCCGTCTATCTCTGTGTTACTGAATAACGCCATCAAAGCTCATGTTAGTGTTGCGGGCAAGAAATGGGGCCACTGTCGCAGTTGGCTGCCCGGCCCAGGCATTGGGCTTAGTTCAACCCCCCACCCACCACCCACCACCCACCACCACCACCACCCTACTCTACTCACAGTTTGCTCCTCCACACCCTCCCTGCCCATACAAACACTGCCACCGCAACACGTTCCGACAGGATGCAAAGCTCGCACCGACCCAAAATGGACCCTTTCACAGCAGAGGAGGGCCGGTGAGACTGAGGACACAGCACCCTGTCTCTACATACTTTACTCTCTCTCCCTCTCTCTCTCTCTCTCTCCCTCTCTCTCTGTGTGTGTTTATAGAGCTGAAACATTGAATTCCAGAAGTAAAGTTCCCATTCATTTTCCCCATTGAGAATTTGATTATTTAACGCTTTGTTCACGTCTTTCCCTGTTGTTTTAGCGTCGCGTCATTCTCAACGCAGTCTCCGCCCCCCAGATCAGCGTACCGGCGCTCTCGCTCTCACGGGAGTCACAGAACTCAACCCACCGTGTCGAGTGTGTGAATGTATGAACACACTGAATGCATGAACTGAACGCTGTTGACTGTTTATGTCAGCATCAGCGGGAACACACCCTTCAGTCCAAAGGGAAAGTGTTTTATTCCTACTTTTTTCGTTATTGAAGAATGCAAATAGCAAAAAATAACAACATTGTCACCATCAACCAATAAGGTAGCAACAATTGTTTTGCTGTGAAAGCAGATATTAAAAAGATTTCTGTTGACTTAGCCTATGTATTGGAGAGAGTTTTTGTTTACAATTTGCTATCCCATAAACAAGCACTCTAGTTTCCTAGTTTTCCGTATCTTTTTGTCACTTCTGGCTACGTTGATGCTCCGTTAGCAACATTTGGAAAAAATCCAAAGTATCTGTCATCTGTTGGCTAGCGCAGCCATCGGCCACTAGGGGCGCAAATCCATTACTGTCCGTCAAAACATCTTCCATTGGAATGAATAACTTCCGGACTCCGTCAAGCCAGCGGACCATGAAGAGGTGAACAAACCGTTGGTCATAACGGTGTAAGGCAGGCTTACCGTGAGCTATCAGACCGTGAAACGACTTTATATGTTCCTGTAGAAGCCATCGGCCAGTTTTATTTCAACTTCGCCTTTAAGAAATCCTGTTTTATTCCTGAATTCCTTGTGAAATACTACGCTACCCGCAAGCTTTAGCGAATTCGCACTGATCGGAGACGTCGCTGTTACCATAGAAACGTTAACCGCTCTAAAGCCAGATCAGAGTGAAGTAACGTTAGTCAGCTAGCAACCTGTATCGGTGATTAGTGCCGCTCCGCCATGGTTTCTTTTTTTAAGGATGAGGAGGGGTGAAAATCATTGTAAATCAATAATCATTTTCATGTTATTATATTATTATGTCATTTAGTATCACTGGGAAAGGGACTTGATGACATCACTCACAATGCTTTAATGGGATATCGTTAAAAAACGTTATGTACACAGTCTTGTGCCCTCGCCTTGTTTTTTTGCGTTTTCCACATAGATATTTTTCTGATTCTATTGTTACAAGCTTGTGATTTAGCCTATTTCGTAGCTGGTTGGTTCAGTTCAGAGCTTACTATTGTTCATGTCTGAGGAGAAAATGAATGGGAACTTTACTTCTGGAGCCTGGGCCAATGAAAAGGAGGAAGGCAGGTTTCAGCTCTATCTGGTTCAGCCTCATCTGACAACATAACTACCGCTTCTGTCTCTTGGTGTTAACTGGGTGTCTCTGTGAATAAGAGAAGGATACCCACTGACGCAACTGTGTGTGTGTGTGTGTGTGTCAGTGTGTATGCACCAATATCTGTGTTTGTGTGATTTATATCTCTGCGTGTGGGGCACATACAGCCACAATAAAGTGAATGAATCCTCATGTGACCACAGACCAGGAAGTAGCCGAGCCGACTGACTTCCAACATGTGACTCCGCCATGTGACTGAGCTGGGCTCTGAAATGAAACTTAACTAACCCACAAAACCTGCCTCGCATGTGTGTAATCTCTACCCAAATTATGCTCATAACAGAAAACCTTGTTATATGTCTTAATACGCGGCAGCCTAGCGATGAGATCAGGGTTGTCGTGTTGAGTAGTGTGTTGTTTTTAGTAGGTTAATGCAATAAAAATCTCTCCAAGAAATACCTTACATTTTCTTCTCCCTCTTGAATCATAATCCCTCTCTTATCTTCCTCCTCTCCTCGCTCTGATATGCTCTTGTCTTGAAGTCAAAAAAAAAATCACCTCTACCTCTCTCCTCAGCTCTTATTTCTCTTATTTTCTTTCTTACATGATCATACCATGCTCAGAGGAATATTGTCTCGGTACTGTTGATCTGACCCTTGCTTGTAATGTTTCTGATTTAGGAATCGGAGCTTATTCTACTGTTTCGCTCATTCCAAGGCGCTCTGGATGAGCACATCAGCTAAATACCTAAAATGTAAATGCAGTAAGCCATCTTCAGCCCTATTCGCCGAGCTTCTGTTCTGTGAAGATTTTTGCAACGCTTTCCCCCCCGCTGCCGAACGCAGCCCGGCTTGGCCTACATACTGCAGTTTCACAGAGTCATGAACAAACAGCCCCACAGCTTGATTGATCACTTTTTTTTTTTTTTTTATTGCGCTCTGATTGCCGTTCATCGCTGACGTCACGCCGCAAAGCCTGGATCAGTCAGTCGTTCTGAAGTGAATGAAACCGGGTTTTTATGAGGGGCAGCGTTCAACTCCGACTGGATGGATGCAGTGACGTAGTGAGATAGTATTGGGCACCGCAGGGCAGCGATAAAAGCGGGCGTGAGTGTGTTTTAAGACTACTTCCTGGCACTGTGAATACCCAGAAGGGGGGAGGGGGAGGAGGACGGGTATGGGTGGGTGTGTGTGTGTGTACTTATGTGTGTGTGAGGGGGTGTTTCTGGTAACTACAAGCATGTGGTTTTGGTGTCCGGGTGTGGCTCAACCAAGAAAACAAACAAAAAAAAAAATCAGGACTTTTAGCAACTTTTCTCGCACACATACGGGTCGTCTCGCTGAGACTCAAAGCGTGTCTGTGCCCATGCAGAGGAGCAGAGGTATAATTACCGTCATAAATAATGACGTGACAACATGGACGACTGTCTGCTCCTATTCCTCTCGCTGTCTCGGCCTCTATCCGTTCATCATCGCACCGCAGGAGCGAGAGCGAGGGATGGAGGAATGAGGGGAAGGGATAGCTGAAGGGGAAGAGCTCGTTCGATAGACGGGAGTGAGGAATGAATGGGGGAGAAGCAGAGTGAACCAGAGAGGGAAGAAGGGAGTCAGGGAGGGCATTTGGCCGGCATGCAGGGTAGAATAGGCTAATAGCAGGGCAATGCCAGGTATTTGGGTAGAAGATATAATGACTTTGAGTTAACACAGACCTGCTTTGTGTCTCTGCGGCAATAGAAACAAGTCGCACTCTGTCCCGCTGCAGACCATTACTTGAGAATACTCAGAAGTTTATTAAGTTCAGAATGAGGTGAAATCCAGTTTATTTCCTCCCATCGTGTGTGTATGTCAGCGCGATTTCGTGAGTGTGTGAGGACATGCGCGTGTTCTCCCGTGGGTGTGCATGCAGCAATGTGTCTCAGATTTCAGTTAATCATGTCTAGATCTGTTAATGTTGCGTGCGTGTGCGTGTGTGCGTGTGCATGTGTGTGTGAACGCGCATTGTGCAGCAACGCCAAGCAGTGAGCCACATCTGAAAAGGCTTGGCCTGCGCTCAGCATGTTCCAGCGTGTTGCCCTGCATGTTTCCAGGAGCAACGCTTCCCAGAACCCTAACCACACACACACAGGCGCGCGCACACACACTCACACACACAAACACACACACGCACACAGGAACGTTGGCTCAAGGGATGCAGGGAGTGGGAATCCATGTGGGATGGCTGCAAGGACCAGATGTGTTTATGAGCAGTGGAGTTAGATTGGGTTTCACACTGATACTTGAAGTCAATGAGGGCACACACACACACACACACACACACAAGGTTTAGGCCTATGGCTGAGGAAACACCAAGCAGCACACACACAGACACATTATGTGTTGGATAAAGAGAGCGTTGTCACATTGTCTCTCCCTGGCCTGTTTTCTCAGGTTAGCAGTAGCGCTGCAGCCAGGCTCAGATCAGCTGATTTCTCTGCACAGACCTGCTGTTACCTAGTCCTGCTGTTCCTGTGCGGTCACCTTCCCTCCTCTCATCCATCCCTTTCCTGCTTTCCCAGCTAACATTCACGCCCTTTGACCCCTCTCCAGTTCCTGTTTAATCCTTTTCTCTCACTCCTGCTCTTCCATCCCTTCCTCCTTTTATCAGATCCATAGGTGCAGTCCAGTTCACAGGTTCACAATCTTATTCCCTGTGGCTTTAAAGATGAAAACTGTATTTCCTTGCAGCCCAGCAATGATTTTGCAGGGTTTTGTGTAAGCTCATTTAACAAAGTCTTCCCAGGCTTTAGGCTACCAACCTTATTAGTTGACTGTTTAATTCAGCACGTCTTACATTGGCAAGGATAAAATGACATAACATTGCCGATATCGTTAAGTTGGAGACCCATTCTAATCTTCCTGTAACCCAAATTTGGGTCTTGAGCCAGACTGTGAATACCGCTGGTCCAAATGCTGCTAAATCTTAAGCTGTGGGAGTCTCACTACTCTGTCAGCCATTTTGGCAAGTAACCAGCTGTTCTCTGGAGGTCCTATTTTATTCTAACAACCTCTTGGGCCAGTCAAATTGTGAAAGTGGCTGGGGAATTATTAGGGAAATACCAGCCAACTGTCGCCTGTTGAAGCCGGTAGTTAGTTTCCTTCCCCAAAGTGTGATTGCTGAAAAAAGTCCCCCGCTATAGTAACCTCACAACAGTTTCAACTTGAATGTTTTTTAACAAGTTTTGCAAACAAATCATAGCTGAACAGGTTAACTAGTGAATTAGGAATTAGGAATAACAACAAATACTTTACAAACATTATGACGTTAAGACTTATTGTCATGGCAACACTGTTGAATTTAGATTTGAGTGTTCAGATACAAGTTGTATGTAGGTTGCATGCCTCTGGATCCGATTATATATCACATATCCTTTTGGTTCAGATCAGAATTGAATAAATGAAACTCCATGCAGCTTTTTGCTGTCCACGCTGATTAGAAGACATCAGATCTGTGTCACATGTGAAGGGAAAACATCTGAATTTGTCAGCTGCCGTGTGAACGTAGCGCAAGATATCTTTTGGCAAGAGTGTTTGTATCGCAGTCCTGCTCTGTTCTGCCTCATGTTGACCCTTGGCCTAATAGTTTCTGTTGGCAGCCTGTCGCCCGCCGTGGGGCCAAACTCCTTTTTCTAGATATGAGTGGGCCACTGGACACCTATTGTTAGCCTTTTAGCCAGTGTTTTGAGTGCAGTGCAGTGTGTGCAGTTGGTCAAACAGTACCTTGTTGTTTGAACGGCACAAACCTTCACACACACACACACACACACACTCCACTCAGTCCCAATTCAGCTGCTGCCATCTCTTTCTGTTTCATTCTTTCTCATTTCTTCTCTCTTTCTCTGTTTTGGTCTTCCTCCCTCTTTTTCTCTCTCATATGTCATAAGGTGTCAAATTACACACACCAACACAGCACAGCCTGGCTAATGATCAACAGAGTCTCTGGGGAGCATTAAGCTTACAACGTGCATGTGCGTGTATAGTACACACACACACACACACACACACATAGAGAGGCTCGGGGGGCTCAGCTGCTGGGAGCCGGGTGGGGTCGTAGGAGTGCGGGGGTCATCAGTGGGGGCGGGTCACTTGAGTTGACTGAAACGTTCAACAGCACCTGTCATCCGCCTTTATTTAGTTTGGGAAGGAAACAGCTAGTGGTGACATCCGACCACTCCCATCAAAACCCGACCATCACCCCCCGTGTCGCTGAACTATGTCACAGCGATGGGATCTTACACCCAGAGGGAGAGAGCTGCTTGTCAGGTTTAGGTGTGATGAGACTGTGTTGGATGCGGTGACACTTGGTGAAAGTGAACCAGCTAGTGCTAAGCCTCGGCTATCTCCTGATTCATGTTCAAATGTTAATTTTCCGCACATCACGGCTGGAACAGCATGTAAGCAGACAGATGGAGGTCCGGGTTGTTTTGTTTTTTCCTCCTTATTGAAGTTGCGGTCTGCTTACGTAAGCCGGGCGCTTTTACTGACTGTCTTAATTGAAGAGTTTCCTTTCAAAATGCTATGTTCGTTTTGGAGGAGAAAAATCATTACGTCTAAAATATAGGAGATCCAGTGTGTAGAAGTGTTATTTTGTCAACTAAGCATTTAAGTTGGCTACTGTAATTTGTTTTAATTTTGTGCTGTCAATCGCTAGTTGTCCCTCACTTTTTCCAAAAGGTGGAACACAGATCCTTAAAAGGTCTGAAAAAGTCTTGAAATAAATAATCTTCAAAGGTATTAAAATGTCTTAAATAGTTAGAAGGCTTATATTTTTTCACCATGTAATGACAGGTTTCTTTGCGCTGCATGTCCACTCTTAGATTAAATACAGAACAGGCAATGTATCTGCTTCACAAAACACAATTGGTCTTCAGTCCCTTAACATTAATTATTGTCAATTAATTAATTTATTGTCCTTTTTCTTATTCTGCTTGTTTATAGTTGTACAACTTTCATTAGCTTTGTTCAATCATAAATAGGCTTGATTTTGCCTGCTTTGTTTATTTATTTTGTTTTTTAAATTGGTCAAATTCAATTTCAGGTATCATTAAAAAGGTCTTAACAAGTCTTAAATAAGGCTTTATAAAACTTGCCCATTCCTGCACTGTGGCATGAAGCTCTTCAGTTACCTGTTATTACTGTTTATGTGTTAGCAGAGTCGGCATGCAGCTGTGATACACTTACATATATATAGTATATAGATATAGTAACAGGTCGGACTGCAGAGCTGCAGCGCCGGAACAAAGAAGCAGCGCTAACCTGCCAGGCTACATACACACTGGTGCAACACTCCCTATTTAAACATTTAACAGGCAGGCAGCATCATGTACAGTTAGTGCCGCTCCGGTCTGCTCACCCCGCCTTCCCTCCTTCACTCTATCTTTCCTTCTACTTCTCTTTCCGATTCGTTTCAGCTCTCGTTTTGCCGATGGCTCCCCATTCCTCCATCTGGCTTTCTGTCGATTTCACCTTTTTTCTTTCACTCTGTCCGCCCCCCCCCCCGCTACTATCTTTGTCAGATACTTTCCTCAGTCTGCCGTATATTACCATTCTCTACCCTCCATTTTCTCGCTTTTCACATTGTCGTGGTAACCAGGGCATCAGTCAGAATCAGCCCGACCAATACATTAACAACGCTCAAGCTACACACACCATGTCATTAGATGCAATCACACCTACAGTTCATTTTCTTAGTGGAAAAGTTTACTTAGTTCCATTTTTGTATTTGGTCCATTTAGGTTCACGCTGAATTACAAGTGAACCAGGACTTGTAAACAACAGGCACATGGACTCACAAGTAGCTTGTTTATTGGACAGAGATTTGGTAACCTGTCATCCTGCCAGGTTAGAGATTTGGGTGGTGGGAGGGAGTCAAAACAAATCTAATTCCAGTTCCAGTAACTTCAGCTAAGCATGATGATGATGTCTTCACTCTTTGCCGGTAATTTAATACCAAGTAGGCATTTCACCTCATCTTGAGGCCAAGTTGACCTCAGTTTATTTTGTTATGCTAGACTTTCCAATCATGAGTAACTGCTGGCTATCAGAGGTCAACATCCGTCTTCTTATACTCAAAAAACCTTTTGTTTTGGGGTCATTGGTTCAGATTGCATTTTTACGCCCTACAAACTGCACAGCAATTTTCTTGGAAAAGGTCAGCGACCCCAAGTTCAAATGTCATTGTTCTCACCTGCCCAAACAAACTGAACTGAAACCGTAAACACTCCAGAGTTAGAATAAACCACTCCAACCATACTTGGTGTGGACGTACCCTAGACTATTTTAGGCCTGATGCTTTTGGACCCCAAACCCCCACATGTCTAGCCCTTAAAGCTTGTTAGAAGAGGCAAAGTATTGTAGTAGTAGTGTAAATATCTTCTCTTCATCATATTTCCTTTTTTCTTAACCTTTATTTATTCAGGGAAGGTAGTCGGGTCACAGGCTCTTTTTCAGCCATGCCCGGCTTCACGCTGTTACACACATTCACACCTGGGAGCTACCCAGTACAACCACAGCCTTCTACTGTTTACTGTTTAGCAGCTCCAGTGGGGCAGTTGGAGGTTAAGTGCCTTTCTGATCTAGCCCAGTGTTACGAGTTCAGTTCCAATAACGGAGCTGGAAGATCCCAGTCAGACCCACCAACGCTGAACGAGACGCTGCCAGAGCCGAGACGAGGGATGTTCAGTTGTAATGAGGCCCGTCATTGGACAGCCACGGCAAGAATGCTGTAATAAATGTCGAAAAATGCGTCATTGGTGGTGGGGAGCGGTGATTCCTGGGTTCCTACACGAATGTCTGGAACTAGCCTAAAAGAAAAGTATGGAAAGTGAATTTAATCATTTCCCTGTCTTGAAAAACTTGGGGATTGCACTAAAAAAAGTCTGAAAAAGTTTGGAAAACTAGTTTCGTCACTTGACAAAACTCTGACTTTGACACTTTCCCGTCACCGTCCACATACATTATACTGAACACCAACCAAAATCCAGGCTTCCTTCAACTTGTCATGAACTTTTTTTCCAGTATTGAAAAGTTTGGGGATTAACACTTAAAATGTCTGCTAAAGTTAGGAAAACTAGTGTTGTTCTATCCCAGTACACATTATGTATAACTACTACTTTTTTTGGCAGAGCCCTGAGCACAGCAACATACTTCGCCCTGGGCTTTAACAAATTGACAGTTTAACATTTTGAAGTGTGTGTGCATGGCTGGAGGCATGAGCAGAACGGCCCAGCCATCACTGCCGACACCTAGTCTTGTTTTTGTAGTCGTACACCCACTGTTATTTTGCAAGTTGTCAAATATGTCCTCTCAGTTGTCAAGAGTGTTCTCTCAGCTATGATGTGACCCGGTGGACATTCACATCGTCCAGTCACCATCAGCATACATCATACTGAATGCCACCCAAAATCCAGGGTTGCTACAAATATTTCGTAGGAATTATTATTATCTGATTTAGAAAACTCTGGAATTTGAGTTTGATCATTTCCCGGTCTAGAAAAGTTTTAAGGAATGCCCTAAAAAAGTCTGGAAAAGTGTGGAAAACTAGTGTTCAGGCTTGATACACATATAACTACACTTTTTTTTTTATAAAGCTTTAGACCCACTTTCATTTTGCATGTTGTCAAATTTATTGTAGTGAAGAGTATTCTTTCAGCTGAAGAGCGTATTGAACACCAACCAAAATCTTCAAATCCAGTCAAGGAATTCAGGTCTGGGTTAAAGTATGTACTTTTGAAATGGTAAATGTCTAGCATCTCCATGGTTCTGAAGCCTTTTCGTGAAACCCAGTAAACCCTAACTGTTTGCCTCCCGGACCTCACCGGATCGGGTTTGAAGTCGAACGCGGGCGCGAAGACGGAGACGTCGGGCCGACTGTTTCGCTGTGATTCTCGTGTCTCACTAATCTCTCAGCTCAGAGTCCTTGCGAGCGCTGCCAGACGATGTGTGAACTGTAAGGCCACAGCAACGAGCCGCAGACTGGATGGAGAGGGAGAGGAAGAAAGGGAAAGGGGAAGGGAGAGAAAAGAGAGACGCATCAGATGATCGTACCAGTCCTCGCTGCTGAGGGAATGATAGACAGAGAGAAAGAAGCTGGGTTTCCATGCAAATAACGATGTATTGAATTATAAATGCCGAATGGAAACAGCAAAATTTGATAAAAATGCCCTCAATATTGCAAAAACCTTTTTAAGGATTGCTGAAGTGGAATTTTTTGCTGTCGATGAAGAATTGATGTGATAAATAGCAATGGGAATGCATTTGTTGAATAAATAATGATGTGGACTTGACGTGATCGGCCTGATGAATGGTTCAGTCTCATTGCACAACAGTTGAAAAGTGGTTTTGGACATCCTGAAATGTCTCTCCTCCTCTTCAACCTTCCAGAAATGTCCGCTGTCATAAGATGTTCCTCATGGTTGTATGGCCATTAGTTGGTTTGTTAGAATATTACCACGTGTATTTCTTTGCTTTCGTCTTCGGATGAAAGCGTGAAATACGGCCAACATTAGCTGGCACTAAAGAACGACAACTTGCCCAATACGAATCAATTCTAAAAAGACGCTTTCCATTTTTCTCATGGCTGTTTTTTGTTGTTATTTTGTCGTTCAGGCGGCCTGTTTATTCGCTTCGACCCAGCTGACGGAAACACATGCAACTCGCATTCGAGTTGTTGCAACATTCCGAGAGTTTGCTTAAAAATCCCCTGACAGTCGGATGGAAACATAGCCGGAGAGACTCAAATGAGATGAATAAGGATGAGAATGTGTGGTCCGTTGAGCGTCCGGGGGCCGGGGCGCTGATGTAAACGTTACAAGGAGGTCGGTCGGGGTCGCGGGAGGTAACCGGAGCCTTGGCAGAAGTATGCAAGAGGATAGAAAGCTTCTCTTTTCGACCCGGCACATACACACACTTGATATTTCAGAGGAATGCGGTTGGTTAGACTGGAAATAACTCCAGCTCATCTCTTGTTTGTGGACAAACACACACACACACACACACATATACACACACACCCCTGTGTACACAAACGGGGGAGTGTTTAAGGTTTGTGGAGCCTCACCGCAGGCCAGGCCAGGCATGTTTAGAGTGGTTGCTACCAGTCGGCCGTGCGTTCCTCATGCTGCGCTCAGCAAACAGACTTGAAGAGAGGCTGGACGGGCCGCGCCGCTGTGACCGCAGAGCCCGCCTAACGCCCTGCTCCAGCCCTATCCCGTCAACAGAAGATCTGTGCTCCTTCCTCATAACAACCGTCCCCATGGCAACCCTTCTCTGTTGGCTCTGTTTTGAACACAGTCTCCCTCTCGCTCTCTGTTATTCCCCCTGTCTCTCCATCTGTATATCTTGAACAAATTATTCTGTGGAGCTGAACTAATACATGGTAATGCTGTAATATGCGTTCGGTGCAAGTGTTTGTGTATGTTTGTATGTGACGGCATTTAGAGCGTTTTCAGATGATGTAACACACTCTCTGGCAGCCATGTTGGAGGTCCTCAGCTCGTGGCAACAATGGTTGTGAACAGCTGATTGTGTTTCCAAACGTACAACTTGGCCATCTCAACAGAATTGAACAAACAGTTAATTTCTGTGCTGTTTTTGACTAATCATTTTGCTATTAATTCATCAGATCTATTTTATTTAACCATCACTGTCCTGCTGTAAATACATCTGATTTGCACACTAGTTAACATATCTAGTAGAAGCTAGCGTTAGTCGTGGCTAGGGGTCACATTTCACATTTTAACATTAACATCAGTTAATTTACCAAATTAGCCTGCTGGCTTATCAGCTAGCTAACAACGCCAAAAAAGAGACTAGAACTAAAAACAAGACAGTGTCCCAGTAACTTTAATTTGACAAATCTACTTTATCAGACTTTCCACTTAAACTTATAACATTACTGAATTGACCTACACCCGCACCACAACAATCTTTTTCAGGTATGTCTCTCTTTCTAGCCCAGTTGTTGTATATTTAGCTATTATTTGCACAGAGCTGGTTCCCCAACGGACCTCCGTGTGCCAGACGTGGCTGCTTGCAGGTTTGTGACGCAACTGCAAACCCTCTCTCTATATATATATACATATATACCTGTCATGTGGACCCGTGTGTGTGTGTGTGTGTGTGTGTGTGTGTGTGTGTCCGGATAGCAAGTTGTTGTTTTCGTAAGTGAAATATTAACCCCCTCGCTGCAGCACTCATGCCCCTCAGTCGTCTTTCAGCCAGTCGGATTTGATCCTCAGTCTGCACGCACCGTCCCAGCAGCCCTTGCAGTATTTCCTGTGTCCTTCCTTCAGTGCAGCGAGAGTTAATCTGCGACTAGGCTGCTTAAAACCCACAGAGGGAAACACACAGTAACCTGCTTCCTCACTGTTCTGCCCCAGAGCAACGGTTTTAATCTGCATGTAGGAAACCCTGTGGAGTGTTTACCCTGGAGGTGTTTTCTCTGCTCCGACACCAGGCAGGGCTGCAGTGCTATGTGGTGTTCTTTGCTTTTTCATTCCCATTGGTTTTGACACAGCCAGTAAAACACCTGAAGTGACACCTGAACTTGGATAGATGAGGCACTTCCAGATCGAGAACAGTGTTTTTAGAAAATAAAGAAAAATAGAGCCCCCTATTCACATGGGACGTGAAATGATTTGTAATAATTGCAGAGATCGTGCTGATTGTAAGTCGGCGTGAATCTGAGATGTTTGTAAATTAATGTTCCAGCACAAATTACCTACTGTATTTTGGTGAAGACAGAGGTCTCCTGATAATACTAATCCTGTGCAAATCAAACTGTCTGTAATTTCAGCCTTAATTTGTTTTTGCCGTGATTTCTATCTTCCTCCTATCATAAAAAGTGCCGGCAGTAGATCTGTAGAGGAAGGTTTTGAAAGCATTTTTGGTGCAAACTTAAGTTTTGCTTTGCTAAATCGCTATCCCATGCAAATGTGTTTCATGAAACACAGGGGTTGGGGGGTAATTGATTAATTACATGAGGTCCCCACATAATACTAGCGAACAGGGCTTTAGACTGTTAACACTGACAGGCTTTGGCTCTATTGAAGGCTTTATCTGTGAGACAGCGCCTCGATAAGCAGTCAGATCCGAGCTCAGACAACCTGGCAGAGAAGACAGCTGCTGTGTCTTTGGACCCAGATCCTCTTCCCTATGGGTCGATACCGTCTGCGTCTCTGACTCTGTCCAAGGTCCCTTGCACTGCCACACACACACACACACATAAACACACACACATAGAGGTGTGTTGGGTGGTGTCGTGACTGGAGGAGCGTGAGGTGGGCAGGTTGCGTTGTGAGCCGCAAACCTGGTGTTTGTACTTGTTTTGTTGTCAGCCTCTGACAGCAAAACAACTCTTTCTCCTGTAAACTATCAAATAAAAGGCAAAAAATAATAAAAATGTATGCAGAACTGAACAGTCCTAGTCTCTGCGGAGTTAGCTGGCTGTAGGTGTGTATTTATACCTACTCATCTGTGTGTGAACGAGTTTATGGATGAGTAAGTCAGATGCAAAGGTCTCAGCGGACGATCTGAAAGGTCAGACCTCAGCAGTTTCGTCTTGTCCTCCGTACCTGGCCAGTAAGCAAGAAGGCAGAAAGCCTCATCCGCTGTAAGCTACCTGAGTGCCAGTTGCGTCGGCCCGAGCTCATCATCGTGAGGCTTAAGAAATCCAAGCACCAGCCTTAGCCGTTGCCCGCCAAGAACAGGAAGGACTGTTTGGAGGTCACTTCGGCATTCCAGGGTGTCTCTTTACCGCAGGAAACGGCCTCAGAGACATGAGCCAGCGTTTCCTGTCAGAGGGCACCGTGGACGCGCTCACCTTTCATAACAATGTGCCACTCTGACAGACTGTGGCCCGGCCCGGCCCGGCCCGACCCGGCCCCACCACTGTATTTATGGAGGACCGACCTGCAGACCGCAGCACTTTTAGGGGGCGAGGCGGTCCGGTTACACCCCCAAGGGAGGAATGATGTTGCTGTCACTCTATTGTTTTTTTTGTTTTTTTCTGAAAGCTGCTTGTACGCAAAGGCTGTGTGTCACAACCTGCACATCTAGGATGATGCAGCCTAGAGTAGATGTTATGGGTCAGCTTGTGTTTCTGAATCTGGCTGTCAGCGCAGGGAATGTTGTTTACCAGCCCTTGAGTTCATAAAATGCCCATGAAATTAAAAATGAGGGGGGCAAAAAAGTACTTTTTTTTTTTGCATTTCACCCTGTTTCTTCCGTTGAGTTGTCAATTATATATTCACATGTGAATGTGACTACTGTCCCCCATAGGTGATTCATGTTCCCATTCTTTCCAGTGCGTTCTGGGCAAAAAACAAAACACAAGAACCGAATACGCAGTCTGAAGCAGTAGAAAGTGTTGGCAACACACAGTCAGCAGTAGAAGAAAATGCCGGCCCCATACAACCTTCCGCATTAACAAAAAATAAAACAGCCAATATCATAAAAAAAATAAATAAATTTAAAAAAAAATGGACTGGTTAGGGACAGAGTGTATAAAATGGCACCATCCTCTTCTGTAAGGCCTGCTGCCAGTTTCCAACACCAGGAACGAAATTAAAACAAATCAAATCGAGTATTTATTTGACAATATGCAATGCACATGTATTATTTAAAAGTTCAGTAAAATTGCCCCTTAAAAGGACCAAAATGCTTGTTAAAATCAGATCAAGGGAACAAAAAAAAGTTCTGCTGTGTACTAGTTGTAATGTAGGATGTGTTGTGTTGTATGCAGATGGAGGGTGAAATAGAAGCCATGTGATCACTTCTTAATCAACCGCACGCGTTTAATAAAGTTGTTCTGCTTTGAACTGGATGTGAGCTCACGGTCTGTCATGACAACTTTACTTTAATCACAATCTAATTTCATCTGGCTGAATCTCTTTGAAGTTGCACGGCTCTTCACTCCCACTACTCTGTGATTCGGGGTGACGTCGTCATGTAGGTGCCGTCCCCGTTCGCCTCTCGACCCAGGTGCTTATTTTTAGTCGGCGGGCCTCCTGGCTCCGCTTGGCTCCGCCCCCGCTTTCCTGTGAGAGTTGAGGCCTATGGAATAGTTTGTTGTTTCCCTGGTCGCAAATGGAAGGGGACGCAGAGGAGGAAGCTGGGCGTGGAGCGGCGTGTGAAGGTTGCGCGAGTGAGGATGATGAAGAGGAGGATGTGTGCTGAATGCTTACTATTTTTGAGTGGCCAAACATGTTGTTCACATTGCCTCTTACCTGCAAGGTGGTACATTCCAGTGTTGTTTTTGGCACGCGTGTGTGTGTGTGTGTGTGTGTGTGCTTGGTGTGCGCCACCAAAGGAACTGCTGGCAGCAGAACGATAACATTGCTGGCACAATGGAGGGTCATAACGGGTCAGAGTACAGGGGGATACATTAAGGAGGGACAGTAAACACAGTGTGCCGAGGTTTGAAGGCCAAGGAGAGTTTATGTGTGTGTGTTTGTGTGTCCTCAAAGAGAGATGAGCTGTTATTCCCCCGTCTAACCAACCGCATTCCTCAGGAGAGTCAAGTTTGTGTGGTCAGCCAAGGGTCACTGGAAGCCGTGCTGTAGATGAAACAGGTAGTGAATGTAAACAAAGGTCAGGAACAGTGAGGAGACGAAGGGATGGGAGGGACTTTAATGTCATCATGGGGATCCTCAGGGAAGGAAAGAGAGCCTGGGATTCCCCTAGAGTTCCCCTTAGTTCTGCAACACATTTTGTCATCTTTAAACGATAAAATCCACCCTTAAACACTTTAACACTGTTATAAAACAGCTATTGGCGATGGATCTTCCATCTCTGGGCCCATTTTGTTGTTTGGTGGTGTCTTTTTCTTATTCCCAAGGATAACTGGCCAAATGTAGAGATATGTCCAGCAGCTACAATGGAGTTTGATATCAGAAAATGTTTCAGCGATCTAAAACATCAGCGGTAAACGTCAGGTTTTGGTGTCAGTCCCTCAGAATCAAAGAGCGAGGGCTTCTTTCTAGAGCCGCCATTTTGCACCAAGAGACGTTCAACAATCATACAGGGAGAAATCCATCGTAGAAGAGGAGAGAGACCAGTTTCTCCACCCACAGCAGCAGGATATAGACACAAGACAGGTTGTGTTTTGAATAAGGGGCGCAACTCTCACTCTTTCTCAACTGGAAAAACTCACCTTCTTGCTCTTACTACACTGTCGCTATCGCTCTCTCCACCTACACATGTAATCCACAGCTGAATGAAACAAGTCCAGGCCAGGTGTTGCTCTCTGGGGGTTGCTGAAAGTCATTGTTAAACGTTGGAAATCACTAAATGAAATAGAAGTAGACAGGGCATGTTGAGGGAAAATGAGTTCAGCAAAAAAGTAAATTACAGTTCCTCCCAAAATATCTCCTAGAATGTGTTAAACATCACAGTTTGATGGTACCTAACAGTGTAAGAATGTCTGTGGGTGGATTTTTCTTTTAAGCTCTCTGCACCAAACTCCTTCTCTCACCACTGCACAGTCAACTGAAAGACGTTTTTAATCACTAGGAATGTGAAAAACAATGCGTATTGCCTTTTTAATATGTCACTGAGGCTTTCTTCTAGGGTTTTCTACCTCGAATCAACATTAATCGTCCTCTTTCCCTCCCTCCTTCCCAGATGTGCACCCCAGCCAACACACCAGCGACGCCCCCCAACTTCCCGGACGCGTTGACCATGTTCTCCCGGCTGAAGGCGTCCGAGAGCTTCAACAGCGGCAGCGGCAGCAGTCCCATGGCCGCCTCCATGGCCACCTCGCCCCCGCCGCCCCAGGTCGGCGGCTGGGGGGTCCCGCCGAACGTACCCAACGCGCCCCAACCTCCACAGGGACTCTGGACTCAGGGGCAGCCCCCCTCGCAGCCCTGCCCCGCCTGGCCCACGGGCGTAAACGTTAACCCCCACGCGGGCGCCGAGCAGAAGGCTAGCGTAGCGATGGAGGCGGAGAGATGAGGGGCTGGATGGGACTGAACAGCCCCCCCCTCGCCCCGCCCCACCCAGGGGAGGGGAAAAGGGGGATGAATGGGTGGGAGGAGGGAGGGAAGGGTGGGAGGTTTTGGATGGGGCGGAGGTGGAAATGGGTAGAAACGGGCTCCGGTCTTTTTTCCCCAAAACTGAGGGCGCGTGGGTCGACGGATGGAAAGGAAAGAGACGGAAACTACGCAAACCAAGAAAAACTCAACGTGGACAATTAAAGAAGAGGAGAAAACCAATGCAAATGTCAATACAAAAATAGAAAGAAAAAAAAAGAAACGCACACACATAGTAATAAGACAGCAACTGAAATCTTTGTTAGTTTTTTGTTTTTTTTTCCTAAGTAAATGCATAGATAAGAAAAATATTATGGAACTTAAAAAAAACACAAAAAAAACAAAAACAAATCGTCACGCCCAAGGATTCTTTGTGATGTTTTTTCCAGACAAGGACATTCAAGGCAGCAACCTTAATTTTTTTTTTTTATTATAATTTTTTTTTTTCATCTTTTCAGCCAGTGTTTTCTGCCACTGGTGCTCTGTGTTCAGAAACTGTCTGTGCTGCATGAGGAGAGAGGAACTTGCAATGCAGTGTTTAGATCGACTCGATTCATCACGCACTTGACTGTGAGCGTGTATGCATGTGAGCGGGTGGTCAGTTTATAATCAAATCGCACACACATGTATACACACATTCACACACACACACACACACACACACACATTAGCGTTTAGAAGAAGAAAAAAAAACACCTCCATATTTTCATCCCCATCGTCAAGGTGGGACTTTTCTTACCTCACCTGGTGGTCACCTGACTTCTTTCAGCCAATCAGGGATTCTTAAACCAACCGTTGCCGACGACGACGCAGGACATGTTTTTAAAGGTTTTTCTTAAAGGCAGCAGCCGCTCTGGTTTAGCTCATGCTAACTGATCCTTGCTACAATGGCTTTTCCTTCAGCAGTAGGCTGACACAGTTTTAAACCTGGACTCAGACTACAACTGTCCACTGCATAGGGTTCTGCAGATTTGGGTATTATAAGAAAAAAAAATCATCGTTTGATATAATATAGTTTATAATGCTAATTGTTTTTTTTGTTTTTGTTTTTTTTGAAAGGAGGTTAAGGGAGGTGGCTTTGAAAATGGGTGGGACTTGTTCAGGTTGATCTTTTTTGGAAAGAGCAAATCAAACGCAGCTAAAAATGGCTACAGATTACAAAAAAAACAACAACACAACTACTCCATCTTTGACTCTTTGTAAGCAGAATTGCCACTTTGCATGATGTGTTCATAACGTGTAACATCTTTTGTAGCAAACATACGTGAAGCCGAGACATGTTTCCAGGATTTTGGGGGTGGGAGGGGTGGGGGGGGAGTTGGTTAGGGGTTCGGGTGGGTAGGTGGGTAGGTAGGTAGGTAGTTAGGTAGGTGGGGGGGTGGGGGTGGGGGGTCTCGTTCCCAAAGCTAACATAAATGCAGTAGTTTAACGTTTCTCTACACAGCTAAGATCGTAATCGTCGGTGTGTCACAGTAAAGGTGAACTTGGGTGAAAAAGCGTTTTGCTGTTCTCCAACACACTCGCATCTGCTGCAGGTCGACCAGAGAAACACACTGCCGCGGCCCGGAGGCTTTGGGGAGCCCGCCGCAGGCTGTCCCGGGACACTACAGACTACTTCAGATAAATATATATATTTACCCTCAGATACTGTACTGCAGAGGGGTTTTTACAACATTTAGGTTCTGACCAGTCCCTGGTCCATTGATACTGCTAGGGGACAGTTCAGGGATGACCCTGATATACGGCAATATTTTAAATGCAGGGTCTGCCCCTTTTTTTAGTTTCTCCTGTTGGGGTTATTTTTTAATTTGATAAAGCAAGAGAGAGTAAGAAAAGACATATTTTGAATAGCTGAGGGTCTTTTTTAAAAGAGAAACAGAGGACTAGGAAGATTATGGATATAATAATGGAGTAAATAACCCATTTCCTTTTTATTTTGACTAAACTAATGTTTCAGTTCATCCTTTTCCATGCTTCATACTTTATTTGGTTAAATCAGAGCGTTTTTCGGGTGGGCCTGTTCCTCAATGGTTTCTCATGTATGTTTCCCCCCTTGTATGACTGTATGATACCATTCCCACAATATTTGTGGACTACCTGATAATTAACTTATCATTTTTTGTGTTCCTAAATAAATATCGTATGTCGACCTATTCGGTATAGTTTGTGTGTGTGTGTGTGTGTGTGTGAGCGAGCACGTCACCTCGGCCAAGTATTGACTGCATTGTTGATGGAATATGATGTGGAGAGGAAAGGGGGTTGGGACCTACATGGTGTAAGTGTCATTTGGCCCGCTGATCAAAATGTATTGTGTGTGTGTGTGTGTGTGTGTGTGTGTGTGTGTGTGTGTGGGTGAGAAGCAGAGACAGTCAGTGTGTTAAATAATGACAGTGGTAAGATGGATGCATCATAATCTCTCGCTTGGCTAGCTCTCAGCCAAGCAGATTTAATACAGTGACATAGCCAGACTACAAAGTCTTGTTCTACAAACCTCTCTCTCTCTCTCTCTCTCTCTCTCTCTCTCTCTCTCTCTGAGAAATAAGCAATCTTCACCAGACAGGCAGAGAGAAGGATGGAAGGGACGGAGATGAAAGGCAAGATGGAGGAGAGAGAGAGAGAGAGAGAAAAGCATTTGAAAGAAGGAGTTCAGCTCTGCGGCCATCGCTGCCTTCGCCTCCCTGAATTAACGGTCCTTAGATGTAAACACAAACAAACACCAGCTGTCCACACACACACACACAGACACACACACAATCACCATGCATACACACTCACCACACACACACACACACACACACACATGCCAGTGGTATGGTGGTGAAGGAAGGGTCACCGGGTTCTTGGTGTGTCCTCAGCTTACTTCTGACTGCTTCCTTTTCTGCAGGAAATCAAAGAGGTCCGTGTGTGTGTGTGTGTGAGAGAGAGAGAGCGAGCGATCAAGCGTGTGTGTGGCCCTTTGCCTATCTTTGTGTTCCTGTGAGTGTGTTACTGAGCATGGGAGAATGCCGCCAACTTGGCATCGGGTGCTGCAGTACATCTGAGCATGTGGGAGCAGGAATGGCAACAACACACACACACACACACACACACACACACAGTTTGTCCCGGGGCAACACAGCATGGCCCAGTAAGATATGAAGGAGGTTAAAGAGTCTCAAGGCCACCATAGCTTGATCCCCACCCAGATTTTCCTTCATCAGAACTTAATGACACAGCATTACATTACAAGTCCAAACTGGTAGAATGATCTAGGCCACCAGTTAGTCCTTTTATAGAAGGTGCTTAAAGTGGTAATCCGCAAGATTCACATATTGTTTTTATTTTGTCTCCATCTTTGTTGCTCAGCGCTCATCGCTGTGGTGTTTCTGCACTGTGTTTCCCACAGATCACCTGTCAATCAAACAGTGTGGGCGGGACTGTGACTGTGTTTTTTTCTTTGGATTTTCTGTTGATGCAGTTTGAGTTTCTCTCTTCTTTGTCTGCTCAGCCATGGTGGCTATCGCTGCTCATGCTAACTACCCAGTTCTTCTTCTTCTTCTGTTTATTCCAAACAAACTGGAAACATAAAACGCATCACTTCCTGTGCGCCAGAGGATTTTTCCCGGGAAAGACCTACCAGACACCAGGTGTTTAGAACAGACAATGGAAAAGCTTTCATGAACTGGATATAGGCTGAGAGAAGCAAAATTTGTTTATATGAAAATGTTGCGGATTATCACTTTAAGGAGAATACTACTATGTCTGAGAATTTACATGTGTTATTTGTTTGAGGATAAATCAGTTTACTATTTGTGAACATTGACTCCTCTCTCCCAAAGCCAGACACCACAGAAATAACACCTGAACCTGTGATGTCATCAAAATGTAAAAATGTGTTTTATTATCAAATTGCTTGACTGAAACTACGTGTTGTATAAAAATCCATACCGATCAGTCAGGGTGAATATCTGCCAATCCCATCTGACAACCCACTTTCAGGGCTTTTTGTTGAGAGAGGAATCTGTCCTTTAAGTCACCTGACGTTTGGCTTATTGCAACATTCGTCATCAGGTCTCTTTTTAGCTGAATGTAGTAGAATGACACGGCTCTGTTCAATTCATTTATCCTCCACACAACACCACAACTTGGTTTTCTGCGTCACTGGTTGTTGGACACAAACAGCTTCACAGATGGCGGACCGTTACTGCTCCAGACCTGCCTCGCTTCACAGGTAAATCTGATTAAATACCTATCAGGGTCTGAAATGAATACTCCAAGTATCAAATGTGGGTAAGTCCAACTCAGGCAGGTATCTGCCACACCGACAGGTAACATCCCTGCTACGCTTATTAGAAATCTATTGTACTTACAGGTGCTACATGAGGCATTTTAACATCAGTAAATCTTTCCGTCATAAATTTTGAGACATTAGTGGAATTACCGTAAACAAATGAGACTATCACAGAGAAGATTGGCAGCCTCTACACCGCATTTTACATTGTGTGCCAAATGGTCAGATTTCACGGGAAACCTGCTGGATTGCTTTATGGCACAAAGGGATATTGCTTTACGGCTCAAAGCAAGAACCGTTTTTGCTTTCATTTTTCTTTGCAAGTAATAAACAGCTTTATTCCAATTCCACTATTCAACTTTATGTTAGCTTACCACGCCTCGTCTGCCTGTTATCAACGGCTGTTATCGGCTCTCATCTCTTTATTGCGCTGCAAAACAAACAACAGGGAGGGGGAGCAGGGACAAGTGGCAACATCCTCTTTGTGAAACGAAATAATGTGAGTTTATGGGAAATGTGGCTTTGACTTTGAGGAACACAAAACACTACATGTAGCACCTTTAAAGAGGAAATAATATATTAGATGATTACATTGACAAAAATATTTTACAGAATGTGCCTCATTCTGCACACAAATGCCTTAAAAATCACATGCAAATGATATTTAATTTGTGAAATACCTATAAATAATTGTGATTAATTAAAAAAAAAACATTCTTGTAAAATCTTAAGTTTAGGATTAGGCAGAGGAAAGGCAGGTAGGTTTAGGTTTGCAGGTAAGTAGGTGTTACAGGCAGAGAGGACAATGTGGGGCTTGGTAGCTGGCGGACATATTGTGCTAGTGTAATGATAGTTGGGCATTAGACTATCAGGTAGGCAGTGTGTGTGGGGATCAGTGTGGTGTGAGCGGGCCGGGTGGCGGGCTGCGGGCCGGTGAGGTATGCAGGCAGAGGACACTGAGCGCTGTGTTGAGGCGGGCAAGGGAGCGTAACGGTCAGGGTGACATTGGGTGCGTTTGTAACCTGGCACCTCACCTCCCTCCTGTCTCTCTACAGGTGGAGGCTCCAGCTCGGTACTGAACAAGCTGCAGCTAGCAGCAGGAAGTGGGACAAAGGTGACACACTCACACACACACACACACACACACACACACACACACACACACACAGCGTCTGGCAGGGGCTGGGTGGAGAGAGGGAGCGAGTTAGCAAGTGAGAGAGTGAGAATATGAGTCAGAGAAAGTGTGGAAGGGAACAATAGGGAGACACAATGACTGACTGTACAATGATACTTTCAACCATTTGAAGAGTTTCATTCCCAAACACTGCAGTATAAATCCATTTTGGAAAAGTTTTGCTACCTGAAATGCACCTGCCAATATGCCACAGATGATTTCATCCTCAAAAAAGTATCTGTTTTATGAGCAAAAGGCCTGAGATCACTCATAGGGTCTTTCCCAATATGCATTCTTTGGCTCTCCATGATGTTGTTTGACGTAATATCTAACGGCCAAAGTATGATTCAAAACCTAAACAATGCAGAGGATGGAGGACAGATAAAGTTCCCAGAAGTTTACTTACCAACTGAGGAAGCATGGGACGGTGATTTGGTTGACAGGAATGAACGGAAACCCCAGAGTTTCACTGCGAGAACGATGCGTCACGTCCAAACAGCGCTGCAGTCGATAGTACAGCGCTGGTGGAAACGGCTGGGAAAAGGAACAGCTGTGTGTCTTAATTAATGGGGCGACATCGAGCACCCAGCCCATCTCAGGCTGTAAAGATGTGTTCTCTGTTCCTGCTTTCTTCAGAAGTTTCTTCTCTCCAGGACGACTTGGCAAGAACGTTCTCCGCAAAGACACGAGTATCGACTTTAACGTAACGCCTGATGTGCTCTACCTTGATGCCAGCGGTCATTTTGAGGGAGTAGGTGTTCATTTTTGTCCCCCACAATGACACAACTGATCGGATTTTGACAAAACCTGGAGGAATGATGCATCTCACCACTGCACTCCAGCGTTTTCAAACATACCATGATTGGCCTAAGGGTGCCGTTACAATTACAGGGCAAAATAAGGTGATATATTTGTTACTGATGACAGATGACTGCTGTGAGGGGGACAGTTATTTGTGGGGGACGACATGTTTACTGTTGTTTTTCAAGCGGTGGATATCTCATTTTCTTCTTAGACTCAACTTCTCAGAAACTGGGAATGTCTGTTTAGTTTGGATGCATTTTAGTGAATTGTGTAACTAGTGTATAAACTTGTATAGCATGTAGTATTTTAAAACATCAATATATCATTGTCAGATTAATTGTGCTACCTTGGTATAATTACCATAAACAAATGAAACCACAGTCGAGACAATTGGTAGCCTCTATCTCACTTAAATGGTATTGTTAGTGTTTCTCAAAATGAAGACTACATTTCCCATGTTGCTTTCTGTTGCAAAGAAGATGTTGCTACTTGTTCCCCCTCCCCCTCCCTGCCCTCTTTTGCTTAACTGAAGAGGATAAACATGTTAGAAGTGATTTTTCCATCGTTCTTTCTCTCCTTCCTCCTTCATCTACCGCTGCCAGAAACTCTGAAAGCTTTAGCTCCGTTTGCTCTGGAAGAACAGCGCCCTCTTCCTGTTTTGTGCCGTAAAGCGATCCGGCAGCTTTCCTACCGAATTCCAACCTGTTGGCACGCAGCGTAAAACGCGGCGTCGAGGCCGGCAGACGCTGCCAATCTTCTTGGCGACGATCTTTGTTTGTTTACAGTAATTACGCTAATGTCTCAAAAATTCACCGATGTCAAAAAGCTACACAATAGCAACCTTTAATATCCGCGGCCACAGCTAGCGGCGGTGTCACCGGCTCTGCGCCTGTGACCGCGGTGAACCTGTGCTGAGATGACAATGGCTCTGTGCCGTTTCAGCCGCTCCATGGCCGAGATCCTAAGTGGGACACAAAGCCGGCTTTATCTCTGCTCTCGCTGTTGTATCAGTGCTGCCTGGCTGGACACATTAGCACCGGACTTAGCAGCCACACACACACACACACACACACACCAGCACCAGCACAATACATTGCTAGACTGGAAGCGGCGGCGGTTGTGTGTGTGTGTGTGTGTGTGTGTGTGTGTGTGTGTGTGTGTGCGACTATAAAGAGACCACTGACCACCGGGGGAAGTGACAGAGACAGACACATGCTGTTTCTGTTCCCATATCATGTGGTGCAGTCAGGAGGAAAATAATAACTGTAACATAATGTATGGTCTGGTCTGTCTGTGTACACTGTCTGTACATCTGCATAACTAACTGGGTAACTGCTGTGTGTGTGTGTGTGTGTGTGTGTGTGTGTGTGTGTGTGTGTGTAGACTGCTTAAACAGGTCAGACTGGCCTAATAACATTATGCATCAGAGTGTCCCTCTCTGTTTTCTTTCTCACTCTTTTACTCTCCTCCCTCCATTTCCCTTTCTCTCGTTCTCACCCCCCCTTTTGTTACTATTCTGTGTGTGTGTGTGTGTGTGTGTGTGTGTGTGTGTGAGAGAGAGAGAGAGAGAGAGAGAGAGAGAGCAAGCTCCTCCCTTTACTCCCTTTATTTTACTGACAACAGTCTAGAGCCACTTCCTGCCCTCCCCCATGCACATGATCTCTCTCTCTCTCTCTCTCTCTCTCTCTCTGTCTCTCTCTGTCTGTCTCTCTCTCTCTCTCTCTCTCTCTCTCTCTCTCTCTCAGTGAATGAATGAAAGAGACAGAGAATGGAATGTGGAGAGAGAGCTTTTCAAAAGAAGAGAGGCGAGGCGAGCCATAAAACACGTTTACAGGTGAATTTGCAGGTTGTTACACCGCAGGACATCACAGCCACAAACATTCACACAGCAACAAAGTCTGACTGTTAACCCTTTGTGGCACAGATCTGGTGTTTCTGTGTCTGTCTAAACAGCCAATCAGATCCGACACCATGTCACTTCTGTATGTTTGCACAATAGAAGATCACATCACAAGCTACAAAGATAGAAAACGAATTCAGACAACTCATATTTTCATTTGGAGCCGCTTTGACTTTTTGACTCAGTATGAAGTTATCACTGTCTGCATTATATACCAGACATGATTTTCTGTTACAATCCTACTAGCTTGTAGTGGTGCAGCAGCACTGTACTGTAGTCTTGTCTCTGTGGCGACAACAGGGGTTAAATTAGATTAGATGAAACATTAATGATCCCCAGGGGGAAATTGGGCCGTTGCAGCAGCAAGTAGTAATAGGATACATCAAAGAAAAATAGGATGTAAATAAGGATAGCACAAATGGGGGGTTGTTTAAACACATACAACCTACAATTTAAACACTGGGACATATTAAGTAGAAATGTATGAATGAAAGCATACAAAAAAGTGTGGATTCAAGCATTCAGCAGTAGTAGAAAAGCAGAGAGGAAGCAATATGTGCGTTATGAAAAAGGTGAATTATTAATATTCACACAGAGCGTGTAAGAGCAACACTGAAAATTTACAGGATGTGCGAAGAAATGAGCTCGTGTTCACATGCTGTAAAGCGAAATTGATTGATTGATTTCACGCCAAATCCAACCCTGTGGCACACAATAGGGAGCCGAAGTTGACGTAATTTCCGTCAACCCTTGGGCTGATTTTACCCGAAATCTCAATGTATGTACATCTTGCTTGGCTTAATTTCACAAAAATCAATTCAGTATTATTTGCATGAACGACAAAATTAGTCACCGAACTACACTACCCAGCAGGCTTTTAGCTAGTTGGAATGTTCCATCTACTGCAAAGGGAACGGTGGCTAGCTAGCTGCAGCTTCACAGGCTACAGTGGAAAAAATGTCAGCAGTTATTATCATGAGACTGAACTCAGACTTTAGCAAAGTCCCAAACTGCATCTCGAGGTGAAAACCTGCCGTGAGCGACAGTCTGCTGCCTATCAGGAGGATCAGCTGCTGTCAACAGTCGGTTCATTCTACAAACTTACAAAGTCTTTTCTGCACCCTAAAATAACAGAAACGTGCGTATCGTCTAAAAGCTCATGCCACATAGTGAGCCAAGAGGTGAATTTCAACACCGTTCGTAGCTACGTTTAGTTGCAGAAGACAGAATACTTAAATAAAGTAAATGGAAAATCGCGTTAGCAACTTAGCCGCTAGTCAACCACAGGAAGGCTTCAGCCTACACTTCTGCTTCGGCTCCCTGTGTAAAATGCATTGTAGAGGCCGGTAGAGCCTGCTAATCTTCTCAGCAATAGTCTCGTTTGTTTACTTTAATTATAGTAATGTCTCACAAGTAACGCGTTAATGAATTATTTAACCCTTTAAATGGTCTACAGGGGGACATACATATGAACAGGAGTGACTAGGCATGTAGACGAGTGTTGAGAAATCTCTTCACCTAAAGCAGAATGAGTCTGAGCCCTGAGAGGAAACACACTGTGGTTACGCACCGGGGAACAATGCCTGTGATTTGTCACCGTGATTTATCTTTGTTGTTATGCGTTGGAGGCATAACAATCAGGGCCGCGCGCTTCTTAATCTCTGAGTTTCACCGCTGAATGATGCTTCGCGGAGATTTTTAAGCCAAGCTCTATTACATAACCCTCTTGTTTCGGCGGGTGATTTACAGCACCGATAGGCTCCGGGACATAATTCATGCGCAGATAGGCGGCAGCGGGGGAATGTGATGTAGTGTCTGTGATGCGGGACGGGATCCATCCTGTCGCTGGAGCTGCAGACGTCGTTTTTCATATCGGACCTGCATGCTGGCAGCCTGCCTGACATCCTCTCTCTCTCCTCTCTCCTCCTCTCTCCCTTCTCTTTCCATCACTTTCCTACCTCGTTCTCTCGCCCCCCCTCCTCCCCTCTATCCCTCCCTCCCGCCCTCCGTCTGAGTGGTGCAGTGGTCCGGTTCGCTCGCCCTGCCCCGCCAAAAAAAAAAAAAAAAACCCTCCTGTCCCATTTTGATGACATCATCTCTGACGCTCACGTTTAGCCAACGTGTTCGAGACCACGAGTGAAACCAACTGCCGTGGGTGTGTGAAACTGTGTGTGTGTGTGTGTGTGTGTGTGTGTGAATTCTCCTGCTATTACTCAGTATGAGAGTCCAGCTGCAAGCCGCTACACAGGAAGTGGTTCTCACAACGTTTTTATTCAGGCACAAGAAGGAGAACATCACACACACACTCACTCACACACACTTGTATTACTGTACTTGTGAGGACCCTCAATGACTACATTAATTCCCTAACCCTAACCTAAACCTAATCCTAATCCTAACCCTAACCCTAAACCCAAATCCAAACCCTAAACTAACCGCTTTAAGAAGTGAGGACTGGCCAAAATGTCCTCATATTTCTATCCTTGTGAGGACATTTAATATAATAATCTTTATTTAGAACTTTTCAAAACAAAGTTATAAAGTGCTTCACAACCAAGAAAAAAAAAATGAACAAATGACACAGAACAATAAAACAGAGAGAACAATGAATGAGAACAGTAATAAAAAATACTAATAAAGAATGTATTAAAATAAATAGTCCCAGCCAAAGGGATCCAACAAATAGAATAAACAACAGACAAGGCAACAAGGATAAAAATAAGTAAAAGCCAAAGATTATAGAAAGGCCTTATGATAAAAGCACGTTTTAAGAAGTGAGTTAAAAGATGACAGTGACTCTGGCAGCCTGAGCTCCTCATTTGGTCCTCATAAGTATAGAAATACATGGACACACACACATACACACAAATACACACACGGAAACAGAGAGGGGGAGAGAGAAAGAGGAGTGTACAGAGGAATTCATTGATAAGAAATGCAGCAGCGACAAAGCAGCGCCAGGATGTGAGCTCTGCACACACACACACTCTCTCATACACACACACACACACACACACGCTAATCCGGGCATGACGCAACCCTCCAAGCAACTGTATCTCATCATCGGTGAGTCGTCCTGTGGGAGGGAGCGACCCAGTACAACATCTGCTGTCTAGTGGACAGACTGGACCGCTCTGCCATGCTGAACACACTCATCCATCTCTACTGCTGTGCAGCTACTTAACACTGACTGACCTGTGTTGCTCCAGTGAGGCATCACAGTGCCGTTATTACAGCTTATTTTAGTGCAGGATAGACTACAACATGATATAACTGCATGGGTTTGTCATTTGATACCGCTGTATAATACTGCAGTTACGTAACGGCCCACTATTGGATTATGGAGGGGAATTATACAGCGAGGTTACACCATCAGTAACTTACATGCGAGTGTGTGCCAACCCCGTGCAAAAATGTCAACCAGTCCATGTCTCAAATTGTTTCTAATGCCCATCAACTAGTTATTGTGGGAATATGAGTAAATAGATATTTGGGGTTTGTGTTCAGTGTGAACATCTTCCTGTTTATAAGCTAATTGCTGCTGCTGATGGAAAACATTAACGCTAGCTCACAAGCTAATGCTAGCTAAGTAGTCGAGTCACCAAACCTTGAGTAGCTACAAGTTGACTCCCAAGTCTTTGAATCAGTCACCAAAGTCATGTTCGAGTCAAGTCGAGTCCAACAAATCAATCCATGCTAGCACAAATTAAAAAGGACGCAAAAGGTACTAATTTACATCTGTCATATTAGCTAGTTTAACTACGTGACTCTAAGTTGTGGATTTCAGTCATTTCATTTGTTTTGTTTTTTTGTGTTTCAAAATAGGACAAAAATGAACAAGCAAATTTGAAAATGATAACTTAAAGCTATTGTATTTTAACAGTGTGTTAACAGTTTAATAGTTTTAACATCATAGTGTTTGTGTTGTCAGATAGATTTCCATAGCTTATGTCTGCATGTAGGCTGATATTGTTAACCAACCAGATGATCAGGTACAAATTTAGTGTAACACTGAAAAGATGTGAAGCCGATGTCTAAGGTGATCGAGTCCCAAGTTCAAGTCCTCAGTGCGCAAATCAGATTTAGTAATATTCAAGTCCGAGTCGAGTCACTAGTCATCAGAACTGGGACTCAAGTCGGACTTGAGTACAACACTGCTAACTAGACCTGCCTTACATTCAGCTTACTCAACACTGATTAACACGTCATCACTCCAACATAGCCTATGTCATGTAAAATGTTTGTATTAGTTACAGGTTCAATCAATTAGTGGAATCGTTTCAGCTGAAGAAGCAATGTAACGCTGGTGTTAGCGCGCTAACGCTACCTTGCTATTGTCCAAGGCAAGTGAAAACTGATGTGCTGAATAATGAAGCGAACTAGCCATCATTAACTTATATATGAGAGTATTTCTGCATATGCTGAGTGTGTGTGTCCCTGCTGTCTATGCTGAGTGTGGCTAACACACTGACAGCTGGTGTACACACACACAGTTTCCTGTTACTTGATCTGTATCACACACACACACACACACACACACACACCATCGAACCAGCAGCTGAGAAATTGTGTCTGAGTAGACTGGATAGTGTGTGTGTCAGTGTGTGTTTGTGTGTGTGTGTTGGTGTGTGCACATGTGAGAAGATACCTGACCATCTTACCTGCGTGTGTGTGTGTGTGTGTGTGTGTGTATTTCTTTCTTTCTTTCTTTCTTTCTGTCTTTCTTTCTCTTTCTTTTTCTGTCTTTCTTTCCCATCATTACTTTAAGTCCAAGAAAAGATGGGATGAGAGAGACAGAACAAGAAACAAAAACAGAGACAGAATAAGAGAGAGAGAGAGAGTAAGCTCTTGGCGTAAAGCTCTTCATCTGCTACTTAATATTTCAGGCTGGTACACCGATGGATGGATGGATGGAGGGATGGAGGGACGGAGGGATGGATGGAGGTCTGCCGTTGCAGGCCGGTGACGTCAGTCCTGTAAACTAAAGACATAATCCTCTGGAGGCCTGACCTCACACATCAGTGTAACAGCCTGACACCTAGTGGCCCGCTGCTGGAACAACAGCTGCCCTTTTTTTTTTTTTTATTCTCTCCCCTAAATAAGTAAAATCACTTGTAAGGGAAAATGTAGAATCCTGTTTTCTTGGTTGCTGACAACCGTGTTACAGCTCTCTCTTCTTGTTCTGAGTGCAGTGGCCCAGATATCTTCCACAGTGGATGGTGCAATAGAAACATCTCATTGTAAAGCTCCTCCTGCCTCAAATAAAGGATGATGAGGCCTTATCAAACTGCAGTGTGGTGTAAAAAGGCAACAAAACGAGGTCACAAGATAAGCCTTATGAAATACACTCCTTATCTGTGTGCACATGTAATTACAGTTTGCTTTCTTTTATTATTATTATCAAGACCAACCTATACTGAGTGATTTCGTGTTTGGGGAATATAGGTCAGACATCATCTGCTCTGCTGATGCTGTAAACCAGCTCCGGGCTTTATTGATGCTACGGTGGCTGGCTAGTGTCATATGGGGCCAACTGCCACATTTCACATTTGAACAATGGTGTGCTGTGAGCTGCTGAACACCACAAGGCTGATTTTATGTTCACACCAATAAATTAATGACTGATAAATGACTAAATGATTGTGTCCAGCAGTACAATGGAGCTTCTGTTAAGAGTGTAGTCATGGCTGTAACCTTTGACCTCAGCATCATTCACACAAGCTGTAGCTAGATTCTTACCAAGAGTTTCTGATGTGTGATGTGAAATGAAGAAAATCTCTTTCCGGCCAACAGAGATTTGGGGCTTCACCAGTTAAATGAGTCGTGTTTTAACTGCAGTCCATCACTTCCTGGTTGAATCTTTCAGTGTCATTTTCATTCAGTGAACCATACAGGGAAACTGTTAAGAGTACGCTCTCATTTGCCTGGCTGCCTGGTGTATACTGGTTAAAAATTAATGAAAAAAGAAAGTATATTAGTATATCAATTTTGATTTGATTTGACCGAGGAAATATTAATCTTGTTGTTAAAAATTCATATGGAAGATAGCACTCATTACCTCCACCATTACCTCATTACCCCCATCTGTTAGCAGGATATCTCAAAAAGTTGGGCACGGATTTGCACAAAACTTGATATGAAGGTTGGTTATGGGCCAAGGAAGAACTGACTTTTCATGTCAATTGGCCAAAAGGTGCATAACTTCATTACATGGTGTTGTGAGACATGGAGGAGGTCTGTGCTCTACTGAGCACATTTTACAGTTTCCATTGTAGAACTAGATGGAAGACAAAAAAGAACTAGAGAGACTAGACTAAAGAAATAAATAAATAAATACACTGTCAAAAGATCATAGGATAGACTTTGCACCAGCTAAGTTGTCTTCATTTTGGTCATTTCTCCACTTGTTCCAAAGTACATTTATAGACAGTACAAAATTTAGCCACAAGAAAACAACACAAACACTGAAAAAAAAAAAAGTATTGCCACACAATTTTCACAAATTATTGACTTAATTTGTGAGGGTGTAGTGAGTGCATATAAAATGATAGATGAAATTAAATCCATGCTGAAATTTACTGAGAAAGCACTACCATAAGTGATAGTGTCGTTTCTATACAGATATATTTTATAAATGCTCAACAGCCCAAAGTTATATATTATATTAAAAATAGCCCAAGGCCTGGAATTGAACCATGCTTGACCGCTTTCACAAAGGAAACTCAAAGGAAATCTTCCACCAATCTGCATTGCGTTCAAACACATTTGTTAACAGACACAATATGATTCAGCACAAACAAGGATATGGTGTTATGATCACACCTAAAGCCAGGCTGAAAACGTACTTTAGTGAGGAATTAATGAAGGATTCCAAGGTCTTAGCTAAATAGCATATTCTTCAGATCAGTAGTTATTAAGCCAACTAGGATCACCAACACTTGTTCAGATAGCATCAAAACAAGAGTCAAATGATGTCCTTGCATTATCAAGGCCACACGCTTACTGATGCACAACAGGTTGGAGCCACTGTGCATTGTCCTGTGTCCGCTGCAGCCTGAGTTCATTTGTATATTTTATACAGACTTACAGTCACTCATTTGGTTGCGCACACTGTTTACATTATTATCTAACCGCACTCAGTGTGGGCTGGGTTTTTACTGTGAAATCCACCATGCAAGGCATTATGAGTGAAAACAGCACAGCACACAGACCAGCGGACCCAACATGGAGGACAAATGATGGAAACACATCATTCAAATTAGTTGGTGTCTAACAGAGTCGCTTTCACCGCCTCAGCTTTGTATTTTTAGAATAAGCCGGAGAGAGCAGGAGAGATTAATTTTAATGAGGCAACACTGACATTTTTTGATACTGAAGTCCCTGCTCTTGATCATCCAACGTTGTTTTTCGTCGACATCCCATCCTTCTGGGCTGGATATCTGGTGTAAGATCATGTTGGAATCTAAACTTGCTCCAGCAGGACTCCAGTCTGGATTTGAATGCGATTAGGTTGTGGCTGTGAAATCAGATCCGTTTCGGTTCCTGGTTGAAAGATAGGATTCGATACTAAGGTTCAAACTGCTTCAGAGGTCTTAATTTTTTTCCGGTCTTGGGGACCATGGTGTAGAATCCAGACCCGAACGTGGTAAACTTCCAGGTCTGTGGGCAGCCAGAGAGCCAGGAGGTAGACAGATCCTCCAAACCAGAAGAAGAAGAGGAGCAGGAGATGGACAGACCTTCCGGTTCAGAACCAGAGGAAGAAGACTCTCCAGTTTAGAACCAAAAGAAGAAGAAGAACAGGAGATGGACAGACACTCCAAACTAGAAGAAGAGCAGGAGATGTACAGACCCGCCAGTTCAGAACCAGCAGAAGAGCAGCAGAACTCCACGGAGGATGAGTCTCTGTCCTCTGAGCCCGGCCAGGAGACACCGGAGGCGGGGAGAGGTCTCACATCGCTGGCCCTCATTGAGCTCCGCAGACAGCAGCTTCACAACAGGCATGTCATTCTGCTGAAGATGCAGCAGTTTTGGAAGAAGAGCGGGGAACATAGTGGCAGGGCCAAAGAGGAAGGTGAGTAATTCATTTCATTTTCTCCCATTTAACACAACAATCATTTGTTTAAAGGCCCAATTCAGGATTCTTATGTGTAAAAACTTTCTTTACTGGTAGAACTTGTTAGAAAAGAATCTCTTCAAAGGTAGGATCTCGTTTCAAAACACATTTTGCTGCATCTTTAGCGACCATATGTTATCTATTCTTACACTGAGAGCACAGTCGGATATTAAAAACAAATCCTCAGTCCAATCATAAAAGCCAGTAATTGGACAATTACGGTGCAAAGGTAGCCTGCTATACTCCAGGTCCGGCCTTTAAGAATGGCCGCATTGTTTTGTGACCTTCCTGTCCCTGTGTGGCGGCTCAGGGAGCAGCGAGGACGCAGACCAGCCATGTGAGCTGGAGGCCATCCAGAGGGAGCTGGAGGAGCTGAGGGTTAAAGAGGAGGAGCTGCAGCAGCAAGAAGGGAGCGCTGACCTCAGACCAGGTCGAAGTAGGGCCAAGATGTCTCTCCTGTCAACACTAAATAGCCTAAAGTTACAATTTAGGCCTTCAGCTGACACTTTAATCAGGCATCATATCTGTTTTTCTCGTTTTTGACCAGCTGCTTCTTGCCTCGCAGGATGTGGTCGAGGTTTAATCCAAGTGTTTTTTCTCACTTTTGTCATGTACTAATACAGTTTAAAAACATCACATTAACTTCTATATTGTTGGAAACATTTACATTTGATTCTTGTCCATACTTTTACCATCATAAAGCTGCACTAGTCAACTTTGCACATTAGTAGCGAGAGGTAACTGAAAAATGTTAACGTGAGGTCAGTAAACGTCACACAGCTCGCTCATGTTTACCAGCCGGCCGGTCTGTGATGCTTTATACCAAAGGAAACCAAAGAGATGAGAGAGGAGAAGATCTAATGTTGTGAGTCCAGCTTTCTCTGGACGGAGCGCTGCTCACTGCTGTTTAGGAGTCAGATTGGATTTTGCTCATAGGTTTTGATTCATCACTTCCTGTGGGTGGAGAAGTGACCATCGATTAGTGGGGATGGGATGCTCATCTCTGTTGCCTCAGTTTGTGATTTAAACCTGCAATAAGCGATTTCAGGCCCTATTACCAATCCTGAAACTAATGTGTGGAGATTTTCAGTAGCTTTTCATTTTTTAAAACTAGCTCATCTCCTCCCTCGCTGTTTGAAAGCGCCGCTCTCCCCCTCCCATTCCTGAAAAAAATCCTCGTAATGTCGGAATTGATGAAGCGAGCGAGTAAACTTGTTAAACTAGTAAACTTGCTACCTGCCTCTTCACTTGGCAAAGAGAGACTTTTTACGGTGGCCGTGAAGTGCAAAACGCAACATTTCAGTAAAACACAACAATTGACAAAACACAACAACATTTCACAAAACACAACAGCAATTGACAAAACACAACATTTCACAAAACAAATTAACATTTCACAAAACACAACATTTCACAAAACAAATTAACATTTCACAAAACACAACATTTCACAAAACAAATTAACATTTCACAAAACAAATTAACAATTCACAAAACAAATTAACATTTCACAAAACAAATTAACATTTCACAAAACAAATTAACAATTCACAAAACAAATTAACATTTCACAAAACAAATTAACAATTCACAAAACAAATTAACAATTCACAAAACAAATTAACATTTCACAAAACAAATTAACAATTCACAAAACAAATTAACATTTCACAAAACAAATTAACATTTCACAAAACACATTTCAAAAAACAAATTAACATTTCACAAAACAAATTAACATTTCACAAAACAAATTAACATTTCACAAAACACAACATTTCACAAAACATTTCACAAAACAAATTAACATTTCACAAAACACAACATTTCACAAAACATTTCACAAAACACAACAGCAATTGACAAAACACAACAATTGACAAAACAACATTTCACAAAACACAACATTTCACAAAACACAACATTTCACAAAACATTTCACAAAACACAACAGCAATTGACAAAACACAACAATTGACAAAACAACATTTCACAAAACACAACAT
Source organism: Centroberyx gerrardi (assembly GCF_048128805.1). Classification (NCBI taxonomy): domain Eukaryota; kingdom Metazoa; phylum Chordata; class Actinopteri; order Beryciformes; family Berycidae; genus Centroberyx; species Centroberyx gerrardi. The sequence goes on from NC_136016.1 coordinate 20,234,954, forward strand.
TTCACAAAACAAATTAACATTTCACAAAACACATTTCACAAAACAAATTAACATTTCACAAAACAAATTAACATTTCACAAAACAAATTAACAATTCACAAAACAAATTAACATTTCACAAAACAAATGAACATTTCACAAAACAAATTAACAATTCACAAAACAAATTAACAATTCACAAAACAAATTAACAATTCACAAAACAAATTAACATTTCACAAAACAAATTAACAATTCACAAAACAAATTAACAATTCACAAAACAAATTAACATTTCACAAAACAAATTAACAATTCACAAAACAAATTAACATTTCACAAAACAAATGAACATTTCACAAAACAAATTAACAATTCACAAAACAAATTAACAATTCACAAAACAAATTAACAATTCACAAAACAAATTAACATTTCACAAAACAAATTAACAATTCACAAAACACAACATTTCACAAAACATTTCACAAAACAAATTAACATTTCACAAAACAAATTAACATTTCACAAAACACAACATTTCACAAAACATTTCACAAAACAAATTAGCATTTCACAAAACAAATTAACATTTCACAAAACATAACATTTCACAAAACATTTCACAAAACAAATTAACATTTCACAAAAATACATACGAATACATCCAATCAGTAACGACAAAGAAAGGACGTACCTTTTCCGTTTTCTGTGAAATGTTGAATTGTTTTCTCTTTTGCCGTTGTGTTTTGTGAAATGTTAATTTGTTTTGTGAAATGTTGTGTTTTGTGAAATGTTGTGTTTTGTGAAATGTTAATTTGTTTTGTGAAATGTTGTGTTTTGTGAAATGTTGTGTTTTGTGAAATGTTAATTTGTTTTGTGAAATGTTGTGTTTTGTGAAATGTTGTGTTTTGTGAAATGTTAATTTGTTTTGTGAAATGTTGTGTTTTGTGAAATGTTAATTTGTTTTGTGGAATGTTGTCGTGTTTTGTGGAATGTTGTCGTGTTTTGTGGAATGTTGTCGTGTTTTGTCAATTGTTGTGTTTTTTGAAATGTTGTGTTTTGTGAAATGTGTTTTGTGAAATGTTAATTTGTTTTGTGAAATGTTGTTGTGTTTTTTGAAATGTTGTGTTTTGTGAAATGTTGTGTTTTGTGGAATGTTGTCGTGTTTTGTGGAATGTTGTCGTGTTTTGTCAATTGTTGTGTTTTGTGAAATGTTGTGTTTTGTGAAATGTTGTGTTTTGTGGAATGTTGTGTTTTGTGGAATGTTGTCGTGTTTTGTCAATTGTTGTGTTTTGTGAAATGTTGTGTTTTGCACTTCACGGCCACCGTACTGACTGGTAACCGCAGATATTTCTCTGTAGGTACGTAGTCCAGCAGCTTTGCTGTGGTTTATTTACAAATGTGTTGCGGTTTCTAGTGGTCAGAAAATCACTTAGTGCAGCTTTAAATAGAGAAAAGAGGTGTGTTTTTACATAAAAATATTGTCTAGTGCAGCTTTAATGTCACTCTAAATAAAATACAATATAGTAGTGTAAAACATCACAGTGGTGAATTGCAGACGCTTCACTGTTGACGTTTCAAAGCCACCTGCAGTTCGCCATAGCAGCATCAAATGATGCGTGTTAATTACTGCATCCAGTGTGTTTGGGCCTTTATAATAAGAGTCAGTTTAGGATGCATTACCTATACTGACGGAATGTTCTTTAATGCACCTAATCCCATATAGGTCGAGAAGACACACATTCGCCCTCTTATACAATTGATCATGTGACGCCCTATGGGGGCATCTACCTGCTGCCGCCGCCCCAGGCCGCAGAGGAGGAACTGACATCAGAACTGGAGCCGAAACCACAAACTGAGCCTGAGCAGGAAAAACCAACAGGCCCGCTCACTCCAGGTGGGTCACACAAACTCACACACACACGTATAGTACACGTGTAGGCAGGCGCGTACACACACACACAAACTCTCAAGTGTTAGTGTTAGAATATCTGTGATGTGTATACTAGTCCAGTAACGCTGTCCTCTGTCTCTCCTGTGTTGCAGTGGACAGTCTCACTCTGACCCCGGCCATTGCCCGGTGCCCGTCCTGTTTCGAGGTCGTCACCACGGAAACCCACAGCAAAGTGGGCGGAACAATGTGGATACTTTGTTGTATTTCCTCCATGTTAGGGTACGTCCTCTTAGACCTTTTCCCTTTCTGATTGGTTGTAGAGAGTTTTACCAGGCCGGACTACTGGTTTGCCAAAGTAGAACTAGAGTTGTAATTGAAATGTTCATGGCTTTAATAAGAAAATAAACTTGTCAGTGCTCAAATATTGTACTTTTATGGCAAGCTGCATTTACGTTTTATGTATTTAAGCCGATACTCTTATCCAGAGAGACCTACAGTGAGTGGGCGGGACAAATTGGGGTCACACTTTATTTGAACAGTCCAGTGTTGATATTCAACTATCAAGTGACTATAATATGTCACAAAAAAGTTTCTCATAATTGTGTGAAAGTTGTCTATGGATATTCAATGTCTGGGCTAGGGTTAATTTTAGGATTGGGGTTAATGTTAGAAATATGGTCAAATTAGGGTTACATGCAGTAAATAGGCAAGTGACACTTTGTTGAACATCTACTTTTTGTCACCTGATAGTTGAGTATCAACATTGGACTGTCCTGATAAAGTGTCACCCACATTGGTTATTGTACACTCTTACAAAGGATGTGTCATTTGTAACACATCTGTGTGTCTGTCTTCTTTGGGACAACACATACTTGTGTTACTTTTCAACACAAGATATGTTAATAAAACATGTGTGAAAAATGTGTTGTCATTAACATATGTTGTGTTGAAAAGTAAGTGTGTGTTGTCCCAAAGAAGACACACAGATGTGTTAAAAATGACACACCCTTTTAAGAGTGTAGGCAGCTCAATGACGCTTCGATAGGCCTTTTTTGTTTTTTGCAGGTCAGAAATTGAACTTGTGACCTTTCAGTTACGGGACAGTCTCTCACCACCAGTCCACCCTGCTGCATCCCAGCCTGCATATAAACCTTTTGTACGACTTGATCCTCACCCTCCACTCTCTTTCCTCCTCACAGGTGTGTTGCAGGCTGCTGTTTGATCCCGTTCTTCATAGACAGTCTGAGGGACGTCCATCACCGGTGTCCCCGGTGCCACTCACACATGCACACCTGCGAACGGCTCTGACGTGGAGGTTGCAGTACTGCCACTTACCCTGGTGTCATTTTTATATACAGTACAATCTGTGGCTGTAGTACGTGAGTTCAGTCTTCAGTCCACTTTCCTGACATCTCAGACTTTTCTTGCTCTCGGATGCTATCGGATGTTGACTCGACTTTTTCCCCCCTATCTAAAAATCTGTTTTTCTCCACCTGGTACACCTTCCTTTATTTTCTTCTCAGCACTACAAACGATTTAAGGGATTATTCTTGTGTATAATATGTAAATATCTCAAACTTCTATGCATTGATCAGTTGGATGTTGAAGGGTTTAGTGCAGATAGGTCTACAGTACATGTCTGTTCATTCTTAAGAAACTCCTTAAGTATGATTTTGACACGTGAAAAGACATGTACACTGTTTATGGCCTATTTTGGTTTTCGTCTTGACTACGATTTGCTCTGGCCTCAACCCCCTTTGGACCCGGTCTTGGAATTGACTTGGACTCGACTAAGGCGGTCCTGCCTAACAGTCCTGGCACAAACTGTCCAAAGACTGATAATTACAAATCTCAGAGTCACAAATTTGTCTTGTGATATCTGTGCCAGGACCCTTTTAAACAGAGTGACACTTCAACCTCTTTCTCAGACTGATTACATGGGCCAGCTGCTGGACTTTGCATACTGCCTGAATAACATGGACCTTATTCAGCAACACTGTAATGTAAATATTTCTCTGCAGCTCTTGGTGCGGTGACATTATCCACAATGGGATAATGTGTAAACAGAAAAGGGAATGAGATATGCTAATCTCAAAACAGTGGGATTAAAACACGGTGTTCACTTTGAAGCAATGCCAAATGATAATAATAGCATGTTACAGCTGCACAATGCCAAGTCTTGTTCTTATTGTTCCTGGTGTTATTCTACTGCTACATGGTTTATCTGTTAAAAATATCATTCAAATCTGATAAGGAGCAGTGAGGTGTTGACCTGAAAATATTATGGAAATATATTTGGAGAATGTTTGTTATCTAAACATTAGGGAAATGGGAATGGAACCTGAATAAACATGATATGCAAAAATTGGTGTATCACCCAGTAGGACGTACTGACAAAGAACTGTTCTTTATTACGGTCTTCATCCGACTTGTGGCTATAGCTCATATGCTGTAAATAAAAAAAGCAAAAGTAATGGTTTCCCTGGTACAGAGGCAGAGAGTATCATGCATCTTCATTCCTCTATAAATGATTGATGATTCCATTATATTAAAACAAGGATTATTCTGAAAATAAGTCATCCAGAGCTTTTCACAGTACACCAAATTTTATTGACACATAAAGGCATACAGTACTTATATACATCTTTGAGTATTTACAAAATAGAGAGAGCCCATGGATGTGTTACATGTATAAAAATATGCATTACATCTATATAAATATGTACACAATGTGCAAAACATATGGCGTACAAACAACGAGAGGCATGGCATGGGTGGTGGCGTGGAAGAGAGGGAGAGGAGACGGACGTTAAACTGACGTGATGATGAACGACCTCGACGCCTCTTCTGCTTCTACCGGGTTCCCCCGCTTTGAATCTCTGCGTCTACTTTGAAGAGACGTCTTGTACAGAGTTCGGTTCTGAAATTCAGCTCTTCTGCCGAAAAATCGACAATGTTTCGTACGACAATTAAAACTACGATGATTTGAGAACTAAGAGGATCAGAAGAGCTGAAGTCAAACACCTGGGTGACTATAGGAAAGCCCAAGCCGATATCTATCAGCTCCTTACACTGTGAAAAGTAAGGAGCTGATAGAAAAAGTTCGAGGAACCTTTAGGGGTTCTTCAGACTGCAATCGAAGGGGAACCCCAGAACGTTCCCTGAGGAACCCCTTTATAAACGGGCTCGCGAACTCATGTACTTCCACGAATCTCTAACATATGGGGGTTTTTCTAGCAACCCTTTAGAGATATGAACCCCCAATGAACCACTCAGATATGAAGTGCTTTGACTGGAACTCACAAGCTGTTGTATTACTTTGTAGTAAAGGCTCTTACGTTAAAAATCAAGGCAGGATCATACAGACATACAGTACAGTATATCAAGGGAGAGCAGCCACTACACTTATTGCTTTTAGCTGTCCCTGTCTGGCCAATCAATAACCATGGTGGCCAATGGTAAGTGGTGTCACATGATTGAGAGTAAATCAGTTCTAAAATAATACACAGCATACGTATGTAGATTCACTGTGCTCCGCAGCCAAGAGGTTTCTGTATGTTGGATATGAAAAGTAAACATACAATTAAAAAAAAACTCTGCAAACCAAAGATATACAGATGAAACTTTCTTTTACAGATTTTACATATGTTGAAAAAAGATTAAATGCTTTTATACACACCCTCCAAAAAAGTGATAAATAGAAAAAAAAATGTGTGAAATTAACAAAAGATACTCAACATGATAATATGTTCCACTGCCATTTTTGGCAACAAAATATCTACTTTGATAGCCCTAAAGCGGACAGACTAATAAAAACACTATTAAAGATCATCTCCTCTAGAAAAATTCTTAAGGATAAGCATGAATCAAACACTGACTCTTACTGTCCGTCCTACATAGGATTTAAAAACAAAAAAAAGCTCTTGTCGCGATGTAAAAAAACAAACTGAAATACAAGCAAGCTCAGAAGCGGACGACACAACACAAGCTCTTCATAGTACATGTTGAATGTGCAGTATTTGGCATTATTCTCTCAGGTGGTCGAGCTCACTGGATCACAATGCAAGCAAGATCCAGTTTGGGAACGATCAGACCTGCCAGTTAATGTGTCTGGGCCTGTTCTCATGATAAAAGTGGAACTGCGGCAACAAGAGCACCATATTTCAGACAGACAGTAACGATTACAAGGGCCCTGCTTTTTTTCAACATCCAATCAAAACCAGGAAACTATTTGCTTAGGTCACCCTAAAGTATTGCCAACGTGAGCAGCAAAATTGCATTTTACAGGCAGAAAAATAACCTTGTTTAAAAATGGAGAATAATAGCCTCTTTTAACTTTTTTGTTGTTAGAAATCACCCTGAAATACCAAAAGCTGTCATTGAAAATGAGCCACAAAGCCACAACAGAACAATCAGAGAGGTGTCGCCCTCTAGTGCCCATGGACGCAATAACAGAACTCAAGTGGTTCAAATGTAGAGGTGATTTCACTAAAGATTGATTAAAAAATGAGAATTTAAAAAAGCCATTGTATTTCAAAGTGCTATACAGTAAAACTGTATCAATCCTATACAGTATTGACCAGAATATTTGGACTGAGATACTCAATCAGTAACTCAATAATTAGGTTTGACATGACATAGCAAGTGGGACTTGAGAAGATAATTTTAAAGGTGCAATCCATCAAAAATAAACATCTAAACCGTATCACAGCCTCACACGCCCCACTGTTAGTCACACCTCAAAGGTGTCTGTGCGTTTTGACTGTATAACACCAACCGAACAATACAGCAAAAAACAGTCATCAGAAGCCTTTTAAAAAGTAAGGTTTTGAACATGTTAACTGGATAGCAAATGATTTGGTTTTATAGATATTAAACTTTACCAAATATCTTCAGACAAGTTGAGGGAGACGGCTGAGAAAGAGCCCAAAATAGCCCGAGATTAAACATGAATACAATCATGCACACAGAGACACGTACACAGATGTACATGCAAAAAAGACAGGAAGACAAATTCACACGTACACGCATAAATCAACATGCTTACTTGCCCCCAATCTTTCTTTCTCTCACACACACACACACACACACACACACACACACACAGACAGACACACACAGACAGACAGACACATACACAAGGGCAGGAAACTAACTTCTTTGTCCACAGGCCACAGTGGCTGGTGCATCCCAAAATTCACCAGCCTCTTAGACTATTTCACCAGCCAAATATTATTTTTAGAATAGCACAAGACCTTCAAATGATGGTTGGTTACCTGCCACAGCGGCTGGTGGAGTAGACTAACTTACCAGCCACAGGCAAAACATTTAACCAGCATTTGATTGGTGGCTGGTGGCACAGTAATTTCCCACCCTGACACACACAAAGTGCAGAGACACTTTAGGACAGCTAGATATAAAGCGCACCCTCTCCAAAGACATCTTTACGCCACATTATAACTTGTAATCTCTGCAGCACACACACAGTTCACGTGTTATTGACGTGTGCCTGCATGTCTCATAGACTGGCATTTGTTCCCTTGCCACTGTTGTATGTCAGTTTTCTATCACGAGAAAAAAAAAAAGCTGCCAACATTGTAAGTAAAGTCTTATTTTTCGATCGATTCGAAGATACATTCAAAATAAGATAGACTTGGACAATAACTGCAGGATCTCTGGAGCAGAGGAGCGAGCAATTGGCCACATGGTCAAAATATGATCGTTACGCTGATCATGATCTGTATCGATCATTTCGTTTTACCAATCGCCTTGGATACGCAAAGTTCACATTTCCTTGTTCTGAGGTGAACGAGGCGCGTCGTCCGATTTCTCCGCCTCTTTAGTGCATAGCTCTCACAGAGTGGGAGGAGCCTCCTCCAGTCGTCATCTGACAGGAGTCGAGTCTTTGTTCTTAGAGTCAGTTCATTGGTTCATCAGCTTGACCGGAGGGTCGTGATAGGTCAGAAGAAAACAGTCTCATCTGATACAACGTATCAGATTAGTCAGGAAACATGAAATCCATGTTGTATACTGTAGTAAGAGGACCAGTGTGAACAGAGGCTTCACCTCTTCTCAGCTAAAAGTCATGGTTAAGGAATCCCTTTAAAACACGTGTCAGTGACTGACAGCATGTCTGGCTTTGAATCCTAAAGGGAGCCGACTGAACCGACCGTCCCTCAGTCTGAAGACCCTCCTGTCCAGAGCTCCGGACAGGCTCAAGTCTTCTCAAAGTGTTTGAAAGCCCTTGGACTGGAAGTATGAGCTTTCCCAGGCCAGGCGGTAAGTAGCTGAGGCTGTATAGACACCATAAAGCTTCTATAAAGCACTGATGTCCCAGACACAGATTACAGCCTAATCCTAGACTAGAACACATCTTCTGTGGGAATCCACCCTCCATTCAAAGTGGTTTTGTAATCCAGAGCTAGGCTCAATCTGTAGTCAGCAAAATGTCATTTAGAGTGGCACAGTTGTTTTTGTTTTGTTGAACCCACCAGCTTTTATAACCTAGTATGGCACAGTATGCTTCAGTGGAGCAATGGTTATCAACTAGGTCCAGACCCTGTAGTATTCTCATGTTGTGTTACTGTGCTAACACAGTACGACAGACTCAGTCTTCACTGTGAGCCAACAGTCCCGGCCAGGCTTGTGCTTTTCTGAACACTGGCCAAACCTGCAGTAGAGACAATTGGGCAATCTGAGCTACCCCATAATATTCAGGCTATCCTATCCTAGTAAAAGTAAAGTTTTACAAGTGTGGTTTAAACAGTATTTACATACACAGTCTGTGCCACCAGTATTCATTTGGCTCTGTCTCCTTGTCTCCGCAAATGATCACTAAAATCATGACATCGTAAAAGTCTACTCTTTGTTTAAAATCCCTTTATCACAAATCCTACATGATTACATCACCGTAGTGATGACGTTTTCCCCGGCTGTTCAGCCATGATACAACCTTTTTTCTCAACTAAAGCTGTGCAAATTCTTGCTTGTAGTTCAATTTGAATTAGTGCACAGCCTGTACTGTGACTCATACTGTAGTATAGTGGGAGTATTAAAGTCTATACAGTATAGATGTACTACTGAGAGAGACATGGCACAGAAATGCCACAGGTTTTTTTTCCCCACAAACTTCTTCCAGATACTGATTTTTGCTTCTCTTTTAAACCTTTCAAACTCAACCACTCTTCTCCTCGTCTGTTGTCAATCTCTCTTCCTCCATCCATCCCTCACTCCTAGCTCAGCTGCTCCACCAATCCTCTGCCCTCAGCGTTTCTCTTGCCTTTCACATCCATCCATCCATCAATCTGTCTGTCCGTCCGTCAGTCCCAGTGCAGCTGCAGGTCGTGTGTGTCCAGGAAGTCCGTTGGGATCCCCAGCGGTGTGAGCGCCCCCGCGGGCCCCGGAGGCATGGTGAGGTCCAGCCACTCCATATTGTCCAGCGCCGGGTCGGACAGGCCCATGTGGATGGAGGAGGGGGGCGAGGACGAGTCGCAGAAGGACAGCTCCGACGTGTCCATGGGGGAGTAGGGCTGCTGCTCCATCAGCTGGGCCTGCAGCTCCTCCATCAGGCCCAGGGTGCGGGGGTCGGACGCCGGGGAGGTCCCGGCCAGCGTCCCCTCCAGGAAGGCCTCCAGCTGGTTGTCGGTGGCCAGGGAGGAGAGGCTGTGCAGGCTGGGGTCGGCCGCGGGGCTCAGGGCGGGCGGGGGGGCCAGCTGGATCTGGGGAGGCGGTCTGGAGAGGGCGGTGCTCACCGGCAGGGTGGTGATGTTGGCCGTGACAGGCAGGGTCTTGGGGAGAGACGCTGGAGGGTCCTGCTGGATGAACGGGGTGATCTCTGGAGAGGGGAGAAGGCACAGGGTATGAAAACATGGATTAGCATTAAGGTTCAACCATTATGGGGTTTTTCAAGGCCAATACCGATATTTTTGGATTGAGGCTGCCGATAGCAAAGAATAGAAATAGATAGAAAAGAGTTCTAACAGTTTCCACAGTCCTTTGGATTTCTGTATATTTGCTCATACTACAGAGAATGTGTCGGAGTCTGGTGTCAGTGTGTGTGTGTGTGTGTTTGTCAGTGTGAGTGCTGCCTTACCTCCACTCTCTATAAGGATGTCAAACAAGTCATCCATTTGCTGGCTGGTTGCCGTGGGAACCTGAGAAGAGAGCCAATCAGGTGAGAGATGTGGAGCTGCGTGACCAATAGCGTAACGATTCTTCAAGGCCGTCAACTGAAAACAGATTCAGACATTAATACTTTTGTCTGTATTCTGAAGGATACAGTCTAGAACTGGACAAAACGACCAGCACAGATTAGGTGACGTCTGGTGTGTGTGTGTGTGTGTGTTGTGGTAGTAGTGGATATGAGTGTGTGTGTGTGTCTAACCTGTGAAACATTGTTGATGTGCAGGTTGCGGCTCTGTTTGACGGCCTCCTCATAGCGGGGGGGCTCTCTGGTCTTGGGAGGCTGGGGAACCAGGGAGGTGGACTGGAGGATGAAGGTAGGCTGGGACGGAGAGGAAGACTGAGAGTCGAGAGAGAGAGAGAGAGAGAGAGAGAGAGAGAGAGAGAGAGAGAGAGAGAGAGAGAGAGAGAGAGAGAGAGAGAGAGAGAGAGAGAGAGAGAGAGAGAGAAAGAAAAGAAAGAAAGAACATGAGCACATTGAGAACCAGCCACTGTCTGAGGAAACTGTAATAATGAAATATTTAGGAGCGGGTCAAAAATAATGAATATTTGAATAGTTATTCGCGGGGACCAACATCGACTTTGGTAATTTGGCCATTAACATGTTCTTTTTTAAATACTGAGATACGTCATTTAAACAATTATAAAAGAGCGGAGCTAACTGTAATTCTCAAGCTGAGTATAAGCTGTGGCTGTAGACCAGCTGCTAGAGAGCTTCTGATATCATATACAAAACAAAAAATGCAAAAACCTCCACGCTCTCTCTTGTGTTATTTTGTACTCATCCTCCAGCAGAAGCAATTATGTCACTGTCAAAGCCACACAAAAGCCCAACGTGGGCACATTTCAAGAAAGTAAAGGAGGATCTTGTTCTGTGTCAGGTATGTGAAACAGAGTTGTTGTGCGATAGCTTCAATGCTGACTCATCACAAAAAGCATCCAGCTATTTCTACAAGCGACCGAGCCAAATTAAACTAAACCCCTCCCCCTTTCCCTCCGGTAAAACACTCAGTTCTGATACCTTGTGGAGGGGTCCGTTGGAGAGGGTGTGGTTGGGTGAAGCCCGCGGAGAGACTCTGTTCTCTGGGGAACTCCTCAGGAAACACTGGGGACTCATCTCAGGTCTAGTCTGGTTCTCCAAACCGGTAGGAGTATTATTGCACATTGTTAAAGTCTGTCGGGACACAGTCAGAGAGTAGTGTTGACGCAACAGAAAAATTTGACTTTTGTGCTGATACCAGCCCATGTATGATGTGTTCAGTTCTGCGATACCACAGCAAAAAAAGAGAGAGAAAAAACAACACTTCAAGTTGTTAAAAATGCAATAATTCTAGACAAGTAAACTTTTTTTTGTTTTAGATTAGCCGTTATTGGTTCGTTTGAAGAAAGGGAAGAGAAGATACAGCAAGTATTTCCCATAGGACATGTTTTACTGATACACAACTTCCCCTGCTGTCACATGCAGCATGATCATCTTAAGTCATCTGGAGTATGATTTTCTGGTAAAATGTAAAGCAAGTTTAATCTGAAAGTAAATAAAAAAGTTCTGACATGACTTTTCGACTTTTATGCAAGCTGATGATAGTAAATACGACGCCAAACGCTACAAAATACCAGTTCTGGGAAAACTCATACTCCAGAAGCACAGCAGACACACAGGCAAAATGATGCATTAGTGAAACTCATTGAGTCACTATTTCCCACAGAAAAGCAGCAAGTGATGTGGTGTGGCTGACCTGTAGCAGCGGGTTGTGGTTGGTTAACTGCTGGGCGGATGCCGTCTCCATCTTGTTGCTCTGCAGCTGAGGAACTGAAGCCTGGACCAGACCTGGTGCTGGATTTGACATTGTAGCCTGGAGCACAGGCTGAGATTCAGAGGAAATAGAAACTGTAAAAACCTGAGACTACGCATCCAATTCTGCTACTGTAGTTTGTCTCATCATAAGAAGTTGAATTTGTTAGCGCTGGCTAAAAACCAAAAATGTCAACACACTAAAGCACACAAATATGATGCTTTAACAAGATTACAGGTAGGGATTCAAAACGAAATTCAATACATCGCAATACAAAAAAGTGACAATATGTATCGTGGTGCAGAAAAATGAATCATGATATTAGCTCCATTTCATTCTGCTGTAGTAATCACAAATGAGACGACTTGCTCATCACAATTTCACAAGCTCTCCATCCAAATTATATTTGCACTTTGCAATAACATTTTTAATTGTTGTTTACATTTTAGCAAGCAAATGCCATTGCTAGGAAGATTTGTGTCTCAGAAATAAACATAATTCTGCACAGTCATACTTTGTTGTCTTTGAACTTTTATTTATTACGTCATGTCGTGGTTGCATCGAATCGTGAACCCCATGTCACGTATCGAATCGTATCGTGAGATTAGCATATCATCCCATCCTTAGATAGATATTACGCTGCTGTATGTGTCTCCTAACGTACCTGCAGGCTGACAGTGGTGGTAGGCAGCTGGATTGTGGTGGCGTTGCTGGGCAGTGAGACTGGGAGGAGGATCTGCGTTCCAGACTGGCCGGTGGTGGTCAGTAGAGTCTGAGGCTGACCCGGCCCGGCCAGCAGGGTCTGGGGCTGGCCCAGCACCTGGGACACCCCGCCCTGGTGGCTGATAAAGAACTGCTGCAGGCTGGGAGCCGCCTGCTGGGACTGGGCCTGCAGTTTGGGACTTCTCTGGGGCTGGGAGACTAATTGTGGGCTGGAGGTTGCTTGGGGCTTGGCCTGGGCTTGGATCTGGCTGAGGAGCTGGGCCTGGTGCTGGTGCTGGAGCTGGAGCGGCTTGCCGGCAGAGACAGTCACATCTTCCAACTTCACCATCGTTGGCAGGTGGTTTGTGAGAGCCTGGGAGCCTAGGAGAGAGTTTGTAATGGAGGCGGCAGTGGTTGAACAGTTTGAGAGGACTCGGCCCTCCATTTTGACCATATTCGAGTTCAGGACAGTTTGTACAGGAGTGAGTTTGGAGGGTACAGAGGCGGGGTCAGTGGTGGGACCTCCTTGTCCCCTCTTCTCCACCTCCAGCTGCATCTTCAGCTCCTCCACCAACCTCTGCTCGTGCTCCAGCTTCCTCATCAGCTCTTCGATCTGTCGCTCCTTCTCATGGAGCCTCCTGTCCTTTTCCTCCGGGACATGAGGAGGCCGGAGGGGCGAGGACCCTGCGCCTGCCCGGCCGGAGATCACCATCTGCAGGTCACAAAGAGCCTCAGACATCCCTAGATCCTGCTGGAGGATGGAGGGCTCGATGGGAACGGGCGAGACTGGAGGAGTGGAGCCCATGCTCTCTAGAGCCACCTGCTGGGCGGGAAGGAATATGGCAGGGGCGGTGTTGGTGCTGGTGACCTCCATGGGGATGGAGGAGAGGGTGGGAGGGGCGGAGGCAGGAGCGGAGGTGGGAGCAGGGGTGCTGGGGCTGTCCTGGAAGGGCTTCAGTCTCTCGATCAGATCCGTCTTTGTTCCTGACACAGGGAGGCCGCGCAGCTTCAGCTCCATTTTCAGCTCAGCCACCTGGGAAGGCATTTACAATCATGTCATCATCAATTTTAGAGAGGAATACAGGTAATTATAAATGCCGGTGTGTAACTATTATTAGAAAAAAAAATTCGTTTTGCAGAAGTAATCTGATAGGTCAAAGATAACTTCTGACGGCGCCGATGATTCCGAGAAAACACAGCTGCCCATGCTTTATTGGTTGCAATGGCAGCTCTTTTGGTAAGGAGGGAGCTAGTTATTGATCTTTCTTATTTTCTTATATTTTTTTATTCCACACTACTTTGAGAAAGAAAGCTTTTCAGTTAGTAAAATATGACTGACAGTAAATGTAGAACATAACGCCCTCTCAGGTATTTTTGCTATATGAAACCTGAAAATCTGTTATTGCTAGTTTTGTGTACAATGGGCAGCATCCTATGAAAACATTCCTTTGTGTAATATCCTGATGTAATTTGGTTTTTGAACAACTGAGTGGGATGTATCAAGCCTGAGCATGCCGTTTCAAGCTAAAAGGGTCAGCAGTCCTATTCGCCTATGATTGCTGGTACAACTGGGTTTCTAAATACCTTCATCTCCTCCAGGTTGGCAGGCAGGACGCCCGGCTTGCGGTTGGACAGCGAGTTGTTGGGCCGAGCCGGAGTCAGGGCCGGAGCCGGAGGAGGGGGAGGAGGGGCGGTGGGCAAAGATACTACGATGGAGGTTGGCAGGCTGCTGGCACTGCTGCCCTGACCCTCTGCCACCGGTCTAAAGACAGAAAGAAAGAAAACAAAGAAATGGTTGAAGTTGAGGTCATTGTCATTCGAGGCAATAATCATATCACATGAAAGAGAGAGAAAGAGGAAGTGGGAGAAAGAGGAAAGGTACACCAACGAGAAGCATAATAATTTGGAGAAAGAGAGAGAAAGAGAGGGAGAGAAAGGATAAGAGAGAGGAAATCTGTTCTCATTATGAACGGGCCGTCCATCCTGTGCCCTGCGCCTCACTAACAAAGCCAGTCAACCAAACGACAATACCTGAGCGCAGTTCAAAGGCAGCTCGGCCATGCAGCCTCTGAGAGGACATTTATGAAAACAGCAGATGGGGAACAACATCCTGTTGGTTATTAATATCATTAGATGGAGGGTTGTTATTGGAAACTAGCTAATGGCCCTCTGGGTCATTGAAAACAACAATATTTGGCTTGCTTTTCAGCCGTTTTCAGACAATCATTGTGGGAGTAGGAAGAAAAATAATGGGGGAAGTCTGAGTCATGGAGCCGAGCCTTGCCTACCGAGGGAAAAAGGTGCATTTTTAACATAATATAATAGCGGAAATTATCCTTGAAAAGCCATAATTTTCGGTCGGTATACCTCAATGGAACAGGTAGTAAAATTATAATATAATCAGGCGATATTATATGCTTGATTAAGGCACATAATAAGGCATCTTTTTTTCCAATGTACGTTCATTCCCTCAATTGTCATAGCAGTCAGAGTTTCTACTTTTGTGTAGTTGTGCACATAGGTCTCATTTTATGTTATATTGACCATTTTACACCATTTGCTTGTTGATTCTATTTCTTATTTTATTCTTTTTTTTTTTTTTTCCTTTTTTGGGGTTGGAGCCCTTCAATAAACCTTTACTCTAACCACTAAGTCACGCTGCAGTCCCTCAGTATAGCCTGGTATTTGTAGTTTTAAAACATTATTTTAGTGCAGGAAATGAAATTTTGTAGTTGTTTTTTGGTTTTTAAACCTACTTGAGTGGTGCAGGTAATATAGTCTGATAGTTGTAGTGCTGCTGTTGCTGGCTGAGGATCTGCAGCTGGAGAAACAGCTGCTGCTGCTGCAGCAGTCGGGCATAAGACGAGTCCATGGGAGCTTCGCTGGCCTCCTGCTTCTGGTCTGGAGGAACGTACTGGTGGTACTTCAGCTTCTTCACCCTGGACTTCGGCTCCTTGCCCTTCTTACTGCGACTCTTCTCTGACGGCTGCTTCGGCTGGCTTTGCTGTTGCGGGAGGAAAGATATTCTTACCATAAAGAGAGCATTCAAGTATTCACAAAAACATGTCAGGTTATATTTCTTGATATATCTTGATTATATTTCTTGCCCGTACTTTGACCAATGTTGGGCCCGGTTTTGAGGGAGCAACTGTTGTGATTGGCTGAGTGAAGGTGGGAGCTGGGCGGCTGGCAGGCTGCTCATTGGCAGAGAAAACTTTCAGGAACTCTGTAGTCGCTTGTGTAACAACTGGGAGGGCCTGAGGGAGCAGAACAAAAACACGCTCATATCTGCAATGCAGACACTGAATTCTTATAAACACTGTCAAGTCCAACATCAAACAATGTTATGAAGTTACATAAACCTTTAGGAGCTATCAGGGAGCTATCAGGCAGTGGAGGCTGCAGGCAATACATACACAAACTCCAGTATTACTAACACTCTGTCTCACCTGCAGCATGGTGCTGGGTAGCAGTGGAGGTGCCGGGGCTGGAGAGAGGGTCTCCAGCACCTTGATGTCCCCAGGTGACGGGACTGAACTCTGGGACTCCTGGCTGGCCGGCTGCTCCGGGGACAGAGCGTCGCTGCTGTCTTCATCCAACACCTTGGGATAGTTCACCTGGCCCACTGATGATAGGAGACAGCATAGTAACATATCATGGTTAGAGGAAAAATTACATGATATCTGTAGTTTTCAGTCACATTGTCTTTCTACCTTCCTAAATTCATTGAAACTCTGCCTGTAATAATGTGCAATAATGAGTCAAACACAACTGATAGGAATAAAGAAGTCAAAAAGTAAAAAAGTCGATTACAGAAATTTCTGTTTTTTAATTAAGTTACTCCTCCAACGGTAAAAACTTCTCAGTCAAAACTGCTCATGAGTATTCTTTCTTGATTCATTGCAACAGTTGCTCAAGTTGCTCGTACCGACTGTCCACGGAGAGCAAAACCTTCCGCCTAAATTTCCTTCCCCCCTTCTCTCACCGATGATGGCCTCTTTGACGCTGGAGTCCACCGGCAGGATGTTCTTCTCCACCAGCTCCATGGGGCCGGGCCGCTGGGCGATCTTCTCGTTCAGGTTGTCAGCCAGCCGGGCGCGCTTCAGCTTCATCTGGGTGGCCTGTAACGAGGGCTCCGCCCCCGTTTCTGGAAAACACACACACACATCGGAAGAAGACATCAAGAGACTGCAATGTCTAATATGAGCTTACGGGTAGCTTGTCAGTTATTTCTTAGAGTGCGACACAGTTTCCAGCAGTGCTGGTTGGGGGTGATTTTGTTTATGGCTCCACGTCTGGTGCTGATTTGAACCCCATGTTGTTTCTGCTGCATAATTCAGAGCTAAAATTGTAATTGGACACCTTATTATGATAAAGGGTGTTAATTCTACATTTCGGCCCAATAAGTGTAAACAGAGCATCCCTCAGTATCTCATTTTGTCTAGCAATTGCAATCTAGCAAAAGTGAATTAGTGTATCAGTACCTTGGAGGATGTGCATCCTGACCAGCTCTGCTCTCTCTGGACGACTGCGGATCTTATGTTTCAGGAAATTCTCTGTCTAAAGAGAGGGAAAAGACACAGCACGGTCAGAGAAATTGCCAATTTCCATACTCTCGTTTCAAAATTGCACAAACCACACTTCTGCAGCCTTGATGCAAATCATATTTTTATTCAACGCATTTTAAAAAAATGTTTAAACAAGAGAATGTCTTCATCAAGGGCACAGACATTCTGCTGTGGAATTTTTTTTTTTTTTTTTTTTAGAAAAGTATGTTTCAACATTGTGGCTACGAGCATGCATTGTCTTGTTATTGAAGTTCTGTGTTGCTGCATCCAGAAGCTCAACAACCCAGGAATGCGTTCCCTCTACCTCTAGAGCCAAAATCTAACTGCTTATTTCTGAAATTGTGTGTCTCACCCTGGCTCTCTCCAAGCTGCGAATCTGCCCATGGAAAGCCGCCGGACTCTTCAGAGCTGCAATATATACACAACAGTTTCATCGCTGCACATCATTCCAAACAATATGTTATTGATAAATAATACCATCCAGATAAATGATGTTATATCAAACATGTTTATTATGCCACTCTTATCAGTATGAACCAGAGTTGGCACTTTGTTGATGTTATATGCCCACCCACACTAATTTAGCGTTTCTGTGTAGAGGCTAGGGGACGACTGTGTGAGTAATGGACGACTGGCAGTGCCTGTACTCACGTGGCATGATGCCCTGGTCCACCAGCTGCTCCCGGGTTCGCCGCTGCTGTAGCCTCAACTGCAGCACTGGAAGAGAGAGAGAGGTGAGACAAGCTGTTATGAAGGAGGGAAGAGCCATTCTGATCGTGACAGAACACAAAGGAGGACAAAAAGGGAAAGAAATGAGAAAGAAGTAGAGGAAAGACAAGAGGAAGAAGAAGAAAACAGGAGGAAGAAGACAAAACAAGAGGAAAGGGAGGAAGAGGAGAGGGAAGAAGAAAATGAAGAGGAGGGAAGAGATAAAGAAGAATAAGAAAAGCAAGAGGGAAAATAAAAAGGAATGAAACTGAAGAGGTAATCACACACTACTAGCACCCTCCCCCCCCCTTCCATCCCCCAAATACCACTCATATCCTGCTCTGTAGCGTTAGGCTGACAACATACTGTAACGTCATACTGTTATTAGAAGACCTCGCCAACTTCACACCACATGCTTTCTCTGCAGCTGATCCGTCACATAGCTATAGCATTCACACTCTGAGTAATGGCCAGTGGCCCGCTAAGTCAACACACACCACTCAGCCACCCTACCTCACACTGACTCTAACCCATATTGGAGATAACACAAAACTGCACACAAGCCACACTTA
Source organism: Centroberyx gerrardi (assembly GCF_048128805.1). Taxonomy (NCBI): domain Eukaryota; kingdom Metazoa; phylum Chordata; class Actinopteri; order Beryciformes; family Berycidae; genus Centroberyx; species Centroberyx gerrardi. The sequence continues at coordinate 20,253,354 of NC_136016.1, forward strand.
TAGTTTTTACTTTTATTTTGTTATTTAGAATAAATGAGCGAGAAGGTAGGCATTCAAGTCCACCAGTTGACACACAAGCAGATGGTTAATAGGCGAGAGCAGGAAACATTTTCCTGCACCAGCCACAGCAGTTGGTCCATCCTAAAATTCACCAACCCCTTTCACTACTTTACCAGCCAGTTACATTCTCAGAATAGCTTAAGACCTCCAAACGGGGGCGCCCCAGTGGCTCACAGAGTAGAGCGCGCACCATGTAAGGCTCAGTCCTTCCCGCAGCGACCCGGGTTCGAATCCGGCCCGCAGTCATTTGCTGCACGTCCTCCCCTCTCTCTCTCTCTCCCATACCTTCCTGACTATCTCTCACACTGTCTCTATCTAATAAAGCATAAAAATGCCTAAAAAAAAAAGACCTCCAAACGATGGCTGGTTACCCTCAGAAGTGGCTTGTAGTGTGGTGAAACTTACCAGCTATAGGCAAAATTTACCAGCATTTGGCTAGAAGTTATTTCTGACTTTTATTTCAGACTTCAACAAGTAACAGTCGGTCCTACCTGCACTTTTTTTTTTAATTCTTTCACATGGGAGCTGTCTGATACAAGTACAGTCCTCAAAACTGCACCTTGTTGAGGGACGGGACAATGTTTCTTATTCAATTTTCATACTTGGCCTCACTTTCCTAACCGGTTGAAGATTCAAAGCGGCGATCATGAGGTCTCAAGCCTGCTTCTTTAGCCTGTACACTACCGCCACCCCCAGCTAACAGTGCAGAAACAGGATCAGAGACAGGCAAAGATTTACATCCACCGATACACCAGATGTAATTAACTATCCCTTGCTCCACATATTCCTAGAAATCTGGCTCATGTTCGAGGGAAAGGGCGCGGGTGGGTGTCATCCGGGTTATCAAGCCGGAGCCTCCCATCACAGATGTTTGGTTGAATTAAGCCCAAAATGCCTCCAGAACAAGCTAGCCAACAGTATTCGCCTGCCTGACCAGAGCCATGAGCAAGACGACAACAAAAGCAGAAAAGAGGAGCGCTCACCTGCTCTGAAGCTGCCGGTGCAGGCGCTGGGAGTCTCTACCTCCATACAGGCCATGGTCTTAGTCTGGGAGAACCACTGTAGCTCCACACTAGACAACTGACTACTGGACTCAAACACGAGCAAGTCAGTAAGCCATTTGGTCCCAAGGTAACTGGCTACTGGTTAGCGTTCTGTGTATGTAGCCACTGGCCATATTCTCTCAACCCACACTGAGTGTAACAGGATCAACTGAGCGATGAAAATCCACAGCGCTGCAACGCCTCAGAATTACCCAGGAGCAAAACTGGGCCTGTCCTCTCTTTCTCTATCCCTCCCTCTAGCTCTGCATCCCTCCCTGCTTTTTATTTTTCTATCATACAGCCACAACTCCCTCCTCCCCTCCCCTCTCCTCTCCCCCACTCTCACTTCTCTCTCTCACTCAGCCAGTTCGGGTTGGATTATTTGTCTGGCTGTAAGCGATCCAACCACAGCCAGATGCATTGGACTAGACGAGTTCCTTTTAACTCCTGAGGTACAGTAAAGTGTCTGAGTCAGCACTGACGACACATCTGAGGAGAATGGAAGATAACCACCAACTGCATCCTCAATCTGAAAGGACAAGCTTGTGACAACACAAAACATTTTAAAGCTGCACTAGGTGAGATTTTTGTGTGAAAAATACACCCGTCTTAGCCTACATCACAAGTGGGGCTGCAACAGAGAGGAGTGTCCCATTCCCACTAATTGAGATGCCATCGATTTGCCCTGTTTTTGCCCAAATTAAATTCTGGTGTCGGGTATGGTCACTTCTCCACCAACAGGAAGTGACTAAACAAAACTTCAGAGCAAAACACAATCTGTCTCCGTCCAGAGAAAGCTGGACTCTCCAACGTTACATCTTTTCCTCTGTCGTCTTTTTGGTTTCCTTTGGTATAAAGCAATCGCAGACGGCCTGGTTGACATGACTGTTCTGTGTGCAGTTTACTGACGTCACATTTCTGGGTATTCAAGTTCAAATTTTTTTTTAAACGGTCACCTCTCGCTGTCATTTGGAGCCGCCAACGTACAAAGTTGCCTATTGCAGCTTTAAAACTACAAAATCATATCTCCATTTAGAGCTGGTCTGCAAAACCAAGAGCCATGTAAGTTAGGCTACACTTTCCTGAAACAGATCACAAATTTGCACAACAGTCAACACTAAACAGTTTGTGTGATGTGGGAATGTTTGGTTAAGGTGATTCATATCGATTTCCAGCCAGTCGTATTGTCCTCAGTTCCTCCGGGAAATGCTCATCAGCCGGACAAACACACACTGACCTGTGACCTACGCAGGCCGAGGAGAGGGGTGGATGACATGACTGAGCTGTTTACACACACACACACACACACACACACACACACAGCGGCAGGAATGCACACACACACACACATGCACACCTGCTGGCTCTGTGGAAATGTGTGTAAATACAGACTCACATATAAACACAGTCTCTCCTTCAGACACAGCTCGAGTCTCACCTGCAGGCACAACAGGACAGAAATCATAACTTTTTTTTACCAATGGCCATGGAGAATAATGGCTTCCAAAGTTCACCACCTACTTTAACAGGGCATCTACAAGTTTCAGAAAGCTGTTAAGACCCTTTAATGCTACCTAGAAGTGGTTTTAAGACTAATTTAATAACCAAAATGAAGACACAAAAAGTTGGCAAAAACAAACTATTTCCAACTGAACATAGCTAATAGACCCACAGATATACTGTACTATTTTGCACCTCAAATGTAACTTTTAGCATAGTAAATGGCTGGCTACCTGACAAAGCAGCTGGTAGAGTAGACATGCCTCACAGTAGGTCAGCTTGTGGTGTGTGTGTGTGTGTGTGTGTGTGTGTGTGTGACATTCTGAGGAAGAATGACATGTCTTCCCCTCCTCTGTGTTGCAACACCGCTCCGTTTCCCAACCGCTGAGCTTCAAATGCGTAGCTCATCCTCGGTGTGGGCGACAGGACGGGTGTGTGCACTCATCCCTGAGTCCCATCCCGGCCTCATTTTTGATTGTCTGACTAGAGATTTCACTCCCAAAATTAACTCAAATGCAACAGTACAGTTACTGTACAATAGAGACTGCAGTTAATCAACTCAATAAAAACTTAATTACACGCAACATTCACTATTTATCAACCTCTGACAATTCTGTGGCTGGTAAATTTGTTTACACTATCGGCCACTTTGGCAAGTAACCAATCATCATTTGGAGGTCCCATTCTGGTCTACAAGCCTGGTAAAATAGTCAAAGTGTCTGGTGAACAACACTCTGTATGTTTCCTTTTCTGCAGAACACCTTAAGTAAGAATTAAAAACCTCTATGACTACAGACTTTGCCTGCTACCTAGAGGTCAACCAATTATGGATTTTTGATGGCCGATGATAATATCAACTGTTTATTTCTTTTTTAATACAATATCCACATTTGGAATTTCCTGCAGTAATATCTAGCTGCAGACCTCTGCTGTCAGCCACCTTCCACCCCTCTCATATATTAACACAGTTAAATTAAATGGAATTAAATTTGGTCAAAAGTGACTGAACTAATAGTCTGCAATAACATTTTTGAGATTTTTCCAAGATAACTGACACTCACATCCACATTTTACCGTTTGTTTATAAAAGTTCTAACAGACTCTAATTAATCCACCAAGCTGATAAAGTGGTTGGCATCTTCTGACTAAACTGTAAAGCTTTGCACTTCTTTATCGTCTCGGCAGGCTCTCACTGCTCTCAAACACCTTCTATATTTCAGATTATAGGCTGGCTCTTACTTGCCACGTTGTCATTCTCTTTCACACCAACCTCACAGCCCTGACTCTGCCTCTGACACCCTACTCTGCCGATAGACCGACACTCAAGCTCTCCCTCTCTCCCTCCAGACTCCCCGAGCTCCAGCCTCCTGCCCCAGACAGCAGAGTGGAGGTCCAAGACAACCAGGCTCGTCCCGATGACAGACAGATAAACACCTGCGTGTTAAAATGCAATATGAGAGAAGGGATTCTGCGGCTGGCAGAGGGCTGGGGATGGCTCGCGGGGTGGAAAGTATGAGGTATGCGAGTGTGTGTGTGTGTTCTCTCTGGAGGGGAAACGACAAAAGCCAAGATGATGAGTGGGTGCTACTACTGTTGACATTCCACAGAATGTTTCCACTGTCGGACGTTTTACTCTCTCGCTCTCCTGCAGGCACCAGCGACCGCCGTGCATGACAGCGCAAAGTCCCACACATATCCAAAACATGCTTAATGCAAAGTGCTGCAGGCTTGGAACAGCGCTGGCTAAACACCCTGCACCTCATCACTGTATCTGATGGAACGGACTTTTCTGAGGAGGGCGATCGATATCGCAGCGCCTTAAACGGACCGACTAAGCGATCTCCCTACACCATCTGAGCCGTGATTAGGAACTGGCAAACCCAGTAGCGGATCTAACCCGCTCCTAAAGCCCGGTAATCGCATGCCCATCCATCAGTGTCTGAGTCCGTCCCGCAGCGCTGCCAAAACACCGGTATGGTGAGAGTGATGAGGAGCTAGCGTGCGAGCTGGCGAGCACGATGAGTATCATTTCCTCGTGCGTTGCATAGAATAAAGGCTGATGGGACTATCAGGACTCCATGACTCAGTTTTATGAGGCTCTGTTTTAAACTGATTGGTTGATTGAGGAAGTACGTGCCGGTGAGCATGCTTGACTCAAAGAGTAAGTGAGTATGCACCGGTGCATGTGTAAGTGCATTAATAAAGAGAGTGTCTACCTCTGGAGTGTATTTCTGGCAATAGAGTTATGCAGTTATGCGGTTATACAGGACATGTCACCATGTTGGAGGAGTTACAACAAAAGAAAAGATTATAATGTTATTGCCTGTAGGAGCTATTAAGTTTCTTTTTGTGTATTTGACATATTTGGAATACATTTCCTTTTGTTTCTTATAATTTATAAAACACAGGTGGCAGTAGAGAGTACTGAAGGTATATAAGTAGGCAGTTGTATTAGAACCAGCATGTACCAGGACAGGGAGGGGACATATAGAGACAGATAGCTGAAACTTTGATTTTCCTTTCTGGAATAAGCAATCAAAACCATTCATGTCTAGCTTGAACATTGGACTCTTTCATTGCCTGTGTAAAAACTACTTAAATGTTTTTTTATTGTTGTTGTTAAAGATGACAAATACCCACTACACTGCCTCTTCTTCCCTTATATTTTTCTACCTTTTATAGTGTAATTCAAATACCCTACCAATTGGTATTTTTTGTTTTCTCAAGAACAAAGAGGTGAACATTAAAATCTCTTTTTGTTGTCACTCTTCCAAGATGGCGGCCAGTCCGACATAACTACTCTCTCTCTCTGTATAACAGCGTTTTCTCACCATTCTTGCGTTCGTTGAGCGGAGGCAGGTTCTGCGTGGGCTGCAGCGTCAGCTCCTCCATCTCATGGGTCACCGCCTCGCTCTGGGGACTGGGCACCAGCAGACTCAACATCCCACAATCCCCCTCTGCTCCCAGCAGCCCCTGGGAAGCCTGGGGCTCCATCCTGCCTCAGGAGGGGATGGGGGTGGGGGGTGGGGGGTCAGGGGGTCCCAACAGGGGTGTGTGGGTCACCGTCCCTTAGGCTCGTCTCGGCGCTACCTGTGTGGATACAAGAAAAAGAGGAGAGAATCATGATTTGGGGAAAAAAACTCCTCTCACTGGATAAATTACATAGGAATACATCACTCAAGAATATTTTGTGGGCTCTTCAGAAACCCCAAGTAATTCAGAATAATAATCATCATCTTGCTGGCATGACTACTTTGCCCAACTGGTGAAATGCTAAGGGTGGCATTTCATTTCAGCCATCTGGAAGAGCTCAATCCCTGCCCATATTATTCATTAAACGAGCTGGGTTGGCCATTACACGAAATAATCACTTCAAACCGCCGCTCATGAGAAACAACGGCAGTCTGTGGATGAATGTTCCTTCTGTTCAGACGGACTTCATAATCTGGAATATGACGTCGCTGTGGCGGTTTCAAACGGGGGGGAACGGAAACATTTCGGGGAGCAAAACAAACAGTTTAGTATCCATGGCTTCCCAACAGCCTCTTAACCAGTGGATGACAGATTGCTCAGTCTGAACATGAACACCATTTATCGGTCTCCAGCGGCACCCACATCCATCCATTCCAGGGTCTAAGTAGCCTTTACTAACCATCCTGATGTGTTGCTGTTGGCCCAGAACCACACAGTGTCCCTCTATGGCCGCATTTATTTCCCCCCGGAGTCCCTTCAAGTGCCAAAGACATTAGACGACACGGGGAGACTATGGGACATAACTGCACTCGGCCACATTTGGTTACAAAACGTCCAAATGTTGTTGATGCTGGTAACAGAACGCGGAGGCCTTGTAATAAATCCAAACACAACAAATCCTAAACAGAGTGCTTTTTAAACATCAGACAGTCACAGAAGGTTTAATGTGTCAACCAGTCTGGTGATCTCCTCTTGTTCCTCTTTTTTTGCTACCACTCTTAACGCATTACATGATCATACTGTAATCTAAAGGAAAGGATAATAAAAATGCACTCTTCTCTCCATGCAAGTAAAATATTTATTTTCACAAAGACATGTTTCAGTTGTATGCTTTCATCAGGGTGTCACACATGAAGGAATATACTGAAACATCTTGGTGATAGTAGATTTATTTGCCTGGAGAAGAGTTTGCATTTTTCTTTATTTCCTTTATGCGGGTTTTGAGATATTACCTAATATGATCAAATATAGCACAGAGATTGACCCATTCTAAACTAGGCTGTACATTCTTCATTGGCAGATATGTGTCACCCTACTTTAAATAATTTATACCATCTTAAATCTGGGGCTACACACAGTCGCAGACACACACACACACACACACACACACACACACAGAGTCACATTTCACTGAGTCAAAGAAGCAATCAAAATGATCATTTCTTAATCGGCACTGAATCGATCAATGAAAATAGCTTTTCTAACCTTAGGAAACCAATTACACTATCTTAAAGTCTCTTAACAACTGCATTTGGAAACAGATGCAGCCTCTGTTGATTGTTCCTAAAGCGAAGCCAGAAGACAAATTTCATCACTAATTGTGTGTTCTTGCAGCCGTTCTACTGCAGCTTGTTGCTACAACAGAGTCATTTTGGGTCCAGAGTCTGCGGTCAGGTCCACCGGTCAGAAGTAATGTATTAACATGGGAGTCAATCCCAGTTCAGGTGGCTTTTACCGGCTTTTGACCTGCACTGGTGCATGTTGGGTCTGGCCGCTGCGACAACATTCCCCCCACTCTGTCGAAACTTGGCTTCAAAGTCTCAACCCGTCTCTGGGCCCCTAATGATGATGAAGTGCCGCTAATACACCATGTTGCAGACGTAATGCAGGTCTTGATGTTCACCTCGATGGTGTTCTGTGGCTGAGTTTCAGGAATAGACTGTGATAGCCAGGATACAGATAAGAGAGCAATATAAAGCAATGAATGTGAGGGCGGACTGGACCAGACAGGGAATAAGAATCCTTGGCCAAATACAATCAGAGCGCTTCTGGCACTTCAGACACAAGGTGTTTTATAACAGTTTCATGGCAGAGAGTGGGTTCACTAAGACGTGCAGCAAGGTCATTTAGCACAGTGCCTCTCAACCTGTCTGGCAATCACGTCTCTTATCTTCAAAACAAATACTTTTTGTTGTGAAATACTGAAAAGTATTCATCGTCTAGGCAAATAAACCAAGAGAAACAGCCTAAAAAGGAAAACAAATCATTTTCATAGTTCACCATTTAGTTCATGCTCGCCTGCGTCAGGGGGTAACTAGCAGGAGTCACTTAGGAGTCAAGGGGTCAAAACCACTGAGGACCAATGATTTATCCAACCTCTGACAGATGTGAGTAAGGGCTAGAGCTTCTAAGATATTCACTGTAGGACATTTGACTACTAAAGGACATCAGATGATGGCATCACAGCACCCATGGAGACCTGGGCATCCTGGCTCAGCAAGTCTCCAAAAGAGATTTTCAAATTTGACTGATCCTCAACCACCTTTCCGCACGGCCTCCTCTGCACACACGGGTCGAGTCAAAACAGTTTTTGGACCTTTGACCCTGGTCATGCGTTCATCACATCTCTCTTTCAGTGTGTGTAGGGTCTCGAACGTGGGGAAGAAATTTAGGTCAGGTCTCGGGTTCAGTTCAGCGCTACAGGCCCATCTCCCTTCCCTTTTGTTTCTCCAACAAAGACTTGGAGAGAGAACTGCCAGGGAAACGGAGAGAACGCTCCATCTATCCATTTAAAGTAGCTGGCTCTTTATACAGCACTAATATCCTCAGCGCCAGATGATGTAATCCACTTTTTGACTGGGATCAGGTGATATGGAAATTCAAACCCAGGAGTGTTTGTTTTGACAGAACGACTTGATCGAAGCTGGCTACTTGGTCTGAATGCTAGTCAAATCTAGTCAGACAGAAGTAACTCTAAATGACACTGGTACTGGTTCTTAGGAGAGTACCAGTGTCATTTAGAGTCATTTCTGTCTTTGTCTAGTTTACATCCCCCCAAATGATTTTGCAATGCATGACACATGTAATTAGATGCTTTAACATTTACTTGTTTTTTGTCATTCTTAAAATACAAGCTCTACAGTGTCAAACCTATCTTGAAATGAACTGCAGTCCCGGCTAACAAAGACATCCTAAATAAAAAAGACATGGATGAGACAATTAAGTTTGTAAGCCGTCAGGTTTTTGAGGGATTATTTCCTAGAGGAGATTTACATTTCTTCCTGCGGGTGTCAGGTGATTGACGGGAAGCAGAGTGTAGCGTATTTTGCGCATTGATATGGAAACACTCAACTCAGGCACAATGAAATAACAATAAAACAGAAACTTTGACAAAACCAAATGAAGGCTTCATGTTTGCTGTGATGGATTAAGGGGTTAGGGCCCTGCACAGCCTGAAGAGTGCGTACTGTTATTCCCCTAAGCACTGCGCATGGCAAAAAGCATTACACACAAACAAACAAACACACAACCAGACTCCCAATCACCTAATAACTCTTTCAGTTGATAAATCTGCGCTTACCTCAAGTGGTCGAGGAGAGGAGGGACAGAGGGAGAGACGTCTGGGTCTGGTTGGTGTCAGCAGCCACTCTAAGCCATGGAGACAAACCTGGATGGGGAGAAAATGGACCAAACATGAATATCACAGATGCAACAATCTATCAAAACCCAAACCAGACCTTAAAGTGATAAACAAGATTCTTGTTTTATTGATTTTGGCCCCATCTTTGGTGAGAAACGTTCATCGCTGTCAATCAAACAGTATTGTGATGTCTTTTTTCCTTGGATTTTCTGTCGAGTTTCTGTAGGTGGCGCTCTTTTCTTTGTCTGTTCAGCCTATCATTACTTTGAGGAATTAGGCCTAAGAAATAAACAGTCCTATTTAAAAAGAGAACATGACACACACACACACACACAGACACACACACACAAGGCCAAGAGATAATTTAAGAATCAGACATTGAAGTTCCATGAATAGAAGTGTTTGAAGGTGTGGAGAGAATGAAACAGATGAAGCAGCAGCAGCAGAAGTAGCACTTTCAGACGCCTGATTAAAAGTAGCCGGCAATCAAGACAGTATCTGGGTCTGACAATTGATGCTCGCACGTTGCTAGGGAAACCTGCAGCGGTCTCTATGACGATGGAAGCGGATACTCCGTGCAGAGACAATGGTGGGACGAGCTCAAGAGGCTCTTGGCACTGATGAGCAAAGTGCTGCAGCATCACGTTGCGGTCTAGGAGAGAGAGACGCTCGCAGGATGAGAATCAATCTACTGCGCACACACACACAGAGGATTTCAGTGCTCTTTAGGGAAGTGTGCTTCGTTTACAAAGTAGACAATTGGATTAGGGAGATATTAGATTACTGATATATTGAGCCGATATTGCCCTTTTATTAAATATCAGATATAAGTCAGTCATGTTATCCACTGCTGATATAATGGAGGTTCCTCCCTGAACACAACTACAGAAAAACCTGTCATGAAATGTTATTTTCTTTGCACATTTTATTTATTCATTTAATTGTTCAATAATGTTTTCTGCAAATCAATTATTTTAAAGGTAGTAATATTGAATGGGTGTGGTGGGTCACCCTGCCTTAAAGAGCTGCCAACCCTAAAAGAATTTCATTAGTCTGGGTTTCAGTGGAGAGTTTTTGTGTCATATGATAGTCTAGCCGTTTCGGAAAATTTTCCACCCTGCCAAGAATAAAATCCCGGGTGAAAGGCTGAATCCTTGCAATTTTTGGGCATGAAAATGGAAAAATTTAAAGATGCTGAATATCGACACAAAATAGCACCTATTGGAAGCTTAAAAAAACCCATATCAGTTGAACTCTACTCTAGATTGGATAGCAGATGGACTCCAATTGGATATAGCTTGCAAGGTAACAGTGAGTGAAATGAGAGGAGAGGGAGGCGGAGGGAGTCGTCAGATTTGTTTACAATGAGCTCTGCCACAGCATAGCATTCCAACAGACAGACCTACATGCTGTGTGTGTGTGTGTGTGTGTGTGTGTGTGTGTGTGTGTGTGTGGGGACAAGAGTGAGGGAAAGGGGGGGAATGAAAGAGAAAGGAACAAACAACTGTCATGGCTGACGAGGCGCTGCGGGGTAAACATCGGCGCTGCCCCGGCTGAATCAAAGCGCAGATCCAGATGGCGGGCGCTGCATGTTGCTCTGCTCTAGACCGTTCTGCTAACGGCACGCGCAACAAGTACCATGTGTTTCATCAAAGGGCGACACACACACAAACACATACACACACACACACACACACAATGCCAGCCTCAAAGGAGGGCTGAACGGTAGATGGAGGAGAGAGATAGGACATATGCTTCACATGTTTACACTCAAACGTAATATATTACCTTTACATAACACACACACAGTTCTTGGTTGCAACATATGACTTGGGCAAAGTGTGTGAAGGAGGAAGCAACTCACTCCATTCACCTTACAGGTCAAAAACACAGGTTAAAAATAGATCCCAAGTGAGAGACTTGTAATGCTATATTTCATCTCTATGCAGCACTTTAACATTGCCATTAGAAAACACAGACATCTGTCAGATGGGATTTTGATCCAATCTCTGTACATTATCAGCACTGATTGGGTTGCCCATAATGCACTGCAATGCCGCCATCCTGGATCAAGCCAACTGAGCCAGGATGGGTTCTCGTTGTAATAAATAACTTCTGATTGGTGGAGCTGACTACTTGACTTGCATACTCAAAATTAGGGATGTTAATGATTAATCGACAATCGATTAATCGGCATTAAGAATTTGATCGATCTTAACTTTCACCGCTTGTACAGAGGAAGAAGAAAGCCAAGCAAGCTGGCAGAAAGTCCAGTGTAGGAGAATTACACCCAAAAAAATAACAGTATTCATTGTAAACATTGTAATACAATGTTGAAATACAGCCCGTCTACAAGCACAATGACAGGGAATGCAGGAAGATCTTTTGAATTTTGCTTGGTTTATTAACTTGTTGAGTAAACCTAAAGACAGGTGTAAAAACACGCATTTTCTATTTTCTATGTAAAAAGCTGTTTTTTACATAATGATTAATCGTTAACGTGACTGACAGTCGATTAAGGAAATATATTAAAATTTGCATCCCTACTCAAAATGCTACTGATGTAGAAAGACTAAGCCGCAGTAGAATGGTTGCACAAACATGGAAGTCGTACCAAAACTGGCTTCAGGTTTCATCTATTTTTTTTTAATATCTATCAGCGGTACCAGCAGATCAGAGTTCAACCAGGTGATCGTTTGAGTCAACACTTCTGCAGTATGACGACAGTGTTCGGGTGTGTCTACCTCCTGGGGCTGTTCTTCCCTTCTCACAGCCTTATATAGGCTTCGTCCCACACAGAGCAGGTGTGAGGCTTTATGACTTTCTACCTGCAAACACCTCACCGATAGCCACAAGGACCGAATGGATGAGATAGAAGACTAGAGCTTTGCATGTTTGGGAAAGTAAGAGTCAGGACTTGACACATTTCAGACAACATGCAAACTCCAGCCAAATATCTCAGGGAGCAGTTTTCAGCAAAAACAACCCCGTAATTCTCCGTCCATTCAAAGGAATAAGAGTGACATGGTGTTACAGATGCAGAGCAGAGTTATGCATCCAGAACAATAACAAACACAGAAAAGAACAAGCCACCGCCGCTCCCCAGGCTCCGCATACTGACGAGAAGAGGTCATGGGTCAACTATACTACAAATAGGCTTGGCTGTGAAGCCTTCTCAGTGATAAAGCACCCACAAGCACTCACACACACACACACGCATACACACACATTCACTCAACTGACAGCATGAGATAACTGGTGGGAGCCTCGGTCTGGGAGCTAGTAAACAATCATCAGTCAGGGTGGTCTGGTCTCTGTTACTAGACATAAAGACGCCCCCATTAGGGCTGGACAATGATTCAATATTATCTTTTATCGTCTTTCAATAAAATAATGTAATAAAATAATGATATCAAGTTATGGTGATGATACACAATTCTGTTGCCTAAATTAATGATAAAAAAAAAGCAAATAGTCTATTAATTAAAATCTCTCACAAAATCTGAATCTGAAATAAATGAGGTAATCGTATTTGAAAATTACAAATCTGATCATACTTCATACTCACATGCAGTTCAATGCAACGAACATCAATCTGATTATTGAATGTGATTTTGCATGTTAGCAGATACTGTTATATATATCGATGAAATGATTATCGTGATATTTTGTCCACATTGCCCAGTCCTACACCCCACGGCGTGTGTGTGAGACATAGAGACACGCTACAAAAAAACATGGCACGACATACATGTACACAAACACATACAGACGCACAAACACACAGCATGAGAACCACTCAGTGCCAAACTACTATTTGGGTCGACAGTTTCGGGCCTGAAATAGACCACAGTCTTGTCCAACAAAAATGACTGCTTTTATCCTGAGATAAGACAGAAATGATGTCATCACAGCGGCTCATTCACTACAGTCACTGTTCTGCTCTGTTCCCGCAGACAGACAGGTTGTGTTGTTTCCTTCCTGGTCGCCTTGTGCACTTCACTGAAAAGACCCACAAAAGGATAGCTCACACAAAAAAACAAGGTCTTTGGCTCCTGACTGGGAGCCAAAAACCATGGGACAGGAACTAAAACCTAAGCAAAGCAGGACAAATGAAACTGATGCCACTGCTACGTAGCCATCAGAATCACAAAAGACCAAAGACAGCGCCACTAACAATGAATAGGCATATGTAGGTATAATGTTACATAAACTAGTTTCAGAGAAATGAATGAAGGAATCTGAATAAATAGCCCCAGGGTGGTAGCCTCACTTGGGCGTAGGTTTTCTGTGGGTAGTTAAAGCCAGTGTGTTTGTTATAAAAATATGTCAACACTAATCAAAGCCTGGAAATCAGTGACTCTGGTTATGTGCCAACATCACTGCAATCTGTAACTCCAACAAATGATCACTTACACCCCTGTTGACAAAACGGGAGGACAAGGTTGGAAGAATATTCAGATGTTTCCCATTTTGATTGGAATAGGGTATTATTACCTGAAAACGTTTCTGCCTAGATTACCATATTCTGCTTCATTGTCATTGAATTTACCGTGGCAAGAGAAGTGGAAAAACGAGTCTAAATTGTTCTGAGCAGACACTAAGCCTGCAAACTGATACTGCACTGGGAGGTTGAAATTAGCAAAACAAATAGGGATATGGCTTACTGAAAAAACAGCCTTGGGATAATTGCTTTCCCATCCACCCATATGCACACAGCAGTATTTCACGCTAATAATTCACACTTTTCAATGACAGCCTGTTATAAGATAGGGCCGCCTCTGAAAACACCACATCCTGTCTGAGTGTGTCTCACTCAGACCTGTTTCGATTTGCTGAAGCACTACCTCACTTTCATCTCTGAACGCGTTTCGCTCTCCAGTCGTTTGGAGGTTATTAAGATAACACAAGATAACACAACATGGGCTTTTTTATCAGCGAGAGGGACTGTCCCCGAAATGACATGCATAGAGTTTACCTGGTCAGCATTACCTGAGTAACAGGGCTGCCAGCACACACAGATATGTCATGCCCTATCATTCAGAGAGCATCTGGACTGAAGAGTAAATGTAAAAAAACAGTACACAAATACATTACACGAAAATAGTAGCTTGCCAAATAGCTAGCTTAAACCACACCACACCCAGTTTGCTGACAAAATAACAATTTTGCTTAGGAAGTATTGAGTGGCAGGGCTGTGCCGCCGCCACCACAGCTAAGCGCATCCGTGTAGGTGGGTGTGGGATAAGCTAACGTTGGCTAGCTACTTTAAATCTGACAGGTGAGTGAGTTGCAGACAGTCCCAATCAAAAGACGGTGAAGTGTTTCCGTTGCCATCATTTCTACGTTTACCCAACTAACAGTCGGCTAGCCGTTACGCTGAGCTGTGTAAGTTAGTCTTTCCTAGCCCTCTCTGCACATCATGAACGCTCCTCATCAACAACCTCCTCACATTTTTAGCTAGCTTGGTTCAGCTAACATGGCTAGCATGCTAAAAACAAGACACCGCAGCCCGGTTATCGGATCTTACCGAATTGCAAAGACTTGACACCCGAAGCCGTTTGTGCTCCGGGTCACTGCGAGACAGCCGTTTAGTGTCAGCGGAAATATCTGCTGTGTTTTTTTTCCTGAGGATCGAAGTTTATTTCACGGAGTAAAATGGCTGCGACTGATCTGTTCGGATGCAGGGTGACGTAATGACGCTGTGAGACAGGAAGCGTTGCGGGGGGCGCTGTCCTGTCCTGTCCACGCCACTCTGCTGGTCAGCGTTTATGAACTGTGGAGCTCCCCAAATTATGCCACATAATCTGCCCTCAAACAGATACACATCACACCCCCATTTCTTAAGATTTTGTGCTAAGGAACCCCATCTGAGGCGATTTATGTTGTTAGATAAGACTTCATACAGCATTGCATAACTGTTTACAGTGTAGCTGGGCATATATCCACAGTGTGGAAAGTGAAACCTCTGATCAAACCAGTCAAAACCTATACATTCCCTTATTCTGCTTACTGCTAGGGAGTGAAATTAAACTATTCCTCAGCTAAGGACCTCCTGGTACTCCTACAAGGACCCCTGGAGGTCCCCTCACCCCACTTTGACTAGAAATGTAGATTTGATAGAGAAAATATGTGGGCTAGCTGAAAGCAGCCAAAAGTGTGTTTGCCTCATCTTTAAAGATAAAAATGTTGAATTCATTTTTCCAATTTGACCATCATAGATATCACTATTTACTCTTGACCATTCATTTCTATGGTGGAAAAAAAAATGAGAACAAAAGTTACATATCTTGAAATGTTCACGAAGTGGCAAACAGTTGAATATATCCACACAACTCCTAAAGTTCCACAGTTACAGTCCAAAGTTTTATATAGAATAATAAGGAATTACTGGGGATAGCATGTACATGTATATACTGGTTTTCAGCTAGCCCATTTTTGGTTTTGGTGTTAAATAAGAAACCTCAAGGTTGTTCTAGAAAGCTTTATTTTGGGATAAAGGGTAATAATTGTGTAATCTAAAATCACTTTAGCTAAGGACTTTATTCTTTCCAGGACTTTTTTCCATGTCATTAAAAATCTCTTAAAAATTCCACATCTTGCAAACACCAACTGAATAGTTTACCAAATACAATACAAATACAAAAAAAATAATTCAATTAATTCTGTACACTAACATGATTTACAAATTTCACATGTTGACAAATGACTCATACAAATATGAGACATGTGAATTCAGTCTGCAAACTCCACACCAAAGACACTTCCATCCAGTTTCACAAAGCAAAACCAATCCTGATGGTAAAACACTGTATATACAAACTCAAAATTATCACTTTCATGCCTATGACGTCTGTTTGCCCTTCTGCACAGGAGCAGGGACACTGGCAACATTATGCAGGAACTCATACAGCAACTTGGCATTGTTGGCATTCTCAAGTATTTGTGCTAGCTTGTCCTGGCTGAGTTTGGCTAGATCTGCCAGGCTGTCAGCGTTTTTAACTAGACTCCTGTAGTTCTTCATATTGACCCCTGGCATTTTTAACAGGAAGTCATAAGGCCCGGGGTTGTAGAGATCGGCCGATTCAGCCACCGTGTCCGACTCGGCCGTGATGGCCTGTGCTGCCGCGCCGTCCGGTTCGGAGCGGCCTTTCTTCAGTTCCTGGAAGAGCTCGGCTGTGGCGTGCGGGGAGGGGCACCAGAGTATTCGGAGCCGGGGGAAGTGCAGGGTGAGTAAGGTCAGTTTTGAGGTGACGTCATTGGACGATATCTCTTGACGGAAATCTGACCGGGCTATTAAGGAAAACGGTTTAGCCGGGTCAAACTCGATGAGCAGCACCGGTTTCTTGTAGTACCGGGTCATGGAGAGGCACTGGGTGTAGAGGCGGCCGCTCTGCAACGAGCCAATCAGATCGCTCACGCTCTTGCGCTCCACGCAAGTGTCCGAGGTCAGGATGTAGTCGCCCACTTCGAGGGTGACGGGTTCGATGTCCAGCCCGCGCCGGTGGAGCAGGGAAGGGAGTTCGCTGCGGAACTCACGCATGTCCACGATGACTCGAGAAGGCTCTGTGGGCTGCTCCTGCCCACCTGGGTATCGGACAGGGAATGTAAATACAAACACAAACCAATCAGAACCCTTTAATTTTTCCCTTTATTAATTCCCATGGTGGTAAATATTAGATTAGAAAGAGAAGAAGACTTTGGATTAGAACTTCTGGAAAGGAACGCAGGGGAAATGTAAAGGAAATTCAAAGAGGAGAAAAAAGTAGAGAATTAGACCATTTTAAAAGGCAGCATCCATTAAAGCAGTTAAAGTGAAACACGCATAACTAGTACAGCAAAGCACAGTAACAAATAAAACAGACATGCCTGCTTTGCGGGTGTTGGTGGTGGCATTAGCAGGCTCCAGACTTCTAGCCAGGTCCAGGTTGGTGTCTTCTCGCCCCTCTCTCTCCTCTGGGACCACCATAGTAGCCTTTTCCCTGCAATGTCACACAAGCACAAGTATAAATGAGAAACTGACATGTCAACAAAAGTCAAATCAACACATAAGGAATTTAAACATTCATTCAAAAGTAACTGATAGTAATAGTCACCGTTAAACCTATATGAAGTGTTTGAGAAATGGTTTTGACCTGATCAGGTGTTCAAAGGCTTTCTTCTCCTTAGACAGCGCTGTCAGGTACTTCTGTTCCTCTGTTGAGCCTCCATAGATGAGGAAATACACCCTGAGAGGAAAAAGGAGAGGTTATCATGAGCTGAATTAGAAGAGTGTGACTTAGAGTGTGAAATACGACAATGAGTTGCTTTTGCTCACAAACCTAAGCGGTTTTCCCGGCCGACTAGCTTTGTAGATCTCCAGCTGGCGAACGAAACTGAGTTCGGCGTCGTACAGCACCACGAAACTGGGCTCCACCTCGTGCAGCACCCGCGTCAAGCTGTAGGGGTCGGTGCAGCCCTTCAGCGGGTGAATGACAGTCAGCGGCTCCTTCAGGACGCCATAGTAGGCGTCGGACGACAAATCCAACTTCAGCTGTTCCTCCTCGCCTTCATCTCCCTCCATCAGGTCGTCTTCGTCTCCACTGCTGCCCATCGCCTCTGCCTCGTCCTTTCCTTCTTTCCCCACCATCTGCGTCAGGGTTAGGGACGGCCTGCTTTTACTCTTCGAGGCCTGCTTGGTTGTCTTCTGCGCGGGCTTCTTTCCCTTGGATCCTTTCTCGGGTCGTTTTTTGGCCCAGCCTTTGCCCTGTTTGTGCGAGTCAAGTTCGAAGGCGGCGGCGGCGGCGGCGTCCCGTTTACCGATGGTGCGGGCGTACAGCCGGTTGAGCAGCGAGTCCGAGCCGCGGTTGATGTACTGCTGGAGCTGGGCACAAGTCCTGTCGTCACTGCCACAGATCAGCACACGACCTGGGGAGACGTGTACAGCAGTTGGACAAGGACCAAAACTATCTCAATATACAAATTATTAAAAAGATGAAAACTTTAAAAACAGTACTGTAATATACTTCAATTACTTAAAAACAAATTTATCATATCAATCACAAGACATTTGACATTTTTCTTAAATAACAAAATTCTAAAATGCTGGTTTAGCTTATAGAAACTAAGGGTAGTTTTAAACAACACAAATAAAAATCGAAATAACGGCATCTAAAATAAATAAAGTCAAATGAGTCTCAAATAAAGAGCTGCTGATCTGCATTCACTTTAATTCAGTCAGCAACATGGATATAACAATTCATTGGAGCGCTTCCCCTTTTGGGGAAAATCAAACATCAATGATGACAGATAAGAGCCGGTTATATCGGTGTCACAGTATTAAAAATTAGTGGTGGTGTCGTAACCGTTAATGTTTTTTACTGCAATATATAGTAATACTGTCCCATCCCTAAGTTGGACACACAAACACATGCACACTAGAGTTGGGCGACAGTGTACATCCTCCTTTTAACCAATAATCAATCAACCATCATCATATACATTGCCGATCCGTGGTGTATTCTGTATTTGTCCCAAGTTCGGGGGGATGAATAAGCGTGTTGACTTGAACTGAAACGTAGCTTTTAAATGTGCAAGGAAGGGCTGTTTTTACATTGTACAAAAATCTAAATATAAAATTTAAGTCAAGAAAAACAATGATGAACAAGTGTCAGGTCGCAGTGCATTCCCAAGAGGAAGCAGTCGCACAAGACACTCAAACAGGACAAAACCAGCACAGCCTGAGGAACTCTGGTTCTGAGGAAGTCTGGTTCTGAGGAAGTCTGGCTCTGTTGACTGTGAAATGTCAGCTGTGTTTAGGCTACCGTCTGTGCCGGCTCTAAATACTTTTAATATCAACCTGAGCATAATTTTGTCCCTGCATGTGCTTCCCCATTTTAGTGTCTTGCACTAGGCTACATTTTAAATGACCAAAGATCAAGGTAATTTAATTCGGCAAGGGAATTTCCACCATCCAATCTCCCAACCCTAACACACCCTGTTCATACACACAGGTGTAATTAGAGTGAAATGAATGACCGATGACCAATAGGTAGTTTTGATAAGATTCTGTTTATGTAGTACATTTTCAACAGAGATGACATGGACTTAAATAAATACTAAATATAATGGACTGTTATAAAGTTCAAAGCAGCACTAATGTCTAACCTGGTTCATGTTGAGAGCTCTTGTTCTCCCTCTCAATCTCCTGCAGTACTTCAGTCAGAGCCTCCCACTTTGGGCTCTTCTCCAGCACAAGCTCCCGCTTCACCTCTGAAACACGCACACACACACACACACACACACACACACACACACACACACACACACACACACACACACACACACACACACACACACACACACACACACACACACGCACACACACACGCACACACAGAAAGATCCATGAGTAATTTCCTCATTACCACCAAGTAAAACAATTTTTTTTCTTAGCATATAAACACAAAGTTACAGACATTTACTCTGGTGGAGAAGTTTTCAAACATCTGGTCACTGCTTTGTCTGTTACCTGAGACAGAGGTCTGCGGTTTCTCTCTCTCCGCTCCCACTTTGAGTTTCTTCTTGCTCTCTGGGATGCGGTACACTCGGCTCCTGGAGTTCACAAACATGGAGGTGCTGGAGTCCAGGAACAGCCACCCTGATGGAGACAGCAACCCAGACTTTCACTCAAACAGGGGTGAAGTCGATTAAAGGGGCAATAAGTACGATTTTTACTGCCCCATAGCACAATAATATATCAGCAGGAAGGGGGGGTTGATCAACAGCATTTCTTTTCATATGTTTATAATCCTTCGAATACACTTAAGTTCAGTTTTCAGCATTGCAGGACCTTAAATTTATCAAAACACCTGTGTGGTAAATGGTTAAACATATACATTTGTAATGTAAAGTTGCATTTCCAGTTGCTAACGTTCTATTCTAACTAGATAACTAACATTGCTAAATATCATGGACACATTAGCTGTTGCATGGGGAACAATATCTTATGTTGAGCATATTAAATCTCATGTTCGTCCATGTTTCTGCCGTGGTTTTCGTTTGGATTTAATTCTGAACTACCAGCTGGGAATTTCCTACTCTCAACTTTGAATGGAACGCGGCACACACACACTTAAGTCATTAAAGCATGTTGTACCAATATACTTTATCTACTTTTCAACCCTGATATTGTATGCCAGCAGGGAAGTACATTCAGTCTACTTCACCAGAGTTGCAGCCGAAGTTCTTCTGGCTGGAGCGCAGCGACTCGAGGAGGTTGAGGAAGGTGACGCAGTCGTACTGGGTGAGGTAGAGCAGGAGCACCCGCAGCACCTTGAGGTCCTGGACCAGGGCCTTGGTCTTCACCCCCAGCTGGTGCCACAGGGGGTCCAGGTAGTGACGGATGGTCTGGGTGGGGGGGTGAGATGAGGGAAAACATCACTTCAAACACAGAGATTCAACCCGCTGATAGTAAAAACTCTGAGGATGAAAGACATCAGCAAAGCATAACAACTTTAAAGAATGAATGAAAGAATGTCTCCCGTTCTAACAGAAGTGGGATGAGACTTTAAGAGAGGAGAGAAGAAGATAGTCTCTAAACAACATATAATAAAACGGTAAAAAGGCAGAATAGGTGCAATATAACGCCGGGTTTCCTCTGTGGCCCTGGTGCAAAATTTCATGAGCTAAATCTTTATTATTTCTTGGATTGTTAGTGTCATCTTTCAGCTAGAGCTGCAACGATTAATCGATTAATCGATTAGTTGTCAACTATTAAATTAATCGCCAACTATTTTGATAATCGATTAATCGGTTTGAGTAATTTTTTAAGAAAAATAAGTCAAAACTCTCTGATTCCAGCTTCTTAAATGTGAATATTTTCTGGTTTCTTTACTCCTCTATGACAGTAAACTGAATATCTTTGGGTTGTGGACAAAACAAGACATTTGAGGACGTCATCTTGGGCTTTGGGAAACACTGATCGACATTTTTCACCATTTTCTGACATTTTATACACCAAACAACTAATCGATTAATCGAGAAAATAATCGACAGATTAATCGACAACGAAAATAATCGTTAGTTGCAGCCCTACTTTCAGCTCAGAAACATTCTTGAGATTTATACTACAGTTGGGTTTACTGTGGAGAAAAACAGCTGAAAACTACCATCTAATGCAAAAAAATGTGTGAAACATACATTCTAGTACCTTCCTCTAAAGTGACCCATTTGTAAAATTCCCTGATATTCCATGACTTCACCAGAGAATCCCCTGACTTTCCCTGTCTGGAATACACCTCCATGACCAGCGGGAACCGAGGAACGCGACAGACGGTTCTGTCTAAGTCAGCGGGGCGGCGGCGGACCTTATCGAAGGCGTTCCCCAGCGTGTTCTCCAGGGAGAGGTCCTCGGCCTCCAGCGTGGGGTTGTAGCGCTTCAGCTCCTTCAGGCAGGCGCTCATGATGTCCAGGATGGAGCTCTGGATCGCCCTCATGGCCGGCGTCAGCGACACGTGGAGCTCCACCACCTCCGGCTTGTGCCTGTCCAGAGCCGTGTTCACCGAGGCCTGGAACCTGATGAGCGAGGGAGGGAGAGAGAGAGGGAGGGAGGGAGGGAGATAGGGAGGGAGAGAGGAAGGGAGAGAGGGAGGGAGGGAGGGAGGGAGGGAGAGAGGGAGGGAGAGAGATAGGGAGGGAGGGAGGGAGGGAGATAGGGAGGGAGAGAGGGAGGGAGGGAGGGAGAGAGGGAGAGAGGGAGGGAGGGAGGGAGGGAGGGAGGGAGGGAGGGAGGGAGGAGAGGGAGACAAAAGAGTAGGACAGGAAATGAGAGAAAGGGAGACAGGAGATCAGAGGATGAGAGAAAGAGGGACAAAGAGAGAGAGAAAAATGAGTTTAATCCACAGCTCTCCCATCTTAACTGCCTCACAGCACATTAGGGAGCAGCTGGGGAAAACTAGAGTTATAAAGGCTGATTATTTTTATTATTGGATAACCTAAATGACTAATTAACAATAAAAATCTTTTATGATTGAACCGTTTATCAAGATAAATTTTATGTGGAAAGTGTCATAAGAAAATAAGATACTACATTTGCATTACATTCTAGTGCAGAGACTCAAATGCTGTACTACACCTATAATGACCAAAGAGCTGATTTCTAAGGCAGAGTGGGAAACACAAGAAACACTAAGAATTTGCACTCTAGGTAAATCTACACTATCACTAAATACAACTTTTTCAACAATGAATCTGAGAGCAGCAATTTGACTACATAAAAACAGCAAGCAAGCTACACTGAATAATGATGATAACTGCAGGCTAATTTAAATTGAATAATGCTTGCCATGCTACTGTGCTGTCAGGTGTGCCATTGTGTGCATGAAATTGCACATTTTCTGTTTAGGTTATTACTTTTGTGTGCCATTTCAGCTGTGCACAGTGAACAAAGCACTATATTATTGGGTTTCTATTTACAGTATTCTCATAGTTTGTACCACGGTGAATCATTAACTTTCTTTTCAGAGGGAATTTTTTGTCCCCTATCTGATTTTTAGGGGCATTTTGGTCCATTTCAGGGGCAATATCATTCAACTACCTAATAACACATTTGGTCATAGGCTCCCACGACACAGTCACACGTGAATATTTGAGATCTCAATGCAGAACATGAACATGGTGAAATGCAAAAAAGGGTACTACTAATTATTTTTAATTTCCTATCCTTTTATGAACTTTCATGGGCATTTTTGCACCAAGCCCCCATTAATATCTGACCATGGTTTGTACACTCTGGATCTTGGTAGGTTTGGTAGGTGGAAACGTTAGGGTTTGGGCTTTCCACAGTCATGTTCAAACCAGAAAGATATGATGATTATGAATATGAAAAATCAACAAATGTACATAGTGTAATCGATGACGTCAACAAAGCATTGCAGCTGTACTCTAACCACAAAGACCCATTACTGTCCGTCTCACCTGGGCCAGAGGTAGAGCTTCTTGACGAACAGGTTCCTCATGACGCGCTCCACCTGGCAGAAGCCGGAGCAGAAGGCCGTGGCCTTGTCAGTGAAGGCCTTGATGAAGCCCGTCTTGTTCTTCTGTCTGAACAGACGCAGGATGAAGGCTTCCTGACACGACTCGATGATCTTATGGGCCCGGTACACCAGGATGCCTGAAGGGGGCGATGCAGAAACATGTTCTGGGTATGTTACCCTAGGTTTGGATTTGGTATTGAATCCAAACTCATATCACAATCAATTCAATAATGCCCAAAATCATATTTCAATATAGTATGCTTCCTCAACTTTAGTATGCAACTAGGGCAAACTATTCTCAAGGCAACAACAGATTATCTTTCAGAGCTTGATTTTTTTTTATTAGTGCTAAGATCATCTTATTTCCTCTGTAATCCAGTTGGACAAAGATGCTTTTATCACTGAAATGCTGCGAGTCTGATCATATGCTGGAATTTCAGTTTAAATTTAAAATAGATTTTGGTCATACTGAAACATCATTTCATTTCATTTCAGTGTTCATTTTAGTAGTTTTCAATATAACTTTGTTCCCAAAATCACAGAGACTCGTTTTGTCTCATTTTAGCCGTGCTGCTCTGACCTGATATGAGGTGTGCTGGGATGCGGTCGGTGAGGAAGTCGACCACCAGGATCCTGCTGGTGACGAACAGCACCCCTCCCTCGGTGTAAACATTATAGCGCTCGGTGCTCTGGACGTCGCTGGTCACCGTCCTGGGCAGGTGGGTCACACCCTCCACTCGCAACTGTTCTGTGAAATACTCCTGAGAACAGAGGGGAGGGAGGAAGGGAAACATCAGGTATCTAGGCTATAGTATTCTGTTAAAGCTGCACTAGGTAACGTCACAACAAGGCTCTAAATGGCAGCGAGGGGTAACTATCCAGAAATCCTGTAAGGTGAGGTCAGTAAACTACACACAGCAGCTCATGTTTACCAACCAGCCGGTCTGTGATGCTTTATACCAAAGGAAACCAAAGAGACGAGAGAGGAAAAGGTGTAATGTTGGTGAGTCCAGCTTTCTCTGGACGGAGCACTGCTCACTGCTGTTTAGGAGACAGCTTGTATTTCACTCTTATGTTTCAATTCGTCATTTCTTGTGTGCCAAGATTTCCAGCCAGTGTACATACCCAACACCAGATTTTCATTTTGGCAAATGGGGTGAATCTACAGGGTTTCAATTGGGAGGGATGGGACCTTCTGTTGCAGCCCCACTTTGTAATTTAGGCTGATAATTGGGTGTATTTTTACATAAAATCTGGCCTATTATAGCTCCACCACATTAGGTTTCTGTAAATTCGGCATACATCCAATATACCAAGCAGCACTTATTTCAATAGCATTTCAACTGTTCTTCTTCCTCTAAAATACACCAGTGATGGGTGATAGCCACAGAAAGCAGTGTGGACCAATATGAAAAGTTGAAATTTTATTGAAATAAATACTGCTTGGTGGATTATATGTATGCCGAATTGAAGAATGATTCCTAACGATTCAGAAAACACCCTGAGTCATATTTTATAAGGTCGATAAGCAATGTCGCACAAAATTGCCACATTTCTGAAGGGAGTTCAACGTGGATTTCTCTCTCTATAACAGAGAACGGACCGTATCGGGGTTGTAAACCACCCAACTGCCCAAAATCAGTTAGCCGTAAAGCCGGTCCAAACGAGACATGTAAGCTACCAGTCGTCGTTACCAACATGTATGTGGTCCTCACCTGTTCCGGGGTGGTTGTGTTGAGCAGGAGGACCAGGCTGCCCTCCTCGGAGTAAACCCGCATGAACTGCAGCAGGATGCGGTCTATCCCCATCCCCTCCGCCGCCACCAGCAGCCCGTCACAGCCGAACAGACCCAGGAACATCTCCGTCTCAAACTCCAGCAGAGGCCCCGCCATGTTGGAGCCACCAGAACTGACCCCAGGATACGAAACGGCCGTTTTCTCTTCGTTACAGCGATAAACGCTAGCTAGAAGTAGAAGAAATCATTGTAAGACAGCTACAAGGTGCACTGAAAGCTTTTGTGGCACAGTGTTTTGAACTTGCACATCCGGTCATGTGATACTGAAGACCAACGAGGAGGTGGTTGTATGTGACGTTGAAGAGGACCAGCGCCATCTAGGGACGTGGAATATTGTAGCAGGATGTCACATTGAAACTTTTTCGCCTTTTTAGCTCAGCTGTCATACCATACACCTATTTGACAATTTCTGCCAAAAAAAAAAAAAAATCTTTTATTGCATTTTTATATCAACATCTCAATACTTTTATTTCCTGGAAAACAGAAAATCTTTAGTGGTGACTTCATCGCGTACCAGGAGGCGTACATCAGAATTCCAAAAACTTTTTTGAACAATCCCTCCTCCACCCCTCCCATCAAGTAAAACTGCCTTTCTCTCCCTAACTGATATCCCATTGGTTTACACTTTTGAATGATCCCTCCCTGCTTTTTGTCCCGCCCCAATATCCTGTTTCAACAGGAAATACATCACATGGAACCATCACAAGGAAGCAAGATGCTCTCAAAATGCACTTTCATTGTGACTTTATGGGCAAAATTATAAAAAATGATGTATAATATCTGATGCAAAGCCCCTCTGTATGATCTGTATTCTTACAGTGACTTGGTATTTCCCGGCGCTTTCATATCCACATGCACATGCATGCAAGCAAGCACACACACACACACGCCCACACTGTAAGCAATACAGATATGCCTTAGAGCAGCTAACCCTAAAATAATCCTAAAATAATTTAATTAGTCTGGGTTTCAGTGGAGAGTTTTAGTGTCCCATGATGGACTAAATGCTGTTTCAGGGGCTTTTAAACTCTGAGAAGAAGAAAATTCTGGGGGGAAACAGTAAGACCTTGAACATTGGCATGAAAATATCAAATTTAAAGATATTTAATGTTGGCACAAAATCCCAAAATATCGGTAAAACCCATATCGGTCGAACACTAATCGCAATCCATATGCTTTCAGTTATCCGCAGGATGGAATAAGACAAACACACCAAACAGCAAAATGGGCCCAGATATGCAAGGTTCATCGCCAATAGCTGTTTTTTTCAGCGGTGTGAAAGTGTTTTGGATGGATTCTTCCTGCACCGCAGCAGGAACAGAGCTGTATGGTAATGTGCTTGCATAACAAAGCCTGCCAGCTGGGCTTTGTACTGTAAAACTCTGCTGCTGTTGTTGTTGTTGTTGTTGTTGTTGTTGTTGTGTGTTGTGTGTTGGCCCACGTTTCTCTGCCGTAAGAGAGGAGGAGGCACATGCTCTCCAGCCGCGGACCAGAATAGGTTTGTTGCTCGTGAAGGAAGAGGAGGACAGAGGAGGACACACACACACACGCACACACACACACACACACACACACACAGAGACAGAGACAGAGACATATGTACACTGCTCCCTCCCACCTCCAGATGAGGCTTTGTCACAGTGAGGCAGACGTGACTCACCACAGTTTTGACACTTCAGGCTTTAATTTGGCCACTTTGATGTTTACATCTGTCACTCATTCACTCACGGACTCTGTCTCAGGCCATATTGCATAAAACAACACATGAGCAGCATAATGAGTTATGTGGACAAGATGCTGCACACTGTCCTTTCTTTCTGTCTGTCTTTCTTTAGTTCAAATTACCCTTGAAACGACATAGGAAACTTTGTGTGTGTGTGTGTGTGTGTGTGTGTGTTAAGTGAATGGCACACTGTCGATTTAATCTGTCAGGACTTTGGAAAAAGAAAGATTTTTTTAATATCCTGATGCTGGATAAATGGGAGGTGAAGGGCCGTTGCTGAAATTAAAGTAAGACTAAAAATTAAAGTTTAAATTAAAATAAGAATGCTGCTGCCAAAAAGTAAAGGACAAGTACACCTACTATAGGAATTCATATATAGTGTATGAATATACTATATATAATCATAGTACACCCTATATACCACTATATAGCTACCAATATACTTGGGAATGCACTTGAACACGGTACCCTGAATTTGTTTCTATTCTATTCTATTCATTTCACTAGAGGTGGGGACTCGAGTCACAGTTTTAACTGCTTGAGACTTGACTTGATGCATGAAGAGAAGACTTGAGACTTGACTTGACTTGGGTTCTGGTGACTTGGGACTTGACTCTGACTTGTACTTTGATGACTTGAAAAGGTTTCTAAAGTCTTGACTTGAGATCTTGTGTTTGTGTAAATGACTTAGATTGAAAGTGATGAGATTTGTTCCAGCGGACGACTGAGTTTAAATTCTGTTTTCTGAATTTGTATGGAATGATTGAATTTATTGAAGTTGAAACTGATTATAGAAATCAAACTCATGATGCTCTTACCAAGTTTTTATCCTATTAAAACCATATTGCATTGAAAAGTCCTAGATATTTAGTTTTCTTTAAGTTATTAAATTCATACTGGACTCTTGATTTGTTCTGACTTGACTTGCTGTTCTACATTTAGACTTGAGACTTGACTTGAGACTTGTGCCTCAAGACTTGAGACTGATGTGGGACTCCTCTGCATTTTACATTAAATGAAAAAGTCATGTCACCTATCCAGCCAACTTCATCCCACCTTCCAACCTTTCTCTGTAGCTTTCCATTACTCATCACTGAAGTAGATTCTCATTCCTCTTCCATGCAGGTTTCCTTCAGCCTCCGCCTCAGTTCTATCGCTTTCTCAGTTTCTCTCCCAGCCACCTGTACACTTTTCCCCCACAGCATTACACTCTTGATGCGAGGCGGTGTGGGCCTGACGGTGTCTCTCACTCCCTCCGGGTCAGCTTTGATGTTGGCTGGAGCTGCCTGCTGCCTGAGAAGGAGGCCCTGTCTCTCTCTCTCTCTCTCTCTCTCTCTCTCTCTCTCTCTCTCTCTCTCTCTCTCTCTCTCTCTCACCACTGCATCGTCTCCTCAACCTGCCCGACTGTATATTTAAATATTTGTGACGCATCCTGCAGTTTGTGGAAGAATTTCACCATCAGATCGTGTACAGACAGACTGCAGATTACAGACTGAAAGATACAAATAGACTGAGAGATGTAACACACTCAGAGAGAATGTGGCAGTACTTGGCATGCATTCATCTACTGATATTAGACACCTATCAACAAACAGAATAGAATAGAATAGAATAGAATAGAATAGAATCATCCAGAAAGTAAGATCAGCTCTGAACAGATGAAGCCTCTCAGATGAGTGGCAGAATGTCTTCAACTCTTTATTTTAAGGCCAGTGAATTTTTTCTGGACAACAGAATAGAATAGAATAGAATAGAATAGAATAGAATAGAGTAGAGTAGAGTAGAATAGAATAGAATAGAATAGAATAGAATAGACTAGAATAGAATAGAGTAGAGTAGAGTAGAGTAGAGAATACAATAGAATAGAATAGAATACAATAGAATAGAATAGAGTATAGTAGAATAGAATAGAATAGAATAGAGTAGAGTAGAATAGAGTAGAATAGAATAGAATAGAATAGAGTAGAGTAGAGTAGAGTAGAGTAGAGTAGAATAGAATAGAATAGAATAGAGCAGAGTAGAGTAGAATAGAATAGAATAGAATAGAATAGAATAGAATAGAATGTACAACAACAAATGAACAATATGCCAGCAGCTCCTCCCTCCCTGACCTGTGGCAACACCCGGCTGTCTTCTCAAAACCAAAGTGACACTAAAGCAAATGTTAATAATGAATAAACAAAAGATAAAGGAATCATATTTTTGCTCTCGGGTGAAAACCTCATATCTCCAAAATGTCAGCTCTTCAGGAGATAAGAAAAACATTCTTAATAGAGACACGTCACGTCTTTAAGGTTCTTGCAGAGACTCCATGAATCCTGGAGACTGAAACTTCCATATGTAGAAGTCCATGAAATGCATTGATCCGATATGCAATCCACAGCTCATGAGGTGGTTTGTCCTAGTGATGTTGGATAATAATGAGCTCTCTTGCTGCCAAACAGACAGTACAGTGGGCCGGTGCCAAAACATATGAGCCTGCAACATTTCGAGTGCACGATGCACACAGGAGTGACTCTGTGAGGGTGAAAGCAATGCACTGTCACGGACAAGCCTACAGAGAGCAGTGGAGCGCTTTGTTTTGCCAATTCCCACATCTTGGTTCAGACGAGTCTATCTGTGGGCTTATCTGTGTGAGAACATTCAGTGAGCGGGTCCGACCGCGGCGTCCAGCCTCTTCTGGAGACAATCAGCAGCTTAGTGTCAGGATGAAAACATGATGCAGGGAGTCGAGAGAGGGGCGGCAACGCGATGGCATCGGGATTGAGAAGAGAGAGGAGCTTGCACCATCATTTATTCTGCATTTATTACAAGTTTATTGCACATGAAATTGAATCAAATGATCCATAAATGTGCTTGGAGGAACCGGCGTGTTCCCACGGACGCAGACTCGTCTGGCACATGTGACGGAGCGCGGCGAAGCCATTCACACGCCGCTCTCTCCTCAGAGCGAGATGAGTCAAAGTGTACATTTGGCAGCTGATGCCGTGGTGCATCCTGATGTCATTATGGATGGTGTGGCACCACTGTAAATGAGAGGAGAACAGCTTGAAATTGATGGCAGGCTGGAGGGTAAAATAAGATGAGATATTTAACGCTGCCTGCTGACTGCAGTGTAGGAGGGAGAGAGAGAGAGTGTGAGAGAGAGAGAGAGGGAAAAAGAGAGAGAGGGAAAAAGAGAGAGAGAGAAAACAGCTAAAGGCCCGTTACTTCCCTCCAACCCTCATTAGGAAGAGAGAGAAGCAGCAGGGTTTTCGTCGTAAATGGAGGGCTAAGCCTGAGAGCCAACTAGGCTCTGAGGGCCGAACCGGAGCCTCCTGAGGCTAACACGCACTCTTTAAGGCTCAGTCTGAATCCCAAAGCCCAAACCAAAGGGCAGACCTGCTGTAAAATAGGCAAGACACGAAGCAGAGATCATTTTCAATCCCAATCTTTTTTTTTTTGGCAAAGCTCTCCATGCAAGGGTTGAAAGCTCTTGACAGCTGCCGATGGATTTTATGTGTTGCGAGGATGTAAAATGTTAGTTCCCGTCGCCAAATAGGGGTAAATAAACCTATACTCACAGTTGGAATGAGAATTTTCCAAATAAAACGCTGTGCGGTGTACACGACGCCACATAAGTAACCGTAATTGAGGCGCTTTCGCCGAACAATTCAGGATTAAATTCTGAGAAGTGCAACTCGCTGAAAGGCTTTTAGCGCTAAAAGCAGCACACACATTTAGAAAAAATTGCAGAAGCGGAAGAAGAGGAGTTTCAGCGGAGATAAAAGTACTCCAGCTACACAGAAGATGGCTGCTGCGGGCGCTATACATGGATAGCATTTCAATCTGTCACGACCCTTGTTACTCCACCACCTTAGCGGGAATGTGACTAAAGATTATGCCGCTCGGAAATGGCAAACTGGCACCGCTACAAGTTCACAAATTGAGATTATTACAGAACACCCCCAGCGTGCTAAAATATAGATGAGGGAGAGGAGCGTTTTGGCACCCGGAGTCGGGCTGCTCACACAAGTCAAGCAGCCTCTGTGACGCTCAACGGTAATGACACACACAGAGGTAATTGCTTTGTTTACGTAATGGCGGGAGCTGATTACCAAAAAAGCAAGGAGACCTACTTTTCCAGGGCTACTATTTGCATATGTTGTCAGTGGCAAAAGGAAAAGAGGATAAACAGTATATAGAGGGGAGAGGAAAAAGCCCTCCCTCGCGGTCAAGACACAGCTACGCATATAGGAAGAAGAAAAGGCGAAGGAAATAAAAAAATTCCATTAAAGCAAATGTATGGCTTTTATAAGAGGCGTGAACAAGGCTCGCTGCCTGTCAGATCCACTTTAGCAAATCACTGTGACAGCGGATGCCAATAAAGAGGAGAGGAATATGGGTGTTTGGAGGCAAAGATGAGGAAAAAAAGAAGGAATAGAGGAAGGGAGGGGAGGGGAGGGAGGACGAAAGATGGTAAGGGGAAGCGAAGGAGAGAGAGAGAGGGGAGCGAGAGAAATAAACAAATTGTGCCTGTAATGTCGGCGAACTAGCACAACGGCTGGCTTTGTCAAAGAGCATATTAGATGAATAATTCAAGGCGGCTGGCAGGCTGGAGGTTTGGAGGGTGGTGTCAGTGGGTGACAGGGGAGGCACGTTACAGCCTGGAGTGGATGTCAGTGACGCATTAGAGGGAATGGCTGTTGTGTGTGTGTGCGTGTGTGTGTGTGTGTGTGGAAAAGAGAGAGAGAGAGAGGCGAGGATTGTTTGTGAGAGTAAGAGAGAAAGATACAGAGAGAGGGAGGGATTGTGTGTGTGTGTGTTTGCGAGACACAGATGCAGAACGAGGCGAGAACAGAGAAATACCCACACTGCAGTGGGACTCACACGGAGAGTTTCAGGCTCCATTAGCATATTCCTCACTCAGTCCCTCTCATGACCGGCGATGTGAGAGCAGTGGCTGTGTTTCACCAACCCAGGCTTTTTGCCCCTCTTTGATGTTGTAGGACACATGTTTGTTGTTCCCCCTCTGCCCCGGTCCCGTCCATAAACCGATAACTCCCAGATCCGGACAGATCCGAGGCCTGTTATCGACCGGCCGGGGCTCAAAATCCACAACGCCGCACTTCCCGGACGAGAGATAGAGAGCGGGGAGAGAACAAGAGAGAGAGGAGAAGCGGAGATCAAGAGAGCTCAAAGGCCGATTTGATCTTTACCAGAGCTTCTCCTGGAGAGGCAGCAAGCCGCTCTGTGGTCGGGGAGGAGGGTGTGAGGGGTGTGTGTGTGTGTGTGTGTGTGTGTGTGTGTGGGGCGGATCATGGCTGCTCGTGTTGAATTCAAAACCTTGATGCTGCATTGTCACGACAGAATCCGACTCTGATACCAAAACGACATTTAAAGCTGCAATATGCAACTGTTTTCCTTGAGGCAGGAAACTGTCCTGTTAGTCCCGCCCTCCTCCTCCCCCGCAGTTGGTCAAGTTCATGCCCCAACACCTGTCACTCATCATGATGAGCCGTCTACATTGAAACGGCATCTAGCCTGAGGCTGAGGGAACCGGCAGGTGGTGAACAACGCAGCCAATCTGCAATAAAAAATAAACATATCAATATTCGCCGTATTTTTGAATGGGTCTTGTCTGCTGCATGTTTAGCTTCGCTGCACTTTCATTTCTTACTGTTTTCCGCCATTGTTGTTGTTGCCATGACAACACTGCGCTGTGGCCACTAGCCTCACCTTCATAGCCACAACCCATCTCACCGCTGGTCACACCCACAGCAAATGGTTTACACCCCAAAGTGTCCCGAACATGACTGACAAGCCAGTGGTGGGGGTGAGTGGGTCGGGCAGGTAGGTGCTACACACAGGGTCAGACAGACAGACTGATAATGTGTAATATATCATATTTATTGTTATTTTAGTGTAATTATTTCTTTTTCATTCATGAGCATGGCATTCATGATATTGGAAGGTCAGCTAAGGCACTAGCTTGATAACTTTCTCATTTCTTACCTCTTGGCTTTTTCACTGGGCTTCAGTCTAACATTACTTACCCAGAAAAACTGCGGTTCTTTGGCTCCGCCCATTGTTGTTTTGAACCAATGAGAGAGCAGCTCAGCCTCCGAGAAATGTTTGTAAACTCACAGGATGCCTTTTATTCCTCCTCCTCGCTAGTAACAGAGAAAGCAAGAGCTCAGTTATGGCATTACATCATGCTGGTTGCTATGCAGCTATCTAATTAGCATTAGCTAGCTAACCTGCAGTAAAAAAAAAAAAAAGGGAATAACATTGTTGAGAATAAAAATGGACAAGAGACAAGAGGATGAGGAGCCCATTCTGTGTGGAGGGTGTAGTTAAGTACCCGGTGCCCAAAAATGCACCGCATAAAAAACACAAGGCACATCATTTGGAGGAGACTCACAACCTACCACCACGAAACCATTGAAAACAACTGAAAAAAGGTGCAGGCGCATTAAAAATGCGTCCTATATCACGGCCTAAGACTTCAATCTAGTTCTTTGTTCTCGGAGAAAAGAGCGGCGAGCCCGGGCCGCCGCTCAGATGGAAAAACATCTAAAGAACCGCTTGCTCTCGTTTTGACCCGTCTCAGCTCCGGAGGAAGAGAGGCAGCGAGGTGGGAGAGTGATGCAAGGCCCGGCCAGTGTTTTAACTGAGGGGCGGGGGAGGCGCTTAGCACGTACCGAGGATTTAGCAGAGCATGTACTGTATGGACGCACACACACACACACAGAGAAACACACACACACACACACCCCTCTCCTATTAAAAGCCAGATAGCTGTCAAGCGTCTGATGCAGTAAGTCAAAGGCAAAGGAGGATTTCAAACATTAGCATTCCTCCATAATTCCTCCTAATCCAAACACTAACATAACAGTAGGAAGTTCAATCTAATTGAGGAGGGGATGAAAGCCAAGGATATCCTGTGTGGGAAAAGATATCTGGATTAATTAGCATTGTTACAAACGGGGTTGTGTGTGTGTGTATCTGTGTGCGTTTGTATAGCCTATTTGTATCTGTGTGTGTGTGCCAGTATGTATCTGTGTATGTATATGTACGTATATGTGTGTGTGTGTGTGTGTGTGAGTGTGTTTGGCGATATGCGAGAGGGTAATTGTTAGTGCAGTATGTATATGTGGAGCAGCCACCTCATCAGTGAATGTTGGCTGTCATAAGAAGCATGTTTGATTGGATTTTCCTGTTTTAATCACTCTGCCTCTATTTTTACTTGGTGGTGGCGGTGGGGCCCGGCTAATTACAAGGCCGGATTAAAAGTGAATGTCAACATGTTAAAAGCATGCAATCGGGGCCGTAAACACCCTCAGAGGGGAATCTAGGGGCATCGGTAGAAATGAAGCAACCGTGTGTGTGTGTGTGTGTGTGTGTTGTTGTACTTCTATCCTTATGAGGACCAAATCTCTTCACACTTGGGTTAGGATTAAGGCCAAAATTAGGATTAGGTTTAGGGAAGGGGAAGGGTTAAGGTTAAGCATCGATTAGATTAGAGAAGGTTGAGGTTAGGGTTATTTACTCAAGGACTTAACTCAAGTACTTAAGTACAGTTTTGAGATACTGGCACTTTACTTGAGTATTTCCATTTTGTGAGACTTTATACTTTTCCTCTACTACATTTCAGAGGGAAATATTGCACTTTTTACTCCATTACTACACACTTGGCTACTAGTTAGTTATACTAGTTAGTTACTTCTTCTTTGCATAATAAGGATTGCATGCAAAACATACAATAAACTCATAAAATCTGTTGCATTGTTAGAGTTTAAACTCCCCAACAGTATATGGAGCAGTTAGACCGACAACATTAAAATACTTCTTACAGGTTCATGCATCAATAATTTAACACTCTGAAAGTCAACTCAAAATTTGCACTTTTAAATGTGATACTTAAGAACATTTTACTGCTCATACTACAATACTTTTACTTAAATAAACTTTTGAATGCATTACTTTTACTTTTAATGGAGTATTTTCCCATTATGGCATTGCTACTTTTACTTAAGTAAAGGATTTGAGCACTTTTTCCACCACTGAGGATTAGAGAGTGAATGTAGTGGATGACGGTCCTCACAAGTACAGTAACAGAAAATGTGTGTGTGTGTGTGTGTGTGTGGTGGAAGATAGGAAGACCTTAATTTGTACTGCCAGTGAATGCCCTCCATTCAAAACGATACCATTAAAGCAGCGGTCTGTGTATTGCATATGTGTATTTGTGTGTCTTTGTGCATCACCTACGCAAAGAAGAAACACCTGAATAGAGTCGTTTTGTGCTGATAGTAAAAGTCCTTCATTCCAAATGCCACTCAAGTAGTTAGTAATCTGTGACATTTTCACTTAAATAAACGTCCATTTTGCTTCTTTCTATAACTGAGTGACAGAACACAATAGCGATTCAACGTATACCCAGTTCAGAAAAGCTTTTACATTTGCGGTTCTGAGAGAAATCCTTCGGCGCACAAGCAGCAGCGACAGCGCTTTGTTTGGAATAAATAGAAGAACTGAATAGTTAGCAGGGGTGGTTTCTACTCTCTATCACACAACAGCGATTCAACCAATATCCAGGTCTTGAAAGCTTTTACATTCTAAACAGCCGGTGTCTGGTGGCTCTTTCCCGGGAAAATGCGCTTTATATTTCCGGTTTGTTTGGAATAAACAGAAGAAGAAGTTTGCTAAATCTGTACCCAGCTTTAAATTGTTTAGAGATTAACACTCTCATCGATTCCCTGAAACACCACACAAACAAAAACAGTATATACGTAAAATTTTCCCTGTATATCTATTTTATTTTATCTTCTTTCTTTATTTCATTTGTATTATAACTTGTATTTGGAAGATGTATAATTGCCTGACTTTGTAATTTTTGTGGTTTAATAAAAATAAATAAATAAATAAACAGAAGAAGAACTGGACTGAAGAGACAAAAAAAAAAGAGCGTCACCTACAGAAACTTCATCAACTGAAAATCCAAGTAAAAAGCCGCCACAGTACCGGACACGCTGTTTGATTGACAGGCGACGTGCGCGCCCATAGCATCGCGTTTCCCACGTGTTTCTGTTACTGTTGCCCATGTGAAACCCCCCCCCCCCCCCCACCCCCCCGCTGTAATGAGGTTCCAACCCGCAGGGGGATGATGGGGATCGACCGAGCGAGCGAGGGCGCCTCCGACATCATACATGTGATAAGCCCGGCTCTTCTTCCCCTTCCTTTCATCCTTCCCTGAGAAACGGAGGAGCGGCGTATTAATATTTAGAGTGATTGTTACCTCGCCGCCGCT
The DNA here is from genome assembly GCF_048128805.1 of Centroberyx gerrardi. NCBI lineage: Eukaryota > Metazoa > Chordata > Actinopteri > Beryciformes > Berycidae > Centroberyx > Centroberyx gerrardi. The sequence goes on from NC_136016.1 coordinate 20,289,392, forward strand.
CCTCGCCTCGCCCCGCAGGCGTTTTCAGCGATGCGCGGCACGTCGGCGCTCAGTCAGTTTAGCGTGTTCTTACCCCGCGTCCCGGCTGCTAATGTTCCCCCACGGTTTATTGCTTGGTGGAATGGCTCCATTAGTGTCGGAACCCGCGGTAACGGCGTGCAGACGGGCCGGCGTCCGCTAAGGCATGCTGGGTAAGAGTTGGGAGAGGGAAGTCTGACTGACAGGCGGGAAGTCAGGAAAAAAGTCTACTTGGTTGTGTACTGGGTGTGTGTGTGTGTGTTTGTGTTTATGTGTGAGAGAGAGTGTGTGTGTTTGTGTGTGAGTGAATGAAAGCGTATATGAAGTGTGTGAATGAAGTATAGCTTATTTGTAAGTATAAGTGTGTATTGGTTTGTGCAGCCTACTTGTATGTGCATGTGTGTGTGTGTGTGTGTGTGTGTGTATGTTTGCATGTGAGAGAGAGCATCTCTGAGTGTTTTTGTATGTGTGTGTGTGTGTGTGTGTGTGTGTGTGTGTGTGTGTGTGAGAGAGAGAGAGAGAGAGAGAGAGAGAGGGTTTATGTGCATGTGTGTGTGTGAGAGAGAGAGTGTGTGTGTGTGTGTGTGAGTGAATGAAAGCGTATATGAAGTGTGTGAATGAAGTATAGCTTATTTGTAAGTATGTGTGTGTATTGGTTTGTGCAGCCTACTTGTATGTGCATGTGTGTGTGTGTGTGTGTGTGTGTATGTGGGCATGTGAGAGAGAGCATCTCTGAGTGTTTTTGTATATGTGTGTGTGTGTGTGTGTGAGTGAGAGAGAGAGAGAGAGAGGGTTTATGTGCATGTGTGTGTGTGAGAGAGAGTGTGTGTGTGTGTGTGAGTGAGAAAGTGAGAGAGAGAGAGAGAGAGAGAGAGTGTGTGTGTGTGAGTGAGAAAGTGAGAGAGAGAGAGAGAGAGAGAGTGAGTGTGTGTGTGTATGTGTGTGTGTGTGTGTATGTGGACATGTGAGAGGGAGTGTTTCTGAGTGTGCGTTTGTATATATCTTGTGTGTGTGTATGCATGTATGTATATGTGTGTGTGAGGGAGAGAGGTTTTATTTGTGTGTGTGTGTGTGTGTGTGTGTGTGAGAGAGAGAGAGAGAGAGAGAGAGAGAGAGAGAGAGAGAGAGAGGGTTTATGTGCATGTGTGTGTGAGAGAGAGAGAGTGTGTGTGTGTGTGTGAGTGAGAAAGTGAGAGAGAGAGAGAGAGTGTGTGTGTGTGTGTGTGTGAGTGAGAAAGTGAGTGAGAAAGTGAGAGAGAGAGAGAGAGAGAGAGAGAGAGTGTGAGTGTGTGTGTATGTGGGCATGTGAGAGGGAGTGTTTCTGAGTGTGCGTTTGTATATATCTTGTGTGTGTGTATGCATGTATGTATATGTGTATGTGAGGGAGAGAGGTTTTATTTGTGTGTGTGTGTGTGTGTGTGTGCGTGCGTGTGTGGAAGCCATATTCCTATTACCACACTCTAAAATATATGAATAGCACCAAGTTGATGAAACCAGAATGAAACAAGGCAGTAGTGAACACGTTTTTAAATGAATAACGCAGTCCCACTCTGGGCCAATCAGAAACAAATATGTCACCTTCTTCTCACCTGTGATTGCAGCGCCACCCTTGAGCCAATCAGTGAAATTTTGAAAACGCTTGAAGCTTGAAGTTTCATCAGAATCCGATCAGCGGTGTCGGAGATGTGTGACGGATGAACGAACACAAACAACAAACAAATGAACAGACAGAGAATGATCCATAGTCCTCCTCATCATGGGAGACAGAAGAAGAAATAACTTGTTAAGTCAAACTGTGTGAACGTCTGTGAGTCGAGGTGCCAACTTGATCTCCCCAGTGGTAAACCTGCTCTCTACAGGCGCTCACCCTGAACGTCAACGGATGTCACCACTGGACAGTCTCTGTTAGTGCTGATAGTATTAATTCAGCACAATAAATAACCAAACAACTCCAATATGAATCAAGAACAACAGTTTCAGTGTTCAGGCTCGTAACAAAGCAATTGGGAGCACTTGGGAGCGAATAATTGACGCAATAAGTTAGCAAAAAGTACCTTCTAAGAGAATTAAATTACATGAAGTGAAGCCTGACAAGAGACAGACAATATATAAAAAAAACGAATATATAAAAAAGCTAGTATTCTGCAGATCTTTATGTTATTAAACCAATAAGTGCAACACCGAAATCCGATCAGGGTTACACTAGGCAAGGCAAGGCAAACTTTATTTATATAGCACATTTCATACACAAGGAAAATACAATGTGCTTCACATAAAACCAAAAAAAAACATAAAAATCCTCCTAAGCCAACTTGCTCAGGGCCACACACCACAACTATTTAAAATGACATTAAAAAAGAAAGAAAGAAAGATAGATAGCGATAAAATAAGTAAAACATAAAGGAAATAAATAATGATACAGATAATAACACCTGTTACATCTACATACAGATGATTTAGCAGAAGGCCGCAGAGAAAAGGAATGTTTTGAGCCGACTTTTAAAAGAGCTAGTTTTATTTTAATATAGTTTTGTTATATATTGACAGAATCTGCTTTGGTCGCGTTAGTTTATGTAATAGAAGTGTGACTTTGAGACTCTGCTCCTCCATACAACGGCAGTGAATGGAGACAGAAAAAAAAACTACAATTCTCCAATCTCCTCTACCGGAGCGATCGATGTTGGGCTTTTTTATCATTTCCAGGAAGCTTCAGCATCACTTTCAGCTTCCTGCACCTGCTCACTCTCTCTCTTTCTCATTGCCATGCTGCTGCTACGCTGCTCAGACTGCCGTTGATGATGATGTAGATGATGATGTCACCGCACATGGTGACGTCATCCCCCACCTCCACCCAGCCTCCACCTGCAGGCTCTGAGTCTAGGTCTCCCCCATCTATATCTGCATTCATTCTCAATAATCTGTTTACGTGAGCTGGCTGACTGGAATACTGTCATATCTGCAAATATAGACATCCTTGGTAAGTTAAAGGAATAGTTCACCCAAAAATGAAAAAATTCAGTCATTATCTACCCCCATGCCAGTAGAAAATGGGGTAAAGTTTGTTAGTCGTTGTATGGACTAACAAACTTTACCTGATTTTCTACTGGCATGGGAGTGAGTAGATAATGACTGAATTTTCATTTTTGGGTGAACTGTTCCTTTAACTCGAACCGGGCTCAAAGCGCTCTGCACCCAGCAGCTCTTCCTACCTGCTGAATCCACACATATAATTTCAACATAATAACCCGGGGTGTTGTGATCACTGGAATCACAGGACAGCTTGTCATTTTTTGCGCTTTCAGATGAATATAAATTATGCAAATCTGTTGTAAAATTGCACAAAATTGGTTTTAAATGGGCAACATTTTTCTGGGGGAAGACCCAGACCCTTGATTAAAGGTTTGGATTTTTGGACCTCACTAAAAAAAAAAAAATTATCTGACTGTGGCCTTGATCAAAAAACAATTATAGTCTTTGTCTCTCCATTAGATGATGAATCCAACAGTCTAATACTAAAATGGACTATAAGCACGCTGTGTTTTCTGGCTGCTTGCTCACACGCGTGGCGTTCTGTCTGCTTACACTTCCAGACTAGTCTGATCTGCCAGCACCCACTGAAACACACACACACACACACACACACACACACGCACACACACACACAGAGACACACACTGTGCATAAGGAGAGGCTAGTCGGGTGCAGGTGCTCCTTGTTATCCCGACGGGCCGCTCCCGTCTCTCTCCGCCTCTCGACCCACGCCGGCCCCCCCCCGCCCAGCTCACCACACACACACACACACACACACACACACACACACACACACACTCACATTCATATCCTGTGTGCCGGATTAAAAAAACAAGCCATTTTCAGTCAGCAGGTGGCCGGTTGTTGGGGAGGTTGTGTTCTCCGTCCAAACAAACTGTTGAAACAATCCTCGGTCTTCACTTTGAGAGAGTGGGAGTCCGGTTGGTGGTGGTGTGAAGAACAGTATTGTGGGTAAATGTCACCAAGAGCCTTCTGTTCCATATCTGACTAAGTGAACAAAAAAAACAAAAAAAATCCTTGAGAAAATCCACCACTTTATGTGTCCTAACAACAACAGAATGGTCGTGGGCTCTCCATTCCCTGAGAGAGCCAGACTAAACCCAAGAATAAGAGAGGAGCGTTTAGACATGAAGGCAGACTGGGAGCGGTGGCTGGTGAAACACTGTTGGCCAAACAGATCACAGACCACGTCCCCTCTGCAGGACGGGCACACCACAACCTTCATCTTCCCCTCACTAAATTCTGTGTGAAGCAAACAGAGACTAGATCTGAAGCGGACTCTGAATGGAATATAGATGCAGTTTGGAGCCACGGATTGATGAGTTTTGCTCCAAAAAAGAGGGAGAAATCCACCTGACGCCCGCTGCTACAAAATGATCCACTGCAAAAAAACACAAATCAAAGTATGGTACTTTTTATAGATAGATATAAAGCAGATAATTTTAGTCCCCCTGTATGACAAAATGATGATTTTAAAGTCTGAAGCCTCTATATTTAACAGATGTTAAATGACTTCAAGGTTTTTCTTTTGTTTTTAATTGGATATAAAACATGAAATGAGCTCTTGTACTTGTCAAGTCAGGTTTATTAATATAATCCTTCATCACAAGCCTGTCTCAAAGGACTTTACAGAGAACGAGTCCACCTAGATCTAACTTATCGACACTTCTTCTTCTTCTATCACTTATAACAAATGTATTTATTCATGTATAATGCATTTATAATACATTTTCTTTCCATATAGACAACAGAAGTAAACGTCAACAGTCAACTTACAGCACAAACAGAGAGGAGAGCCGTATTTTCTCTCAGATCTGTATGTTTCCCTGTGTGCATATTTGTGTGTGTGTGTGTGTGTGTGTGTGTGTGTGTGTCCACCTGTACTCATTACAGCCCATCACAGGCTTTAGTCCTCTGTCAGGATCCAGGCTTGTCACGGCTGTCGTCCCCCTGAAAAACGGAGCGGGATCCGCCGCTGCACCGCGACTAAAGGGAGTGAAGGGATGGAGAGATGAAAGAATAGAAGAATGGAGTTGCAGAGAAATAATGAGAGGGGAGAAGCGCCGTCGCACGACAACGACATCGCACTAAACTAGTCGGTTCATGCGGGGATTATGAGGAGAGAGCGCCTTTCATAATGGATAAGCAGCGTTTTAGTTCAAAACTAAGGAGAGGTTAGCCAAAGGATATGAATTGTATGAATTGTATTTGCATTGTATTATATTTCCTCAAATCCTCTGAGCAGCATGTCTGTATACAGCAGTAAAACCTGAAGATGGCCTTTCTTTACTGTGAGTTTGGGTGTGATGGCGATGTAGGAACAGCTTACCAACATTTACTGAACATTTTTCTTCAAAGTAGTGTAAGTAGTAATCAAGGAGATTCTCGCTTTTTGAATTTGGCAACATCTCTGGTGTTAAGCGTCCATTTCTGTGGTGTTTCTGCACTGCTCTTCCCAGAGATCACCTGTCAATCAAACAGTGTGGGCGGGTCTTCTTCCTTGGATTTTCTGTTGATGCAGTTTGAGTTTCTGTAGGTGGCGCTCTTTTTTTGTTTGAATGTTCAGTCATGTTGGCTATCGCTGCTCATGCTAACTACCCAGTTCTTCTTCTTCTGTTTATTCCAAACAAACCCGGAAACATAAAACGCATCACTTCGCATCACTTTTTCCCGGGAAAGAGCTACCAGACACCGAGTGTTTAGAACAGCAAATGTAAAAGCTTTCATGAACTGGATATAGATTGAATCCATAGACTGTAAAAAACAGATGGGTGTAGTGAGTGTGACTTCACCCATAGATTTCTGAAGGGCCGTTTTGAAGCCTAAAGATTGGCGATTTTGAAAATTGCCATAAGGACACACATTAAAAGAAGTGAAATTAGCTACTGACACCATAACCTCTTGTCGCAAAAAATTGATTGACTTTATATTTTGAGTGAGAAAGTTGGGTTGTGGTCCCATTGACTTGCATGGAGTTGGGCGGGATTTGCAGTCTTTTTGGAGCCGGGGCCTAGCGGGCGTTAGAGGAATTTCCGCCTGCTGCCACTTCCTCATTGGCTTCAAAATTCACCCGCTTGGTTGAATCACTATTGTGTTGTGTGAAAAATGGACAGTTATTTGTATGAATATGTCCCGGCTTATTACGAGCTTTACGGGAGCAGTTGGAGCGCGCGTGCGACCGGTCGGACGGGCCCCGGCTGCATTAAAACGCAGCGAGACACGATGCGGATCTCTGACCCCGCTGAACCGCCACAACACGATCCAGCTTGGCGAGAGCGAGGAGCGCCGATCCCTGCCAGCTCTCCCAGCCTGTCTCCCTGGCTGAGCGCCTGGAGGGCAGGGCACGGCGATGGATGGGCCTGTCGCCGCGCTCTCCGCCGCCCAGATGGCCCTCTCTGTCAGCGGGCCCGCCGCCAGGAGGGGTGGCGCCCTGACGTCAGGCCGTGATTGGATATGCCAACTTTCATTTACTTCCCCCAACACCTGTGGACTTTGTGGAGAAATGAAGGGGCTCTGGTTTCCGGAGCCTAGCATATGTGTGTGTGTGTGTGTGTGTGTGTGTGTGTGTGTGTGTTGTTGTTGTTCTATCCTTGTGAGAACTGGTTTAAGTTTTTTACGTTTTTGCGGAGTGAGGTCATTTTGGCTGATCCTCTCTTCTTCAAGGGGGATAGTTTAGGATTTAAATTTAGTGTTAAGATTAGAATTAGGATTAGATTTAGGTTAGGATAAGGATTAGGGTTAAATTAGTTCAGGATTTGGGTTTAGGGTTAAGATTAGGATTAGGTTTAGGTTGGATTTAGGAATAGTCAACAGAAGGTCTGTGCAGGAGGCCCTTCTGTGTGTGTGTGTGTGTGTGTGTGTGTGTGTGTGTGTGTGTGACCCATTCGAAAGTTAGTTTGACAAGCTGTTGCTCATGTCTCTCGTGTCTGAAAATGTGTGTGTGTGTGTGTGTGTGAGTGTGTGTGTGTGTCCACTCACCTGTACTAACAGTCTGTCACAGGGTTTAGTCCTCTGTCAGGATCAAAGGTGTGTGTGTGTGTGTGTACGCTTGGAAGTGAATTGGTATCACTGTCGTTCACACATCACTAGACCACATGATGTGATCCTGAGTGGATACACTGCTGAATTAGTATTTGGTTGAATAGCTGGTCAGACTGGCTGCTCCCCTGTTAGTGCCTGAAGACACTCGCTGGGCGCAGAGCGAGCGTGACCGGACATTCAGTTCCACTAAACCCTTCTACTTAAGCTGCTAATCATATCACAGAATTAGCAGGAATTATGCTAAAACTACACAAATCCGTTTAGAAAGCAATTCTCCGTTTGGGTATCATTTTTGATAAAGCTCTTAGTTGTGTCATTGTTTACCGCACAAATCTCCCAATTACCGAGAGTCCTTCTAGACTTCGGCGTAAAAATAATTTGAGCCAACAAAACAAAAAGTGGATTCCAAGTCCTCAGGCGTTGTACTAGAGAAAATTTGTGTCAAGAAATTACTTTCTCTATTCCAATCATAGCAATGGCAGCTCTAACTCATGGAGCATGTAATTTAGCTGTCCCAGCTGTCGCAACTTTCCACTTTGAAAACTGTCATTTCCATCGACCTCGGATGAACGTAACTTCACATCGGCCGCGGCTTTTACAACCAGTTGCTTCACCCACAGTTTGCCTTGTGAGTTTCCACAGATACCGGCTCACATATTTACGCAGCACGCAGCCAAGAATATATCTGACGACAACATGGCTTCTCATGGCTTCTCGGTTTGGGAGCGATTCGTTAATGGGCCTTTGGATTCCATCAGGAGCCGGAAAGCTGAGGCGAAAATGAAATAAGCTCCTCTTTGTGTCTCTGGTGATGCTCCGGGCTCACTTCTGAGACGTAACAAGCCCCTCATGTTATCAGGCATCTACATGGGCCTCTCATGTGCTTTCAGAAACGGGCGACCTTTGATCCCGCTCCCCCACATCCGCTTCAAGTGTGTACTTGTACGAGGAAAACGCTGGGGGAAAACATCAGCGCTCCACACGGGTAGATTTTACAACCTGGAAGCTGGTGAAGGCATTGTGGAGAGACTGTGTGTGTGTGTACTGTGTGTTCCTCTGTCTGCATGTGTGTACATCTGTCTTTGTGTGTGTGTGTGTGTGTGTGTGTGTGTTGGGGAACACCGGACAGGCATTGGATCAATAAACAGGAGCTGGCTTTCATCGGTCACAGCAGAATGAATCCCGCTGAAACGGATCAGAGAGCAAAGCGGACGCCGCCGACCTCCAGTCCCTCTGGAAAGCTGCCATTTCGCGATGGCAACTTTTTTCTGCTAAATCAACCGCTCGCTGCTAAATATTGCAACGGCGCGCAATTTCGACTGCACTTTTATCACAAAAAGAGCCTTCACTTTCTTTCAAAGCGGCGACAGGGAGGGCAATTTTTACAAATCATTGCAATTTTGCAGCAAGAAGGGACTAAACCTCGCTTTTCAACACAGAATTGCTCCAAGTGAGCGGCAGCAAGGTGGCCTAATGGATACAGACTGTCCTGCAAGCAGAACGTCCCAGATTCAATCTCTGCAACAGCAATGTGTCTTATTGTAGTGTCCTTGAGCAAGCAGCCACTCATTGTTAGTTGCTCCGGATAAGAGTCAGCTAATCCCTATATTTTAACTGTAACAGTGAGAAAGAGAGAGAAAAACATAGTGTGCACGTATTGGATTTAGTTACAGCTGCACTAGGCAAGGTCTTTATGTAAAAATACACCTGTCTTATCAGCCTAAATCACACAGTGGGGCTGCAGCAGAGAAGAGCGTCCCGTCTCCACGAAGTCAGACTGTAGATTTGTTTCCCCTAATTAAATTCCGGTGTCAGTTATTGACATTTCTCCACCCACAGGAAGAGATGAATCAAAACTTCGAAACGTCCCATCCCTCCTAATGGAGACCCCATAGATTCGCCCCATTTGTTGGGTATGTCCGCCGGCCGGAAATCTTGGCACACAACAAATGAGGAATTGAAACTTCAAGAGTGAAATCCAATCTGTCTCCTAAACAGCAGCGAGCAGAGAAAGCTGGACTCACCAGCGTTAGATCTTTTCCTCTCTCGTCTCTTTGGTTTCCTTTGGTATAAAAGCGTCACAGACCGGGCCGGGTTGAGCGTGCTGTGTAACGTTTACTGTCGTCATGTCACGGGATTTCTGGGTATTGAAGTTCAAACGGTTTTTATCTCTCGCTGCCATTCGGAGCCGCCAACATGCGAAGTTGCCTAGTGCAGCTAGAAATGCACAAATGAAGGGCTAACTCATTAAAACTCATCTTATCACTGACAAAAAAAAACAACCCTGCAATCATCAATAGATAAAATCAACATTTATTATAAAAATACAGCCAATCGTGTCACAGTCATGGTATTCAGTATGGTCGTTGGAATTCAAGACAGGAACAAGTCAGAGCGTGTGATGATATGTTCCCCAATTCATAGAGCAAATGCGCTCAAAAAAAAAAAAAATAAAAACATCACACACACAAACAAATGATAAAGAACAATGTGATTGAGCTCGGTGACCGTGAGGATATAAAAATAGATAAGGACATAAGGTTCCTTCTCAGACAGGAAATGAAGGAGATGGACTCAGTCGTCTTTCACACATCACAGTCATTATCCATTCCTCTCAGACGCCCCCTCCTCCTCCTCCTCCTCCTCCTCCCCCTCTTCCTCCTCCCTCCATCACATGCTGACTTTTTGGAAGAGAGACAGAATCCGTCAGTGTGAAATGAGGTCAGCGATTGCGTTGCTGATGGAAAATCACCTACAGTACCCACCAGACCACAGACACACACACACAAGTACATACACACACACACTCTTTCTCTCTGACACTCACGCTCTCTCTGAGACACACACACACACACAGACACACAGATGTGTTGCTAAAGGGTTGCCATGACAACTCTGCGTTCCCAGTCGGTCAGGGAGAGTGTGTGAGAGAGAGAGAGAGAATGTGTGTGTGTGTGTGTGTGTGTGCGTGTGTGTGTGCGGAGGGTGTAATCGAGTACAGTCATTTAAAGCTCGCAGAGAAAGTCATTTTGTCACCAAAATGTCCATTTTAAAAGACATTTTCAGTACTGCGAGCCTCCAAATAAGCCTGTGGCTACTAGGCTGCGTGTAACACTGTGAGGTTGATACTGCTATGGCTGAACAGCCTGGTAATACTGTCAAACACACACACACACACACACACACACACACACACACACAACCATCACTGTGTCGTGAGCCTGACACCAGTCCTTTACTTTGACATTTAATGCCGCGATTAGACGTAATTCATAACGCATTGAAGATGCTGTGAACTAACTTTGCAAAAGATCCCAATCTCAAATGTTCTGAGACTAAACCGATTAGGCGTGGTTTGTGCCTGTAGTGTTACGACATTCGTTTCCATTGCAACTCTGGTTTCGGTGATGAAATGTTTTCATCACGAAAACAACCCAGAGAGCGAGTAAAAAGCGGGTAGAACAACATTCAGTTTGATCTGTACATTCATAAAGTAGAATACATCCAACGCACGCAAACACTGGCGCCGCAACGCAATGTCTCTGCAAGGGAGCGATGCGGGGGAGACGGATTCCCTCGGATTTGACGTGAATGAACTTGTTGGAGAGCAAAACATTCAATGCATTAACAGATTTAGAGCAAAAAACGGGGGCAAACGTACTGGACAGCGAGTTCTGCCGTACTGCCTTACAAAGGAAAAAGACAGTGACATCAGTTTTAGTCGAAAATGAGATTGTCATTTTTCATAGTGTTAATATAGAGTCGGAGTAACCTCTTAATAAGTCAACAAATCAACTCATTTCCAAAGATTTTCTTCCGAGTCCGTCAGCCTGACAGTAGAAACATGCTTGGCTGATTTTTCTCAGTTTCACGCTGAGCAGTTTCTGCCTTTTTTCCTTTGAAGGGCGGCGTGGCGTTCGGGTTTGTCGATGGTTTTTAAGGGGGAATAAACAGACGAGATCCCGGGCTGACACAGAGATCAGCGGGCGGCTCAGTATCTCTCAGGTCAGTCAGACGAGGTACCAGGTTATACATGAAACACACACAACACGGTGATGCGGTTAGCTTGCATAGGATGGCCGACGAGGCGTTAGACTCTAGCTACAGCAAAAAATAGCTATGATTGCTGGATACTTCAGGATCGTTAAAGGAAAAATCCACCGTCAGATACTTTTACACTGTTATATATCACCAATCTGTGATGCTCAAGGCGTCCCAGGAGTTACTTTATGAAGAAATGTATGTTTTTGTTGTATCTACTTTCGCCCCAACCTGCCTCGTCTACTTCTACTTCAGCCAGTGGTTTCCTACATTTCCCAGAATGCCTTTCGACAACCCCCAGAGAATAGACCTGAACATGTTCCCTTCAGCTGCGGGTTATATGCGTAGGTGGAGAGAGGAATAGCGATAATAGTAAGAGCAAGAGAGTTTTTCCAGTTGATGTCTTGGTATGTCTTGACACGAAAGCCTGACATTTACCATTAATCTTTAGATAGTTTAACATTTTCCTCCTTTCAAACTCCATTGTAGCTGCACTGGAAATACCTCGATGTGAAAATGGACCCAGAAATGCAAGATACATCGCCGTTAAAGTGTTAAAGTGTTTTTAGGGTGGATTTTTCCTTTAAGGATGGCTAGGTTTGCATACATTTTAAGTTACACTGACATCATCTGACTACACCACAGCGTATTGTCTTGAACTTTAACAATTACACAGCACAGACAGATAGAGTGGGTGTCACAACATGTAATGCTACCCATGATATACTGTAAGAGGGCCGTGTGCGAAAGAGGGTAGCGCTTCTCCACAAAAGAACCATTCCTTTTAGGAGACGGGAAGGACAATATTCAGTCGGCTCTCCTTGTGCGCCCTTTCGTGGCAGCGTGCGGAGATAACATCCATTCTGTCACGATGCGCCCAGAAAAACATTCAGCAGAAGAGAGAACAGACATTCAAATTTGTTTCATCATAGCTCTGATAATATATGATTCACCCAAGTTCATATTGTGTGGTTGGTATGCGGCTTCAAGGCCTTCGACTTTTGTGGGTTTGAATTTACTGCGTCTCGTTACTTGTAAAAGGTGCTTCAAATTGAATTAATTAAATCTTATTTCTTTCTTTCACAGAGTCAAAGAGGTCAACTTAACCATTAGTGATGAGAACATAGACACCAAAATCATCCATGTTTCCCTGGACTCCGGTGCTCCATGCTAACACCTTAGCATACACCATGTTGAGTGATAGTAGGCGACTAGCGTTATCTCAACAGTGAGAAAATGAGAACCTGTAGCAGCTCTAAGGCTAAACGGTGAGTCATTTCAAATGATATGTGTCTAAGTCTGGCAGTTTTGTGTAGACTGGTAAAATTTACATGAAATACAATACAAAAATAACATAGTGTTTGGAGCTACCTGCGACTGCTTTCTCTGTTGAATGGTCTCCTCTTCCCACGGGATTCGCAGCGTGAAAAGCTGTGTGGGAGACAGAGTCTGCAGCTAAGAATCATCTGCTGATGAATAAGTGGCTGCTCACCTGAAATAGTTCCAAAAATAAACCTGGCTGCATCAGCTATTGAGTTAATGATGTTTCTTTCTTTTTTTGTTATGAATCCAAAGACCATAACAAGAACTTTTTATTAAAAGGTCAGTGTTCTTACTTTGGATAATGCTACTCACCTACTATCACTCAGCATAGTGTACACTAATGAGTTATCAAATGATCTACCAGGAACACATGGATGATTTTGGTGTCTCTGTTCTCATCACATAACGGGCCAGTCTCCCAAAAACTCATTCCTTTAAGAAAAGGGGATCAAACGTCGTCAAATTAAATCAAAAGCGATTCACAAAGTGAAAAGCCAGCTTGTTGGGCACACACCCAACCTCCCTGGTTTTCCCTTCGCCGGCCCTCAGGCCTGCAGGAGCTTCCTGAGGTCCTCGTCCATGCCCCGCGCGCTCAGCTGCTCCAGGCTGTGGTAGCGGTGGATGATGTCATCGGCGGTCACCACCACCACCCTGACGCCGTGGGTGTCCTCGCCCAGCTGGCAGCCGATGGCCGAGCTCACTACCATGTCCAGGCCGCCGTGGCAACCGCCGGCGTTCCGGTGATAGTGGCCGGAGAAGACCGCCTTCACACCTACAGAGAGAGAGAGACAGGGAAAGACAGAGAGAGAGAGAGAGAGAGAGAGAGAGAGAGAGAGAGAGAGAGAGAGAGAGGGAAAGACAGAGAGAGAGAGACAGAGAGAGAGAGACAGGGAAAGACAGAGAGAGAGACAGGGAAAGACAGAGAGAGAGAGAGAGAGAGAGAGAGAGAGAGAGACAGGGAAAGACAGAGAGAGAGAGAGAGAGAGAGAGAGAGAGAGAGAGAGAGAATAATGTGTGAGTGTGCTGAATTTAGCAAAGCACAAATTGCATGAATGCAGAAGTGTTGGTGGGGAAAAAATTGTTAGAATTTGGTGTGGGCTGCCCGATTCTGTTTGTCTCTGTTTACTTTAAGTTTCATCATCTAAACTTGAATTTTACAATAAACAGGCAACATGTTCCACTTGCTGTCAAAGTCCACTTTCGTGCATTTATCCTGTAGAAGTCCCCCTTCAAACATTTATCCTTCATCTATCCCGGAAGAAAGGTGCAGTAAATAAGAGTTTTACTGCCACATAGCACAAAATGACCACAATATATCTGCAGGGGTTTGAAAAGGTTGTTAATCGATACCACTGACTCACGGTTACGCCACCAGGAGATTTCAGGCTTTAAATAACCGTCTTTTTGTTTTGGAACAAAAACTCCCCGCTCTGCTCGATTCCTCGGCCGGGGACAGAGGTCGATACACGTCATAGATTACTTAATACACCTTTAATACTGCAGACAGCTCTTTCTTGGGTGTTATGCAGTAGAACCAAATTAGCATATTGCAACACAAAAGTGTGTACCTTCAGAAAGAAAGAAAGAAAGAGAGAAGGGGAGACAGAGGGGGGAGCCTTCCACTTGTTGAATATTTTGAAAACCTAGTAAACTTAAGAAAGAAAGAAAGAAAGAAAGAAAGAAAGAGGAGAGAAAGGGAGACAGAGAGGAAAATGGGGAGCCTTCCACTTCCACAGAATATTTTGAAAACCTAGCACACTTTTATTAAGAAATAAAGAAAGAAAGAGAGAGAAAGAAAGAGAGAAATCAAGAGGAGAGAGAGAGAAAGAAAGAAGAGAGAAAGAGGGGGGAAATGGGGGAGTCTTCCACTTGTAGAATATTTTGAAAACCTAGGGAACTTTTACTAAGGATGAAAGAAAGAAAAAGAAAGAAAGAAAGAAAGAAAGAAAGAAAGAAAGAAAGAGGAGAGAGAGAGAGAGAGAGAGAGAAAGAAAGAAGAGAGAAAGAGGGGGGAAATGGGGGAGTCTTCCACTTGTAGAATATTTTGAAAACCTAGGGAACTTTTACTAAGGATGAAAGAAAGAAGAAGAAAGAAAGAAAGAAAGAAAGAAAGAAAGAAAGAAAGAAAGAAAGAGGAGAGAAAGGGAGACAGAGAGGGAAAATGGGGAGCCTTCCACTTGTAGAATATTTTGAAAACCTAGGGAACTTTTACTAAGGATGGAAGAAAGAAAAAGAAAGAAAAAGAAAGAAAGAGGAGAGAGAGAGAGAAAGAAGAAAGAAAGGGAGACAGAGAGGGAAAATGGGGGAGCCTTCTACTTCTAGAATATTTTGAAAACCTAGGGAACTTTTAATAAGGATGAAAGAAAGAAAAAGAAAGAAAGAAAGAAAGAAAGAAAGAAAGAGGAGATGCAGCGGTGATGCTGCGCCCCTGCAGGGGGACGACGGCTCCCTCTGACTGACGGGACAAACCAGCCTCACTCTGAAGGACTTGTTTTCTGTGTGTGTGTGTTAGGACCAGACTGAGTGTGGGAACTTGTTTCACTATCCTTGTGAGAACCAGTTAGAAAGGGTCAGTTTAGGGTTAAGGACGTGGGTTTAGGGTTAAGATTAGGATTAGATTAGGGTTAAGGTTTAAGCAAGTAAGGTTTTTCTTTGTTTTTGTTTGTCAA
Organism: Centroberyx gerrardi; assembly: GCF_048128805.1. Classification (NCBI taxonomy): domain Eukaryota; kingdom Metazoa; phylum Chordata; class Actinopteri; order Beryciformes; family Berycidae; genus Centroberyx; species Centroberyx gerrardi. The sequence continues at coordinate 20,304,535 of NC_136016.1, forward strand.
GAATTTACCGCATGTTTTCGGTTTTGTTAATTTTTTTTGATGAATTTTCTTGCTTTGTTTCTTTTTTTTTTGGTTACATGTTCGAAATAAATACATAAACATAAGGGTTAGGATTTAGGTTAAGGTTAGGATTAGGTTTAGGTTAGGTTAAGGGTTAAGTTAAGATATGTAGTGGAAAGAGTTAAGGTTCGGGTTATTAGCTAGGGAATGAGCATAATCAACAGAAGGTCCTCACAAGTATACTAATACAAAAGGTGTGTGTGTGTGTGTGTTTGTGTGTGTGCGTGTGTGTATGTGTGCCTCCATGTATGCATGAGTATAGGTAAGGGGATTTTAAAATGAGTTCACTGCAGGCTTTGGCAGAGGAAATGAGCTGCTCTATTTTCTAGCGGCAAGTGTTTCCATGGAGGGAAGTCTGCCTGCTAGCTGCCTCGTCTCCAGAGAGACACCCAGCCAAAAAATAATGAAAACTGCCAACAAAAGAGGCTAAATTGCAGTCTGTGCATGAGAAAGACATCGGTCTGTCCCAGAAATCTGCACAACAAAGACGAGGAAGATCCCTCCAAAATGTATCCACTGGTTTTACTACTTCGGTGTCAGCAGCGTGAAATTGTCCTGAATCATCATGTCCGCCGCTCTGCATAATCACACGGCACCGGCATACAAATGTGACCTAAATTTATATTAATAGTCAGAACGACGTGAGGACGGCGGCTGCACATGCCGGACCATTGAATAATTAATCCACCCTAGATGAGAATTGATGATTTGGGCCTATATGTGTATATGCTTGGGCTAAATTCATTTGCGGCCCGAATTTAGGAAGAGCAATGCTGCGTGAAGCCCACCCTCCTGTGACCTGTGGGTGGGCCTGCAGCTAGATCATTACGGGCTCCACCGCAATTTTCATAAATCTGTGTGTGTGTGTGTGTGTGTGTGTGTGTGTGTGTGTGTGTGTGTGACCGCCTGGCCAGGAATAATAGCCTTTCGTATAACCTTGCCTCTGCTCTAGGTGAATGAGTAAACTGGCCAGGTTCAACACTGTCTACGTGTCGTATGCGTGCGTCCTTGCCATTGTTTCTATTTAAGGAGCCGACTGGCCGGGCTACAAATGCCCCCGGTGCCTCCAGGCCAAAGCATGCATATATTATTGGGTGTGTATGACTCTGTGTGTGTGTGTGTGTGTGTCAGCGGCGCAGTCCTTCCACGTCGACAGACACCAAAAGTCTTTTTTGTCTACCCTACGAGGAATTACACAGCTCATCCGCAATTATTCAGCCCTCGTGAATGAAAACAAAGCGAACCAGGGAGAAATGTTCGACGGGAGCGCTCGATGACTCAGCTGGTGACGCCGGTCGCGGGGAAAACGTTGGATACGTTACAGTCTCGACGCGAGGGCTGCAACTTCTTCGCCACCTCGGAGCGGGGAGGTGGGAGGAGGCCGCTGAGACAGCAGTAGCAAAGTAAGAGGTGCTAGACACATTAAAGCCTGTAATAATCATAAGGACTGAAGGAAGGAGCGAACCAGAAGGAAAAAGTCCTTCTGAAGCCAAGATGGTTTTCTGAACTCCTTAAAGACCCCCCAAGATGCCATGATTAATCAGGCAGCTAAATAAAGTGTGTGGGTGCGTATGTGTGTGTGCGCGCGCGCGTACGTACATGTGAGTGTGTGTTCAGTCACCACATCTCTGATGATCCACATCCCACACACACAATTGTGGCTGTCAACACCACCACGCAGCAGTAGTGATCTTGCCCCGTACGCAAACGCTTTATTTGTGACGCATCGCACCGTATGCTTGTTGCTCATATGGCTTTACATGCAGAATATGAAGGATTAAGCCACAACAGGCCGTGCTTTACAGTGATTTCAGAGCAGCTAAGAGGCGTTGCTAGGCACAACACTGAACAATATGTTCAATAAGTCATATTTCTAATCTATCTAATTAAATCCATACAACAATTCTTGCACAGTAAATATCAGTTGCTAAGCTAGACATATGTATCAGTATGAGTGGCGATTTGTAGTTAGTGGATTAATATTCAAAGGTCTGTTTATCTGGTATTTTACAGCGGCTTTGAACGCATCTCAGCCAATCAGAACTGAGGACCAGAACTATCCGTTTTATAAAGCTGGTTATCTAACTACCTTTCCACAAAGAAGAGTCAATTTTTCTCCTCCTAGTTTAATTTACCAAGGGCACAGTGAACCTTAAAGGACTGCGCTCGGCCACCCTGTGTAATGTGCAGCTGGTGGAAGGCGATCTCATTACCCCCGTTAGGTCACCATGACACACTACAGGCTTTCTTTCAAGGTCTTAAGTATAGTTGGGAGTTGAATTGGACTGGACCGAGAGACAATGTGACTGTCGTGGAAATGAATCGGCTCATTCCGCCGGCTCTTATCGGGCGGAGGCCGATTTGAGAGAAACAATTTAGCAACGGCTCGGTGATAAGACGCTGGCCTGAATTCATCGGAGCACGTCCCTCTCAGAGCGGCGTCATTACGCCGGCTTTTAAAGTCCAACCACTCCAAGTGGGCCTCTCCCGTCTGAAAACACTCCGAGAGCAAACAGGCCCTCTCCAGGAAGAAAAAAAAAGCCTGATTTTCAATCTCCGAAAGAATGTCTGTATGAATAAAAGATAAACAATTGAGAAAAAAAAAATAAAAACAGAATAAAGGAGTTGAGAAAGCTGTCCCCTTTGCAATGCAGTCAGAAGATTAAGTTGACCTGTGAAATTGTGTGACAGAAAAAGAAGGCAGGCAGGCAGGCAGGCATCCCTTTAAAGGGATGGGTAGGGGCTGATATGAAATTGCCTGCATAGAAATGAAAAATATATGAAAAAACAAATAAAATAAAAAAGTGAAAACAGAATTTAAAGTCCTAAAAAAACATACCTACCGCAACAGCGCTTCAAAGACATTACAGAAAAAGAGTCGGAGCAGGTTTTTTTTTACATTTTTCTACATTCATCAGTGAATATTTCAATAAATATGATGATTCTATCAAAAATACACCGATTACGCACACATACTGTAGGTGTTAAGATTACTTCTAGTTACTAGTTATATTACTTCTAGTTTTGTGGAATACAATCAAGTGGAATCTACCAGAAGTTTGTTTATGGTGAGACTGCAACCTGCAATGAAATGTAGGTGATTAAATAGGATTTTCAAGCGTCTTATAAAAGCTATAACTTGACATTTTCGCCTCAGCAACCACTTTGCCAGAAAGACTAAATTTATCGAAGTCATTTATCGAGATATTTCATTAAACTATTGATGTGATCTGTTAATTCCATATTATTAAATTAGTTAAATATCACTAATTAGTAACTTCTGTCATGCCGGCGTTACTGCTAGGGGGCGTTTGGTAGCAGTAGAGGTTAAAAGTAACCCATAATGTGGCTTACTTTCATGCCAGTAACCGTTTGGCAGGAAGAAGTGACAGATTTTGTCAAATGTTGGATATCTCACTATGGAATAAACTCTTCTACTCCCTCTGGCTCCCAGTTCTCTCCCCTTTACTTCATCAGTTAGTTCCCTGGAACAAAACACTCATTGGGCCTTGATTTTCTTTTTTTTCACTCTTTATTTACCCAGTGAAAGCTGATTGAGCTTGCATGCTCTTTTTCAGCACCGCCGTGCTCCACACTCACAGTCACACACATTCACACTTAAGTGGGTTTCAAGTGCCTTGCTCAAGGGCGCCTTGACTGTTGCTGCCGAGTTAGAAGAGAGCATTACTAATTCATTTCTCCTATCCAGATCTTTTCAGCCGCTCTTGGTTTCCAACTGGCAACCTTCTGGTCACACTTCTCTAACCTCTAGGCCAGTGAGGCCCGAGAGTCTGCAGGTTTCATTCCAACAAAACACTACAGCAGCTGATGTCATTTTCACAAACATGGCTGACATACTTCAGGGTAGAGATCGGTTCTTACTATTGGCAGCAATGTTAGGAAGTTTCTGTCTCCTCCGGCTGTCTGTGATCACCTGTTTCAACATAGCGTATAAATACAATACAGGTGTTGTCACTGACATATCTTTCTGTTTCTGTTGTCAGATGACTTCATGACTATAAAAAAGAGAGTCACAAAATGCTAACTGGCTAACCAAGGCTAGAAGAAGAAAGACAGAAGAAAGATATGTCAATGGTAACACCTGTATTGTGTTATACGCTATGTTGAAACACAAAATAAGTGATTACAGACTTGGAGGCGACAGAAAGTTGGCTTCTTAACAATGCTGGCAATGGTGAGAACCGATCTCTACCCTGCTAAGACGAAGCAGGAGTACGTCAGCCATGTTTGTGAAAAATGACGCTATTTCACTGATGTGCACACCTTCAACCAGAGAGGGGTGGAGGGGACTAATAAGTGAAATCCACTGCTGTAGTGTTTGGTTGGACTGGAAACCTACCGGCTCTTGGACCTCGCCGGCTCGCGCTCCAGAGCCGCTGCTCTAGGCGACCGTCGGCCCTCAGATGATGATAGCCGGCTCCCTTCTGGGAGCAGAAAAAACGGGAGTGATTTGACAGTGCTGAAATAAGATACACACCTCATTTCACTTCACTTCAATCCAATCACAGTAACACTTGCCACTTGCTATACACTGTTATCCAAAGTGCCTTGCGGTTCCATCGTACATTTCTGGCATGGGTGGCCCAGTGGGAGTCAAACCCCTAACTGCTACCCATTGAGCTACAATGGGTAGAGCAAGGCACTAGGAAATTAAATCACTAGGCAATGAAGTAACCTAACCTTAACCCTTACAGTAGCTGCGTTTACATGAGCCATATCTTTTCATTCTGAATGAAATCATTCTGATTGAAGATTTCCCAGCAAGAGTTTACATGAGCGCTAAATAAAAGGATTGAATGGTGTGTGTTTACATGCTCCAACATATGTAATCAGAATAAAAGCTTCTGACATGCGCAAAAATACTGAATCCAGCACTCTTAGGATGGGCTTACGTTTTTAAAAGATGGACCTGCGTCGGGCGCTTGGCACCGTTATTTCTTTACTGTTCTTACTGATGAAGCAGCAGTTTTATCAGAACATACGACTCCAAAAGTGTCAGCAACAGACGTTTTGTTTTGCCCCAACAATGATTCAACAACTTTTAACAAAAAGTAAGTGTCATTGACGTCACTTACGCCAAATGGGAGAGCGTGCGCAGAAAGAGTATAGATATTCAAATCAAAGAAAGTGATCGGAATGAGCGTTTACATGATGAAATTGTATCCATTGAATTTATAAAAGGGTTATATCACCCCTCTCAAACAGAACAAAATTTAATTTATTCGTTTATTCTGATTGAGGTGGTTACATGAGCCATTTTTATTCTGACTGGGCTACTATTTTGATTATTAGTGGAATAAAAGGCTAAACCCATTCATCTGTACAGGGAATGGAGCCTGTAACCCTTTAGTGCCTAGCTCTACCTATTGAGCTCCACAGGGAAGACACATCTGTGCCATGCTGGAGCGATGGAGGAAGGGAAGCTATCTGGTTCGTCACAGCGAGCGTTCAGAGAGTGCGAAATAGCAGTATCGCGTACAGTAGAGGATTGTTAAGTCCCATTTCCCCCCCATTTCTTCTCTCTTGACCGTGCTTGGCTGCGTTCTCCCCTCTCCCAGCTAATGCTTTTCTTGCTGAGTGGGTGCCCTCGCGTATACAAAAACATGCACTCTCTGCGCTAATAATTCCACGTCTCGTCTCTGTCTCTGTGGAAATCCCATTTACCTGTCAGCCGTTAAACTGCGCTGGTTCTTTTGTGCTTTTCTTTGTGATAAAGACTCCCATCTGGGAACCGGCCTGTGCTTTGACAGACAGGGGGAAGGAGAGAGGGAAGGAGGGGGGGGGAGTTAGCGCGCTCAGAAAATACCCAGAGTAAGCAGTCAGAGAAATGAAAACATATTGAATGCAAAGGGAGGAAAATTACCCGGAGTCAAATTGAATTCTGGCCAGGGTCGCAGAAAAATGCACGGCGAGGACTGGGGAGTCCCTCCCAGTATGCGCCTGCATGTTTTTTCATATTTCGATTTTTACATGCTGCATTCATCCGAGCCAAGTGGCCTTTAATTAATTGCGGGGTCTGTTTGAATATTCTGAAATTGCAAACATGCTTCGTTATTTAAATGCTAATTGTGCTCGCCGTCGTAGACCGCAAAATAAAAGAATAAAGAAAATAAAGGAACGTCTGTCCACATCTAATCATGTTTGATGTTTCTGCCCCTTCCTTCATTCTGCCCCCACCTTCTCTCCCTTCCCACTCTCCATCATCTTCCTTTCATCTCTTGGTCAGTGATTTGCAGGCTACGAAGATTGGATGGGCTAATTGCGAGCAAAGTTCCTGTCTTGTCAGTGAAACTACCTCCTCATATCGGTGATTACCTCAAGGAGAAGCCTTTTTTTTATCACTTCAAACCTTTCCTCCGGCTTGCTCCCTCTCCTTCCTCTTCTTTCTCTTTGACACAAACACTCAATGCAGCTGTGAACAAAGCTGTCATCTGCACATCTGTGAGAATGGGCTGCGTAGGAGTGAACATGCAACGTGTGCGCTTGTATTGAAGGGCGGTTGTCATTAAAGTACAGGTCTGGGAAATAATTCATCATGAAATGGGGGCTGTGGATAATTTGCATGACAGAGAGAGATACAAAATGATGTAGCGTACCGAGGCATCTCGCCGCCCCGGCTCCTCATAAATCACTCTCACCCATCAGTCACCGAGCAGCATCCCCTTTCTGTGTCCTCCAGTCACACACACACACACACACACACACACACACTCACACACACACACTCACACACACATGCAAACACAAAGGGAGCTGGGAAATGAAACCCCATAGTAACCACATCATCTATTCCTCTACGCAAAAACTGTAGCAGTCGACCTGGATGCCTTTTGGCCATTTGGCACCAAACGCGGAACCTAATCACCCTAAAAAAAACCACACCCTTAGATCCTTGGCCTTTCTCTAAGCGCTATGGGCCTCAGCGCAGTTAATATGTCATAGATTTATCTGTGGGGGCCTCTGGATGCAATCAATAATTAATCAGAAGATGAGAAGGATGAAACCCATGTTTATTTAAATCAAATTCTCCTCGAGACGCTGGAAGAAGAGGAGATGGTCAAGTTACATCACAATTATGCAAAACTCGGGAAGGGGAAGCGCGCAGTACGGGAGCGACGCAGTCATACATCTATGGAAGCCCATTCAATAGGAATGACTTCCGACACGTTGCGGATGATAAAAGCCTCGACGCCGCGCGGTAAAGAGGCGAGACCTTCATCAACGGCTCGATCAATTAAATAGTGGGACTCTGCGGGGAGTGCGATGTGTTGTAGATTCCCCCTATGGATACCGGCGACTGCAACGGTTCCACTTCCTTTGAGCGTAAAGCACGAAACTACCGCATCAGTACATTAAGCTATCGCCAACCCCCCACCTTTGGTTGCAACAGAGAGAGAGAGAGAGAGAGAGAGTGAGAGAAAGAGAGAGAGAGACCGAAAAAGCAACAGCATTATTCAGCCTCATCATTAAAACAATGGGGTTAAAGGCTTATCCGTGGCCTCTTACGAAATCCCCAGTGGGTGATAAATGTGTCTTCGCTTCTGAACAGACCAGGACCCTTGCTGATAAAGACAACCAGCGGCAAAAAGAGAGAGAGAGAGAGAGAGAGAGAAAGAGAGAGAAACACTATGCAGAGCAGCACATTTACTTACATGGCTTATCTTCGCCTCTAATTAGCTATGTACAACTCTGCAGCCGCTAGCGATGTTGGGAATTCCAATGTGTTTCTTAGCTGCACTCCCTTTTTTGTTTTTTCCTTCCAAAACATGCACAGCGATTGGATGCTAACGAAGGTAGCGTGGAAGCGTGTACGTGTCTATTCAGTCGTCCTTGCGTGTGTGTGTGTGTGTGTGTGTGGTGAAGGTAAGCCCGAATGCAGGATATGAACCTCAGAGGCAGCGGGAAGAAGAAATCTAATTACAGTACTCCATCTATGAGGAGAAGGTGAAGGGGGGGAGGGGGGGGGGGTGTTTGAAGAGGGAGGCTGAGAGCGCGGCTGGGATTTGTGCCACTCTACAGGATCCACTCGCCTCACGGAGAGGAGTGGCCGCTCCCCAGCCTCGGGAATTCATCGCTCTCCGAAGAGATTCAGGAATATATACACGGAAAAAAGAAAAAAAACTCTCCTCTCCAAATTCAACATCCTCCACAAGCGAGCACCCTACACTTCTCCTCCACTACAGCCAGCAACTAAGTGCTGGCTGGGTTGCATTGATCCACTGCACTGACAAATTGGCATAGGTATGGGTGGGGTGGGGTGGGGTGGGGGGGGGCATAGCAGTAAACCTCGAGAGAGTTATTTACTGTGATTATGGGTACGACAGTGACGAGGCAGTACAGAAGTACCCATAATCGGAGTGAAGAACTTCCTCTAGGGTATTATGGGATTTGTGCAATTGTTACCAACGCATGTGTACTGCCTGCCTGGAAAGTTGTCTCCCATGTAGTACATACAAATAAAAAAAAACCCTCAGAAAACACAAAAGGTTGTTATCTAGTTCCCTGGTTACCATAAGAGTTGGCATAGCAACCAATAAAGCACCGAATTATCAGCGCAGTTGGAATACGTCTTTGACCAATCAGACTGCTTGGCTCAGTCTAACAAAAGATATTAAACGCAGAGAGCAAGCGGGCGATTAAAGGAAAAATTTAATATCAACCGAATCAATGTCAAATCAGAAACCATAGTAATTGCTTGTGCAATTAAAAACAGGATGGTGAGTTCCTTTACTCGCCCAGGAGGGGGTCATCACAGAGAGCCAGTGTATCGTTAATAGGAGCTGGGAGGCAGTCAACAGTTCGCAGGGTGGAACCACGCTCTGATGAGCCAGGGGAAGACTAATTGGTGTCGCACCTTTCCCACGTGCAGCTGGTGTGCTGTGATAACATATAGCTCCCCAGAATATATCACGCGTGCAGACACATCACCGCGTACAGATTTCTATGCAAACGCGAGCATGTGTGCGCATAGACATAAACAAGTACAAAGCACACATAAACACACACACAAATCCTATGAGAGGAAGAGGTAGGGGAGAGGAATGAAAAATACCTCACTGAGGGAAATTCAATTAAATGTATTTCTTTGTCTGCAGGGGCCTGTATTCTCCATTTCCATCATATGTCACCGGAGTGGAGGGGGGCCGCGGAAAACCCGGCAGCAGCAATAACAACCTCACAAATGCTGAGCCAAATCCCCCAGCTACTGTAGTCAACCGACTCAAAAAAAAACACCTCTGGAGTTGTCACAGAGCGCGGTTACAAACGGCAGGGTCTCACATTGTGTTGCTTGCTTATGAGGACTGATTTGATGCCAAGGAGACATTTGTACGACATCCAGCTATCCCATTTCAAGGCCGCTTTCTGTGGAATTAGAATTAGTAGACAAGGAATGAGGACAGCTGTCCAATTTCACTTTTCTTTCTTGCCAGACTGCTGTTTCGCTCCGTTCAAATCACAACTAGAATTAGAAAACTCAGGGTTCAGCTGGGGTTCTTCTACGATCCAAAGGAAACCAAGAAGAATCTGCTAACTAGGAAAAATATTCCTAGTGAAAAATTAAAAAAATCAACCTCCATATGTTCATAGAAGTACTGTTAGCATTCATGAAGCATTTACTGTCTATGGATGCAATCTGAAGAACCCTTAAAAGGTTTCTCAAAGCTCTTATTTTTTTGCGTGTAGAACATGGAAATGGTAAATTGTTGGAATAGCGACATTTGTCTTACAGGCATAAACATATGACAGCTAGTTACACAAACAGACAAAGATAGATTAAGACTCTTCCTTGACAATTGCTTACACTGCAAAAAACATCAATCTTAAGTCATTTAGTCTCATATTCAGCCCTTAAAATCTTACTTTTCTTAAACCAAGAGAAAAATTCTGCCAATGGAGTGAGATAACTCCACTTGTTTCCAATGCAGCTTCACTTGTTTCAGGAATTTTCTAGAAATGAGTGTCAGTATGTTGAAACCAGTCAGAATAAGACAGATCACTGCACTACTATCAAGAAAAGGACACTACAAAATTCTTTAAACAAATTGATTTGCATTGGAAACAAGTGAAATGATCTAACCCCATTGGCAGATGTTTTCACTTATTTCAAGAAAATGCAGTTTTTAGGACTCAATAATAGACTAAATGACTTGTTAAGATGGAGATTTTTTGCAGTGTACTTCAATGTAAATCTCCATTGAAAAACGTTGTGTAAGACTAGGCTTAATCTGTGCCAATATTAAACTCCCCAGAGTCCTTACATCTTTCTGAGGGGAAGAGTGGAATCAGAAGTGTGTGTGTGTGTGTGTGTGTGTGAGGTTAATGATGCTGCTTCTACTGTAATGACAGTAATGATCACCGGAGTACAGGAGCACATCTGGAGGCCTGGGATCAGAGGGAGCAGCGGTGAGGACAGGCCAACAGGGGAGGGAGACGACGCGTGAATAACGCAACGCAAAGAGGGGGAAAAAATTACCATAGCCAACGTACGTCCAGAGGAGACATAATTTACCATGGATGAGAGGAAACACAGCCCCCCTTCGCTCAGAGAGGAAGACAAACACAACACACACTACCTATCTCTCTCTCTCTCTGTCTTATTTTCTCTCTCTCTCTCTCTCTCTCTCTCTCCCTTCTGGAACATACGGCAAAGAACATATCCTAGTTTTCTGCAATTCCTCCCTCGTCTCTGTTGTTTTCTTCTCTAAAAAGCACGTCTCTCTCTCTCTCTCTCTCTCTACACTGTCCATCCATTGGGGATATTTTTACCAGACGCCTGCTTGCCCTGCAGGGAAATCCCACTTCACGCAAGTTGCTACATTTCCTTCTTCAATTTTGCAGACAACATAGAAAGAGAGAAAAAAAAAACAACAATAAAACAGTGTTTCATGAAACGCTGCGTTTCGTTTGGAGCTCTACCAACACACACTGTCGGTTCGGTCTTGGTGAGAATGTATCTATCCTGTTCTTGTTTGTGTGATTTGGGTGGGTTATGCCAAAAAATGGCATCCAACTTGGGCAGGATTGGCCTGGTAAGCCGACAAATATTACTGATAATCGCAAGTATTTAGGTGTTGATTATCTCTGGCCTATTAGTTGGCCTTATGTGTTTTTGTATTCACCGTATGATAAATAAACTGTATATATGGAAATATACTGGAAAATTCTTTGTTGCAGGGCCAATTTACTTCACACTCCTAGTTGACTGCATTGATATACTTAAGAAATTAGGTGCCCTCTGTTTTTTATACCTACAGTGCAGCATGAAGCCAGTTTTCGTCACCACTTCCACGTTCTTGCAGCCGTTCATACCACACCAGTGGCATTTTTGGATGTGTGAGTCAAGAGCTTGTAGTCAGCTATGACAAACAAGAAGTAATGTAACTCCAGCATCAAGCCCGCAGTCAGCTCTACCAATCAGAAGTAATTTAACTCAAGCATTAAGCCTGCAGTCAGCTCTACCAATCAGAAGTAATATTACCATTATTATTACCATCAGAGTCAATCCCGGTTCGGCTGCCTTGGTACATGATAGAAGCTGAACAGGAGTGAATTATAGTCTACTGCCGGATTTTGAACTATTAGATTACTTAAGATAATGAAACGTAAAACCCCAAGTATGATCAAATCTACATAATACTCAAGAATTTTAAGCATTACAACCAAGTTGATTTACTCCGTAATTTGTGCTTTTACTGGCTTTATATTTGCACTGGTGTGTGTTGGGTCTGGCCCCTCGGCAACATTTCCCTGCTCTGTCAAAAACCTCAGCTTGAAGGCCACGCCCCCCCCGCTCCTCCTGGCTCCCTGGGCTCACTGTAGCTCATGATTAAGAAATGCCTCCTTCACACAACTTGTCAGTGATGCGATGCCGGCCTTCAGAGGGAAGCCTGCAGCGTACATGGCACAAACAAAAGCGCTACTCTCTATTCTTTTTTTTTAAGGTGACTGTAAGCAGCTCTAAGAAATGTTAATAAGGTTAGACAAGCTGGAAGAACAACTGTCCATTATTCTTCAAAAATCTACTACTTTTCACTCCTACTGAAACTCTTAAAATGTGCTCAGCCTGATGCCAAACGAGCCTGTTGCCCCTGGATAACAGTAACGTTTGTGAATTCATTTACACACGCTGTTCTGCCGTTTTATAGGATGTCGAGCCGATTTTGTGAAATCATGTATTTTTTATATATCTAACCTCCAAAATAATTCACGAGGAGATCTCTCAAAATCCTTGAAAAGCCGAAACCAGAATACAAACTTTAGAAAAAGTTTTCTGGCTACACTTTATTATTCCAATCTTATAGCAAAATCCAAGGATAAAAGTTGCTAGGAGTTAGTGAACACCTCGGTTTGTGTGTGACTTGTGGGAGTGTGTCTGTCCATCTGTCGGTCAAGTCGTGCCGTGTGTACATTGGTGCGGTTTGGTCGACCCTGATGATTAGAGTGTTATCTGTTAGGGATATACGGTCGCAGCTCCGTCAGAAACCGGGGATGATCACAGTCAGTCTCTTTCGACAGCATGCCTCCAGGACAGACTCCACTAGACTAGACAGATTCCTGCAGCATCAGTCACCAAGACACTCCTGCTACAAGCAGATGAAGGAGGGAGCAGCAGGAACATGAAAGAGGAAGGAAATATGAGAGGAGGAGCAGCAGGAGGAACTGAAAGACAGAGGACGTTAAAAAAGATTTGGTTTCACTTCTCAATTCTTCCTTAAGTGTAGTTTTCTGTCAACGGTCGTGTGATTAACACTACATTTCAGCTTTTTTGCGTTTAGCTGACACCATCCAGGGCGACTAACAATGACATGGCTGTACTTTTTTAAAAATTTCATACGAACAAAACGTCTAAGGGCATGAAAAACAGTCTGAACGGTTACCATAACATCATAATTCTCCATCTTGAAGGGAAGGTTTTCAAAGGCTAAAGCTTCCCTCTCCATCTCATCTAAGCAGTGGAAACGCAGAAACTTCTAGATCGATCTAGCTGATAGAGCGTCTCATTATGGCAGAGCCTACAGTTATGTATGGGAGGGGATCATGGGAAATGTGCGGCTGGTTGGGTAGAGACGGCGGGTACGCCACAGCGATGAGCAGAACGAGAGCGTTGATAGATAAAATGCAGACAGCCCTCAATCAAATCCCTTCATTCCCTCCCCACTTGAAGTACCATCTACACACACACACACACATAAATATGGACACATACACACACTTCACGTTCCATACGTAGCGCCGCAGTGAGCTGCAGCATGTCTATCATCAATAATTAACGACCGTGTACATGCCCCGTACGTAGTCTGAATTTATAATTGCCGGCAGGACATGTGTGAACAAGAGTATGGATGAGAAAAGAAGACGATGTTTAGCATGTTCTGCATGGAGTAGCACATACATTAATACCCACCTCTCCGCTCCCGCATGTAAAAAGCCTGTACGGATTGCCCTTTAAATCTTTAACCGGTGTTCCGAGGAGGAGCGATCCATTATGAGAGAGAGAGAGGGGTCATCAGACCAGAACGGGCCAACATGGTTAAATACATGCTGGAATAATGGCTGGATAATTAAATTAATATCATCCCCAGCCAGTCACCTTGATGCATGATTGAAAAGCATGGCACGTGTGCTCACGAGAGGTCCTGCCAATCAACTGCGCTGAATGGCTCAGATAGCGTCAAGTGTGTGTGTGTGTGTGTGTGTGTGTGTGTGTGTGTGTGTGCGTGCGTGTGTGTGTGTTGAGCCAAAGCCTTTTCTAAAAGACTTAGTGTCCTTGCGAGAGTTTCCCTGCCCTATACCCTTGTATCAGACTCTTATAAGCCTACAACATTGGGCTCTGATTGTGGAATTATTCTCCATATAGCGAGCGAATGCATTGAATTAATTCAATTAGGCCTGCGGTGTGTATGTGTGTGTGTGTGTGTGCCAGGGACTCCTCCTGTGGCGAAGGCTAATGGCATATTAATCCTCTGGGCTGCGGTCTTAACTGTGCTGCAGTTAGCTATCTTGGAAATGAACAGGTTTAATGGGAACATCAGCTGAGGAGGAGATTTAAGACAAGACGTTAAGACCACATCACAGCAGCCTAAATCCATTATCACAGAAAACGGTAGTAATGTCTTTAGGGTGCTGCATGAGGCAACTGCTTGACTTTTAAAACAAAATCTCTGAGGGGAGAATCTAGATTCAAAGTTAGAACCTTCTAGCCAAACAACATACACATTCATCTGTTAGACTTCAACACAGATTTTTGGTGACTGTCCTAGCCTGGTTCCAGACTCCCGAATCGCGCCCCGTCCACTCTTCAGGTTTTGTCGAGCGAATTTCGAGCGAAAAAGAACATTTGAGCCAATCAGCGCCTTTGCGGGCGGGACTAAAGTTTGAACCGTTTGTGCAACGGTTTTTCATGGCCGTTTCGGTAGAATAGATTTGTTGAAATCACCGCCTAACCGACATATTATCTTTGCAAAGTGGATATAACGAAATGGCCATTCAGTCTGAATATCAGGCTATGACTGTCCTGTAAGCAGAGGTTTATATGCTTGAAACCCACACAGCCGATGGGAGATCAACCACCACATGTCCTGTTGAAGTGCCCTTGAGCAAAATACGGGACCCCTACCTGCTCATTGTAAGGAAAACCAGTGTAACCAGTACAAATGGTATAACTAGCCCCTAATTTGGGCCTCCCTACCCTCCTTACCTGCCCTCTTGAACCTGTCCAGCAGGTTGTGTCTGACTGCCGTCTGCAGGTTGAAGTAGTCGTCCTCCTCCTCTGGGCTCTTCAGGTACAGAGGAATGTGCTGGAACACCAGGACGTGTTTGGGTTTGGGTTCCTGAACCGAGACAGATGTGAGGGATAAATACATCGCTGATCCCCAACGACCAAATCCAATTGTTGTGTCCTATATGGCAGCAGACGGCGGCCATTATCCCAACAACAACAACAAAGTCCAGACTCCTCTGTCGTAGCGAAAGAACACATTACCCTGCTTAACACCTACATAAATCAGCCTAGAATAAAAGCACGCCGTCCTACCGTTGAGGAGGAGGCGGAGGCTCGGCTTAGCTGCTCCTCCAGCCAGCTCTCCTGGGCCTCCTTCAGCTGAGGGCAGGCCGAGGCGTCGTAGAACAGCTGGGAGTTCAGAACCAGGCAGAGGACTCCACCCACCTGGGACGCCATGAGAGGGAGAACACAGAGAGACATGGGAGAAGTTAGCACCGCCTACCGCATTCATGTTTTGAACCTTTTTAAAGGCTGTGAACCCATGATAACAACAACAACAACAATAATCATTACAATTTAATTCAGTCCCTGTGCAAATGAAGGGCAGAGAATGGGAGAAACTAAAATAATACTAACACTAATTATTGGGCCCCTAGGCTTTGGAGTGAATCAGTATCATCTTTTAAATCACTTCTCAAAACTTACTTTTACATAAGACCTTCCTTTAATCTTTGGCTTTTATTTATTTTATCCTTGCTGCCTTATCTGCTGTTTATTTATTCAATCAGTCTTATCCCTATGGCTGGGATTACTTTTTACTAATTTTTTTACTGTTTTACTTCCTTGTTCTTTCTGTTTTATTGATCTATCATTGTTATGTAATTTGTTCATTTTTATTTTCTTTGGTTGTGGAGCACTTTGTAACTTTGTTTGAAAAAGAGCTATATAAGAAATATTATTAGTAATACTTGGAACAAGATAGAAAATAGAATTTTTATAGCTAAGAACCCATTCTTTTACAGTTATGGGATTGGCTCAAATCAATAACAATAATAACACTACCACTACTACAACTACTATTACTACTACTACTGCTGCTACTGGTGCTACTACTACTGCAGTATTATGAGTACTGCCACTACTACTACTGTTACATCTACTACTACTACTACAACTATTACTACTACGACTATTGCTACTACCGCTACTGCTACAAGTATTACTACTACTAGATTGTTTGTTTGTTTTTTTTGGGGGGGGGGTGTTAGTAGTAGCAGTAGTAATAGAAGAAATAGAAGTATTAGTTTAATTAGTATTTTACTATTATTATTATGTCACATACACACAAACATTCTAATACTTTAGTTGTTGTCAAATGTATTGTATTTTATGTACTACTAATATCTCAGTCTCTGGTCTTACCTGTATTAATGTTTCTGTACTATTTCCAGTCGTAATGTTCCTGTACTTTCTGTTTTTACCCCAAAAGCCAAGCCAAGCTGCAAATTAGCCTTGGCTAGAAACCCGCATGCATGGCATCTATTTTGTATTTTATAAATATTTTATATATATACACTCACCGAGCACTTTATTAGGAACACCTTACTAATACTGGGTAGATATCAGCTTTCAGCTCAATGTCAACCGGCTACCAAAGTGACATCCGCCTCCAGGTTTGACGTGTTGCATTCTGGGATGCTTTTCTGCTCTCCACAGCTGTAAAGAGGTTATCTGAGTTACTGAAGCCTTTCTGTCAGCTCCAACTAGTCTGGTCATTCTCCTCTGACCTCTCTCATCAACGAGGCGTTTCCGTCCGCAGAACTGCCGCTCACTGGAAGTTTTTTGTTTTTCGCACCATTCTGTGTAACCTCTAGAGACTGTTGTGTGTGTGAAAATCCCAGGAGATCAGCAGTTTCAGAAATACTCAAACCAGCCCGTCTGGCACCAACAACCACACCACGGTCAAAGCCACTGAGATCACATTTTTTTCCCCATTCTGATGTTTGATGTGAACATGAACTGAAGCTGCTGACCTGTATCTGCATGATCTTATGCATTGCACTGCTGCCACGTGATTGGCCGAATGGATAATTGCATGAATAAGCAGGTGTACAGGTGTTCCTAATAAAGTGCTCCGTGAGTGTATATTTTGTATTTTATATATATGTAATGCATTTGTCCCTGTTAAATAAATGAGTAAATACATTTTTTTTAATCTGAGCACACCTCAGCCCCCGCCCCCTCTCCTCCCTCCTCCCGCTCACCCAGAAGCTGAAGTAGTCGTCCCCCCAGGCGCTGCAGTACTGCTCCACCGTGCCGGGGGTGGGGGTGTTGCCCAGGTCATGGTTCCCACTGACAAACACCAGCGGGATGGAGGGATCCGTCTCCCTCAGGGCCACCTTCAGGTCCCGCTCCTGACCCTCCCTGAACGGGGTGTCTGGGGGGGGGGGGAAAGAGGGAGAGAGAGAGATCAATGTTCTTGTAACAAATCAGGAAGCTGGTGGGGTCACGCATCAACAAAAGACGTACAAAGCAATACCGACTTCAAGCAGAAACGCTTAATTACAATAACATCCTACCTGGGCCAGACAGTGGGAGTGAGAGAGACAGAGAGAAAGACAGAAAAAGAGAGGGAGAGAGAGAGATATATGAACGCTGATGAAAGCTGTCAGGGTGAGAGAGTGGGAAGGGTACTACAGGTGAGAGACGCCTAAGGGAAGGGGGATTATTTAGGTGATAATGATGACAGCTCTGAGAATGATCAATGCACTGTACGGCTCTACTTTATATCACCATGGTTACGGAGATGATGAGTGTTTTCTGGTGTAAGCCTCCCCAATCCGCACAGCAAAACACAACTTATTTTTTTTTTTTTTTTTTTTATTGCTCTGAGTGCTGGGTAGAGCACTCTGGAACAAGTTGTCAGATGCACTGGTCCAAGACACATGAGGCTATTTGTTTTACACAGGGAGAGGCTTTTACGAGATGTCTCTTTACTTTGTGTTAAATTGTACAGACTGCTATGCTGATGCGTTAACATCAGCCACAGCAAGCTATGGCGGCTGTGGCTCAGGAGGTAGAGCGGGTCGTCCACTAATCAGAAGGTCGGCTCCTCTAGTCCGCATGTCGAAGTGTCCTTGGGCAAGATACTGAACCCCAAATTGCTCCCGATGGTTGCGCCAGCACCCTGCGTGGTAGCTTGCCGCCATCGGTGTATGAATGTGTGTGTGAATGGGTGAATGTGGGCATTGTTGTAAAGCACTTTGAGTGGTCGGTAGACTAGAAAAGCGCTATATAAATGCAGCCCATTTACCATTAAGCCACGGAGTTCACACAGAGGAGCGGCACGCAAAAAAAAAGAAGGAAAATGTTTTGAGCCAAATTAATTCGCTGCCTGTGTGGGTGAAGGGCAGAGAATGGGTGAGACTCAAATCTATTTATAATTTAGAATGTGTATCAAACAAACCTATCAGCCTCCGCTCCGAAGTTATTCCTTCCTCTCCCTGCCCCTCTCTCGTTTTTTTCTTTTCTTTTTTATTCATCTGAGTAATTATTTTACTGGCCTACTTTTGGAGCGAACGTTTCCTTGGATGTTTGGACAGGACCCGTTACATAAGAGCCTTTTTCAACAGAACATCTTGTGCGTGACAGAGGGAGAAAATGTAGAGTTTAAAACGTATCCAGATAAAAGGCAAAAAGTGGTTTTCACCTGCCTCTCTTCCATAATTAAGCTAACCTGTCAGACTTCAGATTGTCAATATGACACACAGACACAGACACAAATTCAAAGTAAGAGAGACTTGACAGTCCTTTCTCTTCTGTAAAACAGCTTCTGTGTGAAGCTTTTATCACTGCCTGTAGTCAGGTTTGGAAAGTAATTGCTTACGTGTAACAGGATTACAGTATATTGATTACAATAAACATGTACAAGTAAACAGTTAAAGCACAGTAATTACACAGATTACGTTTTTTTAAAAATAGGACATTACTTGGATTACACAGAAACATGTTTAAAGGGAAAATGGCATTGACAAAACCTCAAAATAAAGGTAAATCATGGTTGGAAGGGGGATATTAACGCTATACAACATTCATAGATCTTCTTTTGCATGCAACAAATTGTCTCTAACAACACTTCATATATTTGAGGTGCAAAGTAATCCCAACATAAGTGAGAGTAAATTGATTTTGTTACCGAGTTTGTGTAATCCAGTTACTGAATACAATCTCAAGCAGGTAAGTGGTGGTGCAGTGGCGTTCTGAAAGTAACATTCCCAGCTCTGCCTGTATTGGTTTTGCTAACATTTAGGCGATCCTCTGGGGAGTGGAGCAGAATCTTGATGGAAACTGTGGTGACAGCTGAGGCCACAGCCATCTGGACTCATTATTCCACAACCACAATATTTGACCATTGCCACTATTACATACAAACTAATGAAACTGAAGAGGGGGGGGCATGGGGAGGGGTTGTCATCTGAAATACTGTGGAAATTGTTGCAGCTGTTAGCTCTCAACTATCCCTGCTGTTGTGTGTGGCTTGTATCTCTTTATTGCATTTCAACTAGAGCTGAATAATTAATCAAAAAAAATCAAAATTGCAATATGAACTTCTGCAATTTCCAAATAGCAAAGGCTGCAATTAATTGCAGAGAGAGGCGTCCAAAATGGATTTGTAAACAAGGTGTTTTAGTGCTCTGGGTAGGCTAATCTTTAGTCCATGAATCAAGTACAATATTGGTGAAAACATTTCATCAGACTCAAACTATATATCCGGCACAATGACATCCATTTTTTCTTTAAACAAAATCACTTTTCTTTAAACAGTTTTAAAGTTCTAAAAAATGTAACAAACTTGATGATATGAGTCACAGTTTAAATCACAATTGCAATATGCAGTCAAATAATTGCAATTCGATTTTTTTGTCAATATCTTTCAGCCCTATTTTCAACCAGAACAGCATCGTCTTGTTTCCATTTTTTCTTCTTCTCTTCTCTATCTTGATTAAGTCTCCTGCTGCCCCTGTGGGCTCTAATGGACCGCTGCTCCAAGGATTCAATGAGCTGGGAAAAGTGAATGAGAAACACACACCCCCCACCCACCCCCCTCCCTCCCTTAACAGCCACCAAAGTGCCCTTGAGCAAGGCAAGGCACTTAACCTTGTCAGCTGCTCCAGTGAAGCTGCTGAGAGGCCAAAAATAGAAAACCGGTGGTCATGCTGGGCGCCACCCAAGTGTGAATGTGTGCAACTGAGTGAGTGTGAAGCAGGGTGGTGCTGAACAAGAGCATGAAGGCTCAGTCAACTAAATAAATCAAATAAATATATGTTAAAAAAGCACTGAAAGCCACACACAGAGGCAAGGACGCCGCACTGCCTTCTGCTGCCTCAGTCCCAGCTCCTCACCCTCAGCTACAGCCATCAGCTATCAGCTAACACGACACGTCCATGAATCATCCTCCAGCACCACAGAGCTCAAACCAATCCTCGGTCATACCCCATCAATCTGCGTTTGAGACACCTTGCTTCAGATTAATGGTGACTGGGAGAGAAGTGCGATGCCTACGGGCATGACCCCATTTAGGTAACAGGTAGTGTCAGTTAGCATTCGTAGGCGGCTGGGATGAACACGTCCCGCTGTGGGTGAGGAGAAAGCCTGCTCACTTCGCCTCACCTCCACCGACCGAACATCCGTCTGTTTTCTAACGCCGTGAGTCTTATCGACAGGGACAGTGGGTGACCTAGTGGTTAGAACCGTAACCGAAAGGTCACAGGTTCAATCCCAACAGCAGCCAATGCGACTGTACTTTAAAAGTGTTCAAAGAAAAGTGATTTAATAAAAAAAAATAGATGTCAGTGTGCAGGATTTACTGAGTTTGAGTATGATGAAAGGTTTTCGCCAATATTGCACTTGATTCATGGACCAAAGATTACCTGCAGCTCTAAAAAACCTTGTTCAGAAATCCATTTTGGCTGCAACTCTCTCTCTTAAGCAATTAATTGCAGCCTCTGCGATTTGGAAATTGCAGAAGTTCGTATTGCGATTTCAAATTTTTTTCATTATTTTGATTTTTTCAATAACGGTTCAGCTCTACTGTCTGTGTCCTGAAGCAAGACAACAAACCCCTACCTGCTCGTCAGTTAAACTCCTTTAATGCACATGGCAGCCTAGAGGTTAGAGAAGCCTGCTTGTGACCAGAATGTCACCGGTTTGAATCCCAGACCGACTGGGAAAATCTGGATGGGGAAAATGTTTGACAAATGCTCTCCTCTCCCTCACTGACTCTTGTTAAGCTGCTCTTGAGCAACGCAATTAACCGCCTGTCACTCCAGGAGCAGACTGTTGTACCTGGCAGCACCCGGGTGGGAACCTGTGTATGAGAGTGTGAAGCAGGGTGTTGCTGAAAAACAACATCCATGCTCAGTCAACTTCCCTACATGAGTAAAGTTTAACACATGAACTTGTAGCGCCGTATTAATTCATGCTAACAGCACTATCTTTGGAAGGTCAATTCTTGTTGCTAAGCCTTCCGTATTGCAGAACAGGAGTGGGTGATTGGATAAAATCCCATGGCTAGCATTTATTATCTATTTATTATTTTTATGCTGTGGCTCTCTCGCCCTGCTTCAAGGAATCAAAACACAAACACAAAACTGCTCCCTCTCTGCAACTCTTGACTGAAAGGCCTTGTTCATTTAATGAGATCGCAACACTGTGGTTCTCACACCTTGACAGGAGACCATGGCAGGTTCTTGTTGAGCCTGTCCAACACTGTATGTACTTCCCTCAATTTCCTCTAAAGACTGATTGTCAAGACTGCACACAGGACTCAGTGCATGTGGGTCTTGCTGTCACACACATTTTCTAAACTTAAACAATTGTATTTTGACTGTGCGGGGACCTCTAAATCTATGACTAACTCCAGGGTATAACAATGACAGGTTGTGCTGATGTGGCACTAGCCTACAGCTTATGACAGTGTGGAAGCTGAGCTGGAGCTGCGTTAACTCTCCTCTCCCCTAGACTCCTTTCGCACACATAACCCAGGAATATTACGGTATGCTGATCCGGGCCCATCCTGTGAAAGAGCGAATTCACAGCGAACCTCATAAACTGGAAGGTACTATGAACTGTCGTCTAACATCATCAAAAGCAGGAACGCTTACATTCTGTGCTCAGGATAGCGGACGACGTTGACGCAAGTCATATCGGAAGAAGCAGAAGAACAGGATGACATCTCGTTGCTATAACTTGGAAGTGTTCATGTGTTTAAGTCGTTGGATCGCCCAAATCCAAGATGGCAATCATACGGTCAATCATTGTGGCGCTCCCTCTTGTTATCGTAAGGTTATTATTATCCGCTTCCAAAAGACTTCAAGGAGCAACGGAGACTGACATCGGTGGACTCGCTCGTGTTGACATGTCTGCAATTCGTGAAGACACAAAAACTTGTAATTACCACTAGGAAGCTGATGCGCACATTTTTTCTCATATTTACGTAAATCCAGTATAACGTGAATGTCTCAGTCTCAACCCTGGATTCAACCCTTACATTGACCCGGGTCGTTCTGCAGGGTCTAAGTGGATCCTTTCACACTGACATTCGAATTGTGTATTTCCCAGGTCAGTGCGAAATGGGTGAAGTGTGAAAGTGGTAATAGGGAGACGTTTCTCAACTTCTGCCGTCCCCAACCCCCTCGGGAACCTATTAGACAACACACCCCACTAGAGGACGCCATCAGAAAGACACACATGGGAAGCCCCCGCACCGGGGGCTTCCCATGTGTGTCTTTCTGATGAAAAAAATCGGTATACAGTACAGTATGTCTCCACTCTCAGCTGTCTCTCCTTCAAACTGTCCTCTCCTCTGCTTCAGAATCCCACAGAGAGCCCCACTTTATCTGCCTTCAACGGCAATTAAAGGGGTTTCCACAGTTACAGAGAGGGGACAGGGAAGTCCCAAGGTAACCTCAACCTCTCCTTCCTGAGCTCTGCACGCATGTACGCACATATGCATGCGCACACAGATACACACACACTTGAACACTTCACCCCCTACTGTATCATGCGGAACGTCCCCCCCCAAACCCCCGGGGACACGGCTTGAATCCTTTGTAGTGCTCATTAGGAGAGTGTTAAGTCCAGCATGTTTCTCTAATCTAATCAGCTCTCTATCTCGCTCTCTCTCTCCCTCTCCACCCCCCCCCCACCCCCCCCACACTCTTTATCCTCTTCATTTGTCAGCTCTGAAAATAAGTGAGAGAAAGACATGAGAGGGAGAGAAAGTGAGCGAGAGAGAGACAGGGAGAGAAAGAAAAGGGAGATTGAAGGAAGTCCTTGAGATGAGAAAGCATCTCTTGGGGTTAGCTTGGAGCCGAGCGGAGACGGGGAAATGGGATCACAGAGCTATATGTCAATAAACGTCCGGATAACACAGCGTCCCGGGAACGAACTCCACATCCTGACACCCTGATACCCTGACTAGCATTTGTTAAGGCAGGACGACCTGAGCATTTTGAAGGTGTGTGTATGGGATCGGGCCCAGCATGGAGCCTTGTGGAGCACCGCGACGGGAGGCAATGAAAGCCTTTGTTGATCAAACTGCTGGGTCCATCAGGGTTCCTCTCCACCTCGTGTGCATGTGTGCTTCTGATCACTACTTACATCTACAAAGCTTTGAGAAGGTAAGGAATGTATTGAACCAAAACAGCATTATTTAGCCTTCAGCTGCACCGCCTTCATATCAAGCTCTGTAGATCAAACCCAGTATTGATAGGCAAACATGTAGTCTCCTGTGATATGCGTTATGTCTGCTACAGAACAATCACAAGAATGAATAGACCTTTTGATTCTTCCGCACTAGATTTAAGCCGCGTCGATGCTTTAGATAGATTCATCACAGGCAAGAATAAATGAGGGTGTTTGTGCACGTGTCAGATTTGCAAATGAAGGTTGTCAAAATAAGGTATGAGGCATGAGGCCACAGCTGTTTACTAAGGAGAACAGACAGATGAGGGGGAGAGAGAGACAGAGAGGAGAGAGAGAGAGAGACAGATAGAAAGGGAAAGAAAGAGAGTGAGAGAGAGGGAGAGGAGAAAGAGTGAATAAAATCCGTGGGAAAAGAAATACAGTTGCCAATTTCCTGTCGCCGACAGGCAGCAGTGTTGACAATGCCGGTTGACAGCCAGCTTCCCCTGGCCGCCACCCGTTCATTCTGTATTGTAAATAAACAGTTGAAGGGGAAATGTCAGCCGAGAGAAGGAAGGAGCAGCTCCGGCTCTGATATCTCTTCCCTCCTCCCCCCGTGGAGCAGCCCAGTTGCCAGGCGGGTGACGGACGTGGCGTGTAATGAGGATGGCACACACAACCTGCTCTGCTGGGGCTGACAGTAACAAGGGCTGACGCCGCGGCGTTTAAAGGTCCCCCGAAGCCTGGCGGTTTAAACCCCATGCTTACACTATCTGCTGTCCCATTGTGCATCTGAAATGGATCTCGCTGTGACCTATAAATGCAACTGATCAGAGGGAGAAGGGGAGAGCGAGGTGGGAAAGGGATTGTGGCCATGCTTAGTCATGGAGATGATAAGCATACTTGGAGGCCTACAGCAAGACCCTCAGATGATAGGCCAGCAGTGCTTCATGACTGCTCCTGTGTAGTTAAAAATCAGTGGTCATTATGACTAAAGGTAAGCAAAAAGAAAGAGGAGGAAGGCAAGGGTTGCTCTGTGACTAAACCCAGCCAAATCTGTGTTGCATATGAATAGTTTGGGATTCTGCCTTGAGTCATGTTTTAAATGCAGGGGGCGGAGGGGATTCTATGGACGACATACATAACAAAATGCATAATATCTTACATAATCTCCCAATCTTCAAATCAGGACCCAGCCCAATGACATCTTTCATTACGATCCAATCAGACGTGTAAACAGAAGTGCTGAGGGAGAGAGGATATGCAGACATGGAGAGAGAGACAGGCTCGCCTGCTGACTCCTCTCTCTCTGTGCTCATTCCTTGAGGCCAGGCAGGCAGGCAGGCAGGCACCCCATGCTAGCTCCCTAATTGTCATGCAAAGGTAGTTTGCATTGGTTGGCGGCTTGCGGCTCTTTTCGCTGAACATTAACTCTGCAGTGTGTCTCGCCTGCCCGTTCCTCTTACCCTGTTATCAAATTAGGCAGCTGGACATCGAGCAAACGCACACCACGCCATAGTCACTCATTTCATTAAATTCACCAAAGGCATCTGCCTGCCGCTAACGCCGGCCAAGCATACTCAGCCAAGGTCCTCCACTGTGAAACACGGGAGTAGGTCTATGGCCTTACAATGTCTTTCATTTATCAAGTGGAGAAATCGATTGGTGGGTTGAAATTTAATATTACAGGCGGAAAAACATGAATTTCCATTTCCCATTCATTTGCTCCAGAGAAAGAGAAACAGATTGATAGAATGGAGCACCAGTGTAACCCAGCGTGAGTCAAACACAACTGTGTCAGTTCCAAACAAGGTGGGAAATGAGCACCAGCTACTGCCAAAATGACAGTAAATTTTGTTTACTCCACCAGCCACTTCAGGAGGTAACCAACTATTGTTTCAAGGTCCTATTCTATTCTAAAATCTATTTGGCTGGCTGACCAGCGAAAGCGTCTGGTGAATTTGGAAACCAGCAGCTGCTGCGGCCGACAAAATGGAAGTCAGTTTCTTGTCCTGGTTCCATTTATTATTTCGAGATCTCAGCACAAGAAACAAGGAGCGAGCGCAGAGTGAGGTTTGTCATCGATGGAGACAAAACATCACGCGTCGCTTTTGGAGATCATTTACAAACTAAGGCAATAAATCAAAGAGGCCTCATATTCTCCCTTCGCAACCAGTATTCTTCTGCTGAAACGTTTCAACAAAGCTACATCTCCCCTTTATTCAAACAGCTTGGAGGCAGCCAGGTGCTTTTTCATAGATAAATATTGCATGCTGTCACAGGGGGTCTGATGTTTACAAACTAGAGCCTTCAGTTGGAGAAGCATAATACTAGACTTCCTTGGCAACAAACGGGGCAAGCAACTAACTTTTTTGACTCCTAGCTGCAGTGGGAGGTACATCCCAAAACACACCAGCCACTATCTCCTAGGTGTTTAGAATAGAAAAGGACTTTCAAATTCTGGCTGGTCTGATCAATAGCTGAAACCTTCATCAACATGGGAACTAAACCTGACTAAGAATAGCCAGAAGGCCTGGGCTTTTTCATAGATAAATATCAGCTGCTGTCATGGGACAGTACGTTGTTTACAGACTCTGGCTGGGAATCAGAGCGGCCTAATATCGATGAAGAATATTCTGTAACCGAACCATCCCAAAGCTAATGTTCTTCACAGAGTGCATTAATTAGATTAGGACAATCTCAGAGGGCAGCTGAGAATACATTAATCATTATATTGCAGACATATTCCATTCCCTTTAAAGACAGATGAATGTCAGAGAGTCGGCTCGGCTCGGCTCTGATACGTCTCTGAGAATCTACAGTAATGGATGTAGACATGACGTGTGGAATAAGGAATGTTTTTTAATACAGGGCTACTATACTGTATATCCTTTTACAGGTGCGACTGTAAATGGCACCTGGAGAATAATTCAGTATAACAAAACACCATGTACGTATGTTAATATGTAAGCCCTTCACGGTCATACTGGGATCTATTTTCATGCATGGCGTGGCTGTGCCCCAGCAAAGTGCCGTTTTCATCAGGCACACACAGGTTTTTTTCTCTGTTTTTTGCACCCGCTTGGTATTTTGGTGACTCGTCATGAACTCGACCGCACCGAAGAGGGAGGAGAGGTGCAGCAGGGGGTGTGTGAGTAGCGATTAAGCAGCAGCGCAGTGCAATTTTGGGCTTGCGCCGCCTGCCTGCTAACACCAGGTAAAAAGCGCACGTGTTCTGTGCTGTTTTCGTGGCTTTACCAAGTGATGCACGCATGAGCAGATCCTAATCAAAAGCTTAGCCAGCCTTTCTGTTTCTAAATCCCTCAAGCGTCTAAAAAATAAGATACAACATCTTTCTTTCACATGTGGCAGAGGTTGAATGATTGTTATCTAACACAGAACTGTCAGTATGCGCCATGACGCGCGGGGCTTGTGGGGAGTGGGGATTGTGGAGGCAGCCTCAGGGACTGGCTGGTGTAAAAATGACAGTCGCAACTCAGAATTAGACTCAGGTTACACTACCTGCCTATTTGGAATCCTATATCACAAACAATCCATGAAAATATAAAATGTGAAATCGTACAGAACAGGAAGCAGCCTCATGAACTGGGTAGGAAACCCAGGTTTTTGTTCACTGGCCACAAATCCCAAAATTCACTAGCTACTTTCTTTATTTTACTAATCAATTACCTGCCAAACTACAACATTTACCAGCAGTTCGCTGGTGGCTGCCGGTGATTTCTGACCCAGCTCATAACCTTCCTTGTCTGATGAAAAAGTGTGATGTCTGCTTTGGACCTGAGATCTGACAAGGTCATCTTGCAAAAGTAACAGTTTTTTGAGTTGAATATAAACAGAGCCTAATAATAGTAAACAATTTGACAGGGAAAACTGTGTAGGCTGCATGAAAGCACAGTTTGTGTTTTTGAACAGTTTGCTGTTATGTGTAATATAGGGAAGCTATCTGGAACGGTTTCAAATACGTGCAGCATTTGCATCAGCCTGCATGCGGTACCAGATGCCATGAGATAACACTCCTGGGACCGCTGATGTATCATTTGGCCTGAGCGGAAGAGGCTGAGCAGAGTTAAACATGTGAGTTCACATTATGTTTTCCAATGTGAGGCGGATAGTTGGCAGCTACCTAGGTGGATCATATAGGGTTTTTACTGTCTATAAGGCTGTGTGTCTACTGGGAACCTCTCTTCACTGTGCTGGCTTGTTTTTCACCTTATTTTCAATGGAAAGCACTTGCTGTTGCATTTTCTCTACAGCCCCGAGAACTTGAGAGTATATACTTAGCACTCAAAGCAGTTTAAAATAGTTCAACTTTTAGCCAAAGAGCAACACATTTAAAATAGTTTTTCAATAGTCGTATAGCAACAGCAGGACCCACAACTAGTGCTGAAAAATTATGTATCATATCTACATTTTGAGTTGTGTTAGCAGCAGCGATGGTCTCATGTAGTTCTCATGTTTTGATCCATAGTCCATACGTTTAGCGTTTAGTCATGCAAGGCAAGGACCTTTAACTTCCACTGGCTCATGTGAATCCTATTCATATTTCTAAAGGGCTTCCTTCACATGCTCTATCAGTACCTGGCATGGCATGGACCAGGTCTCCACACAGCACCATGAACCTCGGCCTGGGTCTGAGCTGGTTGACGGCCTCCACAGCCTGCTTGGTGAGCTGGATCTCATCGGCCCATTCGTCCCCTCCTCCGTCACAGTCGCCGTCCCTCCAGGCCTTCATCAGCCCCAGCTGGGGGTCTGCAGCCTGGATGAAGCAGAACGGACCCGTCCACTCGCGCTCCGCATCTGGAACAAGGAAGACAAGCTTGGGCTGAGCAGGTGTGTCGACAAAGATCCAAAGACCTGACCCCACGGTTCCTAAAAAAGCATGCAAGGGAGCTGAAATATTGAAGGCATGGGACAACGCAATCAAACTTCAAACTAAATTACAGCTGCACTAGGCAACTTTGGATGTTGGTGGCTCCAAAGCACACTCATGTTTACCAACCAGCCAGTCTGTGATGCTTTATGCCAAAAGAAACCAAAGAGACAAGAGAGGCAAAAGATCCCCAATCATTTTGCAATGTAGCCTATGCCACATGTAATTCGATTTTTTAACATTTACTTGTTTTCCGTTGTTTATAAAAACACAAACTTTGTGGTGTCACACCTTGCTTGAAATTAACCGCTGTCCCGGCTGACAAAGATGCCGCAAATAAAAAGACATGGATGTGACAATAAAGTTTGTAAGCTGGCAGGTTTTTGAGGGATTATTTCCTGGCAGAGACTTACACTTCTTCCTGTGGGTGTCAGGTGATTGACAGTAAGCAGAGTGCAACGTAAAGTGTGCACTGAAATCAAAACACAACACAATTTTTTTGACTCACTTGCCAAGGGCTAGTAAACCAAAAAAACATGTACCTGCCAAGAATAATTTTTACCAGCCAAATTCAAATACATTTTTTCGAAGAACTTGCTCACTCACATATTCAAAGGACAAGTTGGTAATTCATCAAAAAGTGCAGCAGAACTCAATATAACTGAGTGTTATCGTCTCAAAACGTAACCGGCCAGTGTGGAAGGTGACTCTTTTTGATTTATCCACCAAAGACGCATTTTACAGGCATTTGGCGCTTGGCAGGTGTTAATTTGGTATCCTGACTGTCTGATCATTTTCATTTCAATATGTTTGGGCCACAGGATCCTCGCAGAGAGAACACTACACATAGTTTGCAGCAACATAAATGCATTAAAGATTAAGTGTGATCACAGCATTACTCATTAAGCGCTATGAGGCCTATTGTGATAGCCTCATGCACAAGCCTCATGTTCATTCTTGGAATCAACACAATACTGGACTAGTTGAAAGAGCTGTGATCATGATTCATGAGCCAGGAAGAAAATTATGTATGACCCTTTGTCGAGGCCAGTCCTGCTCATTCCAGCAATAATCTAAATAATTAACAAAAAGATACATGTTGGTGCATGTATGGTCTGTTTTACATAATCCGGATATTACATAACAGAAGGGCCCTACAACCTAATTGCCCTCAAATATTCATTAAAAGGGCAACTGTGGCTTTCCACGGAAAGAAGGGAAGCACACACTCAACTCTCTGTGTCTGATGGAAATGACAGGGACATGAGAGAAAGCCACGGCAAGTGATATGGAAATGGAGTCCCCTTGTCTGTACATGGACAGATGCTAAGAGCAGGCGTAAACAACAGCTTTCTGCTCCACTCATTTTGTTTCCGGAGGATGTGAATGCAGCTATGCTCTGCTGTCACTGTGGAGTAGGTTTGCATGTGCACAAATCCCCCCCCACTCCTACTCAGCAGGGGCTTCTAACTGATCAGCATCCTCTGTGTTTAACATGCTCTCCATGTACGTATCTCTCTCTCCCAAATGAGTTTATGATAATTCCGTCCTCCAGAGAAACTTGAGTAAAGAATGGAGAAAAAAAAAGAGAGAGAAAGAGAATCCTGGCTCCTGGGAACCAGACAAGCAAAAGCTTAACAACGATCCTCTCAGTATAACTGACATTTATGAAAGCATGTGGGAAAACACAGTCTACTTTTATGGTTATCTTCATCCTCTCTTTACTCAGATTTATTTTGAAAGCCTTCGGACCAAACCAACTTCCTTGGCCTTGATCTTAACTAATGACTACACAGTTCATAGGCCTTCAGGACTGAAAAGATCAAGCCAAGACAATCTTAGCTTAATCCATTCATAAAGACCATGGAGGAAGCCAGGGAGGGAAATTAACACTGGCCATTGGCCAAATGCTGGTAAGTTTTTACTGTGGCTGGTAAATTTGTCTTCTCTTTTAAACAACTTTCACAGGTATCCAGCTGTTGTTCAGAAGTCCTATTCTGTTGTAAAAAAACAGCTTTGGCTGGTAAAATAGTGAGGATGAATTCTGAAATACCACCAGCTGTGGCCGGTGGACTGTGAATCTAAGTTTCCTGCCCTGGTGTAGGTTTAATGTTATCCCAGCAGTCTATAGTAGTCAATCACTGTTTGGTTCTTGATAGGATGCAGGCTGTTTCTGTCTTTTAAATAGATCAAAAAGTTCCTCAGCACATCTTGAACTCCTGCAGCTCAGCAGAATACTTTCTAAATTCTGTCTCAGCTTCGAGTGTTTGCATATGGAAATCATCACCTGACAATACACACCTCAGTATACAGATTAGGCCTTCCCTTCTTTGCAAAGGAATGTATTCAAATCACAAAGGCACACAAGTGTGCACACACAAGCACACATGCAAATTCATACATGTACAAGTAAGCAACTCCACACATGCTGGTCCCGCCACTACTGAGGTATCAGCCATCTTCTTTGTAGGCACCGCTAACAAGAGACACAATTTGTAAAGCTTTCATAAAGCTGCAATGTGCTCTCTGACAAACCCTGCAAGCTTTGTGTTACACTGAACATACTTTACAGTACAATGTCTCTCTCTGGAGTCAGATGTGTGAACTATTTCACAGACAAACTTTGAAAAAGACAGAAAAAACAGAGGACTTGGAGAGGAGCCACCAAAGCTCCCATGACAGGAGATAAGAGGCGGCAGCTTTGTGTGGCTGCACTGGGCGAGCACAACTTCAAACATAAATCACAGAGATTTCTCAGGTGGCAGATGGTGCGCTCAAAACAATACTAATCATAATTTGAGATGAAAGCATAAGGGGTTTGCTTTCGCAGCAAATAATAAAATACCGGAAAATTCATTTTTTCCCCCTGGAGACCCCTTATGCCATTAGTTTTTCTACTGGGCTGAAAAAACTATGAAGAACCAAAGATAGAAATCAATGAACTCCTAAGACCGAGCATATCACTAACTGTGATCATTATGTTTTGAATCCTGAAATAACTTGGCTTTAACCATACACTTTATCTCGGAAACCTCTAAAACAGGTTTTGTGCTTCAAGTTCAACTTGGATCTGGTCTCCGACAGCGGCAATAAAACCACAAGTCCAGCTGTTACTCTTGGAGATACACGATAGCCTGTCTCAACCTCAGAGATGTTGTGAAATGTTGCTATAGACTCCAAATTAATCAGAGGTTTCCCCCTGTAAAACACACACACACACACACACACACACACACACACACACACACACACACAGTATATTCATCGCTCAGCCCAGGGCTGAGAGCAGTAAATCCCAAAAGATGTTCGGACTTTCTGTGCAGCTAGGTGTTGATTAGTTGAGCAATCTTTGGAATTATGACACACACACACATAACAGCAAGTAGCTATGTTTACAGCAGCTTTAAAATAAAGTTAAAATGCCCCAAAGTCGACCTCGTAACCACTGTATTGATTTGCTCATTCATTACTTTCAGACTGGGCAGCAGCGCATGTGACAGATTACTGAAACTACACTTTATTTTGTAAACGCAAGCAAGCCAGCAAAGCTAGCATGCTAGTCATCTAGCCTAGCTACGGCTGACAGCGGTGACCAGGTTAACGTTACCGGGGCACAACAAAACAAAAGCTGTCAAACGACTATGCTTGCTTTGATAGCCTGTTAACCTGTAGCTAGCAGCAACACGTATGATGTAAGACTTGTGTAACAACCAAGTAACAGAGCATTAGCTACGGCGTTAGCCTGTAAGTTGGCTAGCTCGCTAAAGAAGCTAACGATAGTCGGCTACCTTCGGTCAGTCCGCTGAATGTCCGATGTTTTGCCCTGAGAAAGATATCTTCACTCTCAGCCATAAGATCCACTGGTTAAAACGTCACTGGAGCAAACTGATTAGTCACTTGTGATACTGGCAGAAAGCCTGCTAACTTGTTTGTTGTGTTGCTGTTGTGTCGACACGGCTGGCTTTGACGGCTAGCTAATGTTGGGAACTATCGGTGATCGACTACAGAGCCTGTAGTGAATCCCTAACTTCAGCAGCAGTGGCCCCCCGTGTGGCTGTAGGCTGCAGGTTGACCTAACATGTTACAGGCAGGCAAAACCACATAAAGTATCCAAGTATCCGACGATTAATAAACCGATTAATAAATAGGAATAGGAAGTAGGCTACACTTTGTTTCCCAAACTGGACGCCAGAGAATCCCAGGGGTCAGTGAAGGGGTTCCAGGAAATCCCCCAAAAAATGAATAATAGTTAAATTTCACTATTATTTCATTCACTAGACGTTAGCACAATCAGAGAATGTACATATAAGAACGACTATTCTGATCAGAAGTTTCACCTTCCCCACCCACATCACAGACAGACCACAAATTCCCTCTCAGATGGGTGTTCCTGGGATAAACCTTTATCAAATGGCCATCTGTGGTCTAAATCTTATCCACTTGTGGGTCCTTGAAAAGGTTTGGGAGTCCCTGTGATGGCCTACACTTCTTGGTTCACATAAATTAATGCAATAAAGGGCAGATGCATGATATCAGGACCTTGGACAGAGACAGGGGCTTTTCAGGACCATGGACAGGGCTATTAGAGATTTCAATGGTCCAGCCAGCCACTTTTTAGTTGATTGGAGAAACTATTAAGCTATTACTGTGTTGCTTTGGAATCAGCTGAAATGAATAGTATAGTCTATAGGCTGCCCTAATGTGATTTCCATTATTTTAATTAGGCTAAATTGTTAGTTGTGCTTATTGTACAGGCATGCACATTTAAAGACAGACTAAAAAATGTCTTATATGATGATTCAGGTCCCATGTGTTTTGTCTTCAAGTGTTTTTTTTTTTATCCTGGTCTGCTTTTTAACCACAAAGTCAATCATCCCAGGTTTTTGTTTTGAATTTGTTTTTCACAAGCAGGTTGTTGAAACTCAAACCGACATCCTTTCAATATGACATGTTTGTGTCTTCTCCTCTTTCCCTCCTCCTTTCCTCTTGCTGCTTAAGTGCCCCTCTCAGGTTCAGAAAGCTTTTCCTGAGGGAGGCACAGTCATCTGGCACAAAAACACATGAGGAAGGACAGTTCAGATGACTGCCTTGAAGGGATTGTAAAACCTGAAAAGGATTTTAATTGTTTTTCCTGCATAAGGGACGCCCTTAGAGGATATATTCACACATTATATGCTGTATGGGCACTGAGAGACCAATTTGACTGAAACTGCCATCCAGCTTGATGTTTTTCTAAACGACTGTCAATTTTGAGCTTTTTTTTTTAAAAGTGTCACTTGCAGGTGAAAAATCATCCTAAAAAATGTCATCCCATTATTACAAAAAACCGCAGTGCTTTCAATTCAGCTCAATTCAATTATTTGATTCAATTTTAAGTTTATTCCCTGGAGCATATGTTTGACAAGTAATGCAGCAGGAAATAATCACAATAATTGAAGAGTTTCATTCTAAAATGAGATATCCACCATTTTTTTTTTTTAAATGGCACCTACTCTTACAAAGTGATTGTTGGCATGAAAGTAAAGCCCTATATGAGTTACATTTAGCCTAAATGTATAAGCCATCTAAAGATCTTACAGAACAGCTGTCTCTCTGAGGATACAATCATCTCTTTTTTTTTAGAAGTTCGCTAATAAATTTCAGGTAGCAACATTTTCCCAAATGGATAGTGTTTGGAAATGAAACCCTTCACTTTTACAGCTTTAAATACATTTAAAACTCCTGATGGGCTGTCACCATTGTATCAGGGACAATGTCAGTCAGTTAGAGAATGAAAAATATCTCCTATCTCATGATTTGGTCTTGTGTAACATTTGGACTAAGGATTGGGCCTTTATTAGACTAATGCTTGAAAATCTTTACTAGTCCCCAGAAACGAATCAAATCTGGTGGCAGGGCGCATGTCCCCTGACCCGACAGACATTTTTGGTGAAAGGCCCTTTTTTCAAAATTTCTCCCTTTGGGTTTGAAAGGCTGTGCACGCCACTGCCTATGGCAACACAATAAGGTACTTGTGATTTCAGGATTTGTAAAACAAAGGCAACCTACGCCTGAAAATACATAAAGTACGATTTAAAAAAAAAAAAAAAAAAAAAAAGCTCCCACGCTTTTCCTCGACGGCAAAACAGAAATGTGATGTGCGTTTTCAGGGGCTTTATCATCATATTTCACAATACAGGCTCTCTCTCTCTCACTGTCCTCAGCCTTCGCAGTCTCATTCCCTCCCCCTGTTTTCCTCCTCCTATCCTCCTCTCCTTTTGCGCACCAGGCTCTCCCACCCTCGGCTCTTCTATTCGCTCACTGGCGCTCTCATCCTCGGTGCGGCTTAGTTGTGTCTCTGCCTACTCCTGTGCGTAAGAGCGCACCGATGGATATGTAAAGTGATGCACTCCCGACAACGCGGAATCTGAGCCTGCAAATGCCAATCTGAGAGGACCTATTGATGCCGTAGCAGGGGGAGTGCGTAATTGCGCGGAGGACAGTTAATTCGATTGAGTCAACAGTTTATTACACGAAGAATTCACTAAATGTTTTTTTCTGTACGTTTTTGGATGAGGACATATTAGTAAAGATGCTCATCAGCGCGGATGGCGGTGCGTTGTCGTTTGGATGTATGTTTCTGGACTTTTCACCATATCAAGACCGCGCGCCTTTCTTCCTCTCTCCAAGTCTTTTCGTTTTCGCGTGAAGTTGAACGGAGGAGAGAGCACAATGAGAGGGAAATACTTTCTCCTTGGCTACTTGTTGGTCAAAGTTATGGCTCTCGTGTGCAAGGCTGACGGGGAGCCCGGACTGCTCGGAGGATTCGTCATGATCGCCACCTCCAACGGCTCCAGAGAGGAGGAGAGCGTGTCGGACGAGACCCCGCACACGGAGGACAAATGCCGGGGTTACTACGACGTGATGGGCCAGTGGGACCCGCCGTTCATCTGCAAAACGGGCAATTATCTGTACTGCTGCGGCACCTGTGGCTTCCGCTTCTGCTGCTCTTACAAGCATTCGCGGCTGGATCAGAGCACCTGTAAAAATTATGACACCCCGGTGTGGATGAAGACCGGGCAGACTCCCTTCAAGAAAATGAACAAGATGCACGACAGCACCAAAGACAAGACGAACTTAATCGTCTACATCATATGTGGAGTAGTGGCCATCATGGCCCTTGTGGGGATTTTCACCAAGCTAGGGCTGGAAAAGGCGCACCGGCCCCAGAGAGAGAACATGTCCAGGTAAGTCAGTCAGTCAGTCAGTCAGTCTCAGTCTCTCTCTCTCTCTCTCTCTCTCTCTCTCTCTCTCTCCCCCTCTCTCTCCTGATCCTCCTCCTCCTCCTCTCTGCCCGTTCCTCTCCTCTCAGTGCGCTTGTTTACAACAGACTTGCAGTAGTAGCCTACGCACGCAGTGATCTGGAGCGCGCAAGGTGCTGTTCTTTTGTTCATCTGTCCCCGTGCACGTCAGAAGTGTATAGTGGGGAAACATAAACTGAGGCTCGCAGGAGAACAGAAAATCATAAAACCCACAACTTGTTTCAAACACATTAAACATGTTTCAAACCCACATCCTCGAGCAACTTATGTCATCCTCTCGGGTCATGAGAGCGGCGCTTTATGTGCAGAGTGGATGCTGCATGGTCTCTCCACTCCACTGTCTATACAGCAGGCTGCTTATCCTTTGAGGTATAGCATAACATTACGTGGGCTACACTTCACTCATCAGGCGGGGGCGGCTTCTTTCACTAAACTGAGTGAGGCAGCATTGCGCTTTATTGCCCCTCCGTCTGTTTGGAGATCATCATATATTGGAAATGCGTGGATTGTCATAGAATATACATCTTCATAGTGGGTTTTTTTGCTCCGTAATGCAATAGGCCAGAATATATCTGCGATGATGGCAGCAAAAAAACGAGACACCTGAAACCAAATCCTCCCATTCATCAGGGAATCCAAATATTTCCAGTTAGCTGGACCAGACACAGTTTAATGAAAAGATGCTGTGCAGCGGCGCAGCCCAACTGAATAATTAAATCAACCATGTTATGCACAATTCCTCATGTCTGCACCCCCCCCACCACCACCACCTCTCTCTCAGTCTCCCTCTCTCTCCTCTCCGGCAGGGCCGTCGCCAGCGTGCTGCAGGGCGGGTGTCCAGGTGAGCAGTATCGGGGGGAGGAGGCCCTCGGGATGCATTCGCAGCACTATGTTTCCAGGGCCACAAACCTGCGTGAGTTGTTCTGGGAGTTTTGGACAGCTCATTACTGCGTGTTGTGAATTGTGCGTGTAACTTAACAGCAGTGTATGGGAGTGTGGGTGTGGTGTGTGTCAGCAAAAAGCTGCTTATTTAAAAGCTGTTTGAATGTGTCCAGGTTGGTGAAAGAGGCTCTGGTGAAGCCATTTGGAGTGATGCTGATCATGAAGGCTTGGCGGCTCAGTTAAAAGCCAATTACACCATGAGGATGTAAAGTTTGGTTAGGAGTGAGAAGGAAGGGGATCAAGTCAGTCATCAAAACTGGCCTAAACTGATCTAAACCGAGCGAATACAGCTACTGGTTGCTGGCAGCTACGCAGCGAAGAAATAAGAGAAAAACCCATGAGCCGTCTTCTCTTCAAAGATATGGGCCTCGGAAGAACATGCCGTTCCCTGCAGGGTTTTCTCTGTTTTGATTCAAATGGCAGAATTGGGTTTTATTTTATCTCACGCCGGCCAGATATCCGTCCATTTCATAACGTCGAAGCGTTGGGAAAGAGGAGATCTGCCTTCTGCTTTTGATGAGCTTTTAAAATCCAGCGGTTATTCACTGCTTTATTTTGGTCCGTGCCCACATGATATAATGAGAGAGAGACAGAGGGAGAGAGGGGAGTGAGTATGTGTGTGTGTGTGTGTGTGTGGAGGGAGGGGGGGGGGGGTGTAGAGTACAGAGCTATGAAAGCCATCTATTTCTGCTGTGTCCCGTGGGCTGCTACAGTACCACAGTTCTGGTAAGCTTGGTGTTTTAACACAGAAGATCAAACACTCTCAGACACACACACACACACTCACTCCAACACATACAGACAAGAACATACCAACACACATGCACTGATGCATTGGGGAGGGTAGATGGTGGGGGGGGACTGAACATCTCAAGCAGTACAAAGCGTTCAGATTCCACCAAGGTTGCATCACCTCCCTCTTTTATGGCTTGTTTTACCCCCTACCCCCCCCACCCCCCCTCCAAAAAATGGCATGATAACACAAAGCAAACAGCAGATCTAAGCTCCACTAGAAAAGATGTATTTTGAGAGGCTGACTGAGTGTAGCTGACACTCGTCTTGTCAGAAGAATGTTTCTCCCTCATCTCCTGCGTTACTATCAAGCTATACATGAATGGCAGCCTGTACGATTCCATCTGACTGCAGCTGAAATCCCGCCACATCAAAAAGATTGCATTTTGTCTCTTTGGTGCGCTGCAAAAAAAAAAAAAAAAAAAAAATAGCCATCTGAAGAAGTCATTTGATCTGGTATTGAGTTTTACAGTCCTATGTGTAGGGGGAAAAAAAGTGAAGAAAATTGCCAGTGAGATGAGATCAATTCCGTTATTTCCTGCCTCAAGAATTTTCTTGAATCAAGTGAAATGATCTCAGTAAAATTCGTGAAACGTAAGAAAAAATGCAGTGAAATTATCTGACATCACTGGCAAGATTGTTTTCATTGTTTTCAGTCAGATTTTAAGACTGAACACAAGATGAAATGGCTTGCTGAGATGAATGTGTTGCAGTGGGGGGTTGAATAACTGCCTCTAATTGTGAGAGAGAGAGGAAAGCATGTAGTGGTGGATGCTACAATAGCTTCCCATACTGACTAAGGACAAGGTGACATAACCCCATTCAGCATGAAGCACTACGCCCACAGACGCCATCGCCACCGTCATGAGAGTGGATCTCATGGAAAAGCGAGTGAAAAAGGTCTCATTTATTAAAAAAAACGGTCTTGTTTAGCTTCAGAGGGGGTCCCAGTCTCAAAAGTGCTGCCAGGGAAAGAGATAAATATCACTTTTAGTAGGTGTTGGGGTCCGCTGTCTGTCTTTTTTTTTCCTCTCGTTCCTCACTGTGGAGGAGACAAGATAGCGGGGAGGCCTCTCACCTGAGCGGCCAGGAGGACACCGCTATGAAATAGCGATTATTATTTGCGATGTGGAACCCCCGCTCCCCCCCTCGAACCCTCTAATCCCCGGGCTTGTGGGTAATCATGTGGAATGTTATTAACCCCGGTGATCTGGCGGGATCCTCCCCAGACAGCCACCTGATTGGTTCGCGCGTCCCTCCACCCAGCCGAGGGAGACGATTTATCACAGGGACGTTTGGGTGGGGAAGGGAGGGGAGAGGAATTAGATATGGATTTGCTGGATGTGGACATGTTATTCTTGTTTTAAGTGATTAATGAAAGATAAATAGAGTGAAAAGGGCAAGATGATTTTTCATGGAGGGGAGCTGCTGTGTATGCAAAGGACGGACGAGGAAGGGGGAGGAGAGGAAGAGTGGGATTGCGATGTAAAGACGCGCGCTCAGGTGAAAGGGGCCGCTGCACACACACCCACACGGAGAGTTTGATCAGGTGTACAGCTGGACAATCTATTCTTAGTGCAAACCACATATTGATTATAGCTTATGGCCAGATTGCCCTGTTACTCGCATCAATGAATCTGGTGTGACAGGTCTCTCCTGGCTTATATAGGAGGAGAAAATTCCTCTGGGCCTCGTGCGACCGTCAGTCACAGAGCGCTATTTGTCTGTAAAGCAATCACTGATAACCACTGCTGCTATATCATTTATATGCTTCTCCCCTCAAGCACTTTATTCAATGCATTTGTCAACAGAGGCATAGCAGAACAGCAAGCGAAGCCCGTATTCCCAGTGTGTGGGCTGCCGTGTGTTGATAACCCTTAATCGTTATCACATGTACTGCACATGGAAAACAAGTGAGACGCACAATATCAATTAGAAATATAAAAGGCCTGAGATCTGTGCCGGTTCTGTCGGGGCCCCATGGGATATCCAGTGGGGGGCCCCTACGCCCCGCTGCATATTAAAAATGGACACTTTAGTCCTCGGTGCTATGTGAACCCGAACCAGCCGGCCCACCTATCCCCAACAAGGCCGGCTGGCAGACTTTCATGTCATCTCAAAACCCGGAGACTTTGTTTGAATTCTTAAAGCGCTGAAAATCCTGTGTCTCTTCGCTTTCAGCATCAAAGAGCACAAAGACACAAAGAAGGGAGGAATGGAGAGAGAGAGAGAGAGAGAGAGAGAGAGAGAGGGAGAAATTGAGAGAGGGAAAGAGAAAGAGAGGGATCAGTGCAATGTCAGGAGTCAAAAGATCTCTGTGGCAACGCCCAGACCTTTTTCAACGGTCCGAAGGACAGGGCTTTGACTTTTGACACAAGTTAAATTAAAGCACTACTCAAGCGCGATGCAAAGTCAAAGCTATGCTCTCGTCTTGGATGGATCGCCAAGAAAAGTCAACATCTGGAGGCATTTTCACTCAGTTAAGGGTGTTTCAGCGTCACTTTCTCACTAGGAACCAGAGGTCGTGAGAGTTTCTTAAGTCTAATTGACAAAACAGCAGCTAATCTTGGTGTTACTGCGCTTGCCGCATAATCTACTCATGCTCAAGTTACTCATGAAATTTTATTGGCGAATAGCTGTTATCCTTGGGAATTATTACAAGGAACACTTCCTCCAGACCAATATTGTACTTCTCAATTCTTTGTGTAATTGTGTCATTTTGCGTATTGCGCTGAAGAGCTTTAGGTGGGGAGCAGTATTAGTTTGCAGGCTTAATTACCTCCTGAGCAGTTATAATCTTTTCCTAAACATCCAGAGATGGGTAGGATGAAATTTTAATAGGTAATTGCTTCTGAGATTGCACCGGCATGAGAAAAGGCCTTGTCTGCAGAATACTGCTTCTCCGCCTTGTGTCTGTGCGTGTGTGTGTGTGTGTGTACTGGCTTGTGTGCATGCAGTGTGTAAATTTGCGTGTGTGCATACATGTACATGTAATGCACGCCTGTCAGTCGTCCCAGAGGAGCTGTGCATGTCCTTCGTTAAAACTAGGTGACTGTGTGACCTTGTCTTGTGAGCTGTCATCGGAGCCTCGGTGCGTCACGTCTGATTGCAGAGTGTCAGGGCAGATGGAGGAGCAGGAGCGGGCCGACCTGCACACCCAGGCACAGACCGCAGAAACAAGCAGAGACGGGCTGCCAAACAGAAAATGACAGCGTTGGGAGGTAGTTATCTGTGAGGCTTCACTCAGTCCTACCTCCATTTGAACCTCAGCTTCTATCTCCAGGTTCAAACAGGCAGGAAAAGCAGCTGTAGCTGAGGTTCGTCCCTCAGGGTGTCTTCAGGCTTTCAGCCCAGTGGAGCCACAGCAAGGGTCCCATCACACCTACAGTTTGTTTTCCTTGGTCCAAACCAGTGTGGAAAAGTTTATTTTGTTGCGTCTTTGTATTTGGTTCGTTTAGGTTCAATTACAGGCAAACCAGGGCTTGTAAACAAAAGTTACATGGACGCACAAGCAGCTTGTTTATTGGGTTTATTGAGTTTTGGTAACCTGCCATCCTGCCAGGTTAGAGATTTTGCTGGCAGGGGAGTCAAACCAAATCTGATAGCGAAACATGATGGATTTGTCTGCGCTCTTCTTCTCTGGTGTTCATATCAGTTAAGAACACATGAAGAAATAGCTGAATATGAGCATCAGTCGAGACTGCGGTTTGCCCTCACTTCATTTTGTTCTGCTAGGCTTTCCAAGCATGAGGAACTGCTGGATATCAGATGTCAACGTCCGTCTCAAATCGTGCGTTTTGAGGTTATTTCCTAGTCTGTAGTTGGTTACATCCCCCCTCCTAATGAACCACACCGCAGTTCTCTTGGAAGAGGACCGACATGGATTTTCAAGCTATTTG
This sequence comes from Centroberyx gerrardi, assembly GCF_048128805.1. Lineage (NCBI taxonomy): Eukaryota > Metazoa > Chordata > Actinopteri > Beryciformes > Berycidae > Centroberyx > Centroberyx gerrardi. The sequence goes on from NC_136016.1 coordinate 20,345,848, forward strand.
GTGCCACCCAAGCTCGAATGGCATTGTTCTCACCTGCCCAACTGAACCAAACTAAAGGAGTAAATTGGGCTACAACAAGCAGGGAGGCAAAGAGACAGTAAGTCACAGGCTCAGACGCTCAGAAAGAGCAGCAGCATCGCCTCCTCTCCTCCTGGGCCTCGTTCCTGCACCCTGTCTCTGCCTAATTATCTTAATGTGAGGCCCCTCGGCAGCCCGGGGATGCCATTAGACTCCTGTTTATTAGGGCTCTGGGGCCGTGCAGCCGGCTAGCATCGACCAACTGCAGACATCCGCTCAGTTTAGACACAGAGGGAAGCCGGCCAGGGAGGTGTCAACATTGCCTGAGGGGGGTGGGGGGGACCGGGAGCGAGGAGTGGGAAGAGAGGGGAGGGAGACTGAAAAAAGGAGAGAGGAGAAACAGAAGAAGTCAAGGAGATGGAGAATATAGTGCATTTGTGCAAACATGAGAAGGCGTGTTCTTTTTCCTCATCCCTGGGACCTACTGAAGGAAAAAAAACTAACACTGACAAAAACAGCCAGTGTTGGGGACGCTACTTTGAAAGCATGATACGAAATTATAACAAAATATAATACAAAAAACTCACATGCCAGCAAAAAATGCCACTCAATTGAGTTTATTGCAAAAAGTGCCCACTTGTTCATAGGTCATACATAAACCAAAAACTAAAATACCCCACTATTCATGGTAAAGTGGAAGGAATGTCAGCTTTGGTTTTGTATACAATGTCCATCAGTCAGACACCTGCCTTCCAGAAACTAGAGTCCAGGTGGGGGTGTTGCAGCAAGCAGGATTACTCAGTTAGCCAGGTAACTTCTAACATAGCATGCAACAACTTCTCTGAACATTTGTTAATAAATAGCAATAATCATTTATTGCCATGTGTAACAAGTACAATGGAATGCTTACTCCCCATTCGCTCCCGCAGTATAAATTCTAAACATAGATTCTCACAATAAGTAAAAAGTAATGTACACAATAATTACAGTAGAAAGTAACCAAGTAAGAATTATTAATACTATGGCACATTTTTGCACCACCCGCCAAAAATCATTCCTTTCCTTTTATGGCCCAAAATTGTTTGTAGTTTGTAGTTTCAGTAGTTAACTACACAAAAATGGCAAAAAAGTAATTTAACTGCTTGAATCACTATACAAATATGAATGTAGTTGAACTACCAGCAAGCTACTGCAAAATGTAGTTAAACTACTAGTTTAATTACATGTAGTTCACTGCTCCCCAACATTGAAAACAGCTACTGGTGATGTACGTTGCATTTCTGAGCCCATTTTGTTGTTTTGTAATGTATTTCTCCTATTCCAAGAAATAACTGGCCAAGCGTAGATGGCGTGACGTCATGGTGAAATATTTCCAGCGCAGCTACGATGGAGTTTGATAGGAGAAAATGTTTCAGCGATCTAAAACATCAGCGGTAAACGTCAGGTTTTGGTGTCAGTCCCTCAGAATCAAAGAGCGAGGGCTTCTTTCTAGAGCCGCCATTTTGCACCAAGAGACGTTCAACAATCATACAGGGAGAAATCCATCGGAGAAGAGGAGAGAGACCAGTTTCTCCACCCACAGGAGCAGGAAATAGACCAGAATGCAATGCAGCCAAGACATGTGTTGAGTAAGAACTGTGGATTATGAAAACACCCCAGTGTCCACAAACTAGTTGGCTAGCTAGCTATATTCATTTGCCCATACGCCATATGCCGACCTTTGATTGAAAGTAACAAGCCCAGGCCCCTTCACTGGGGGTTGTCAAAATGCATTCTGGGAAACGTAGGACATCAGTAACTTAAGTAGAGGTAGATGAGGAAGGTTGAGGGCAAGTTGGCACAAAAAAGTAAATGACCACACTTCATCACAAAATAACTCCTGGAAAGCATTCAACATCACAAACTGACGATATCTAACAGTATGAGAATATCCAAGGGCAGATTTTTCCCTTAACTTCTATAAAGTATTGACTCCTAAAGTGGTAGAAGACGTCCCTGAGCTGCACTGAGCGCCTATTACCCAGCATTTTCCTATTCCATCAGCTTCTTCGTGAAAGGTAATATAAATGGAAACAAGCGCCACCTTCAGCGTGCATTAAAAAAATCAAACAGTACTTTGATGGGTGGAGGGAACGGCCTAATGTATTCTGCCTGTCTTTCTATGTCCTTAGTGTTTTCCATCTCTTCCAGTGTGTAATTTTCCATCTTGTCATTCCGGTGTTGTAATAAAAGAAGCAATAGGGACGGTGAATATCTTAACTTCTAATCAGCCGAACGCCTTCCCTCCTCTCGCCCTCCTCACGAATATTAATCAGTTAATTTACTCCCAGGAAGTCACATCTTGCGGTTGACAGGTAATTACGTCTGTGGGCGTGTGTGTGTGTGTGTTTGCGGGCGTGCACATGCGTCCGAGCCCATGTGTTTGCCTGCGTGCTCATTCCCAACGTATGCATGTGTGTGTGCGTGCATGCGTATGTCAGCCGCATAACCTGTGGTGCACTTGAGTCAAATCCTGAGCAGGACGAGGAATATTACATCCATCTATCTCCATCTATTTCAGTCTCATTTACATTTGACTATCTGTAATGATACAGCACTCCCAGGCAGTCATGGGATAAGTAGACAGACTTCCCATCTGTATGTTTGAACAGGTGGTTATCACCACTGGTTTCTAATTAACTGCTACACTGACTCTTCTTAATCGACCATTCAAATTAATGAGTTAAGCCTTTTGCAAATATTAGGATTATTTTCTGTCATGTAAATTCTCACCAAAAGGGGAAATTATCTGCAAAAAAAGAAGACCGTAAACATTTAAGAGTCCAGGGTTTGTAATTCTCACTGTATTCAAGTTTTAAGATCATTGCATGCATATTTATATATTCCTCATTGCAGTAGAAGAGCTTTTGAGAAAATAGCAATGTTCCTTTTAACAATAACAACCTCACTGTCTGTCAGAAATACAGGGAAGCGAGCCAAATCTCATAGTGGCATTATAAGTCTATTTAGGCCTCCTAACATGTAGCTGTGTTATGCCGTGTGAAATCCTCTGTAATCCGCAGCTATTGTTACACAGTTTCCCTTTCATACTGTTTCTAATGGGAAAATAGAGGCCTAATCTTCTGTATTACATAGAATAACAGTATGTAGTCTTGCCATTTCCCAACAGTATTTCCAGCTGTGTTCCATAGCATCCACAGAGCAAACTCTCCTCTTATAGAGTGCGTCAAAGCAGACTTCTGTCAGAGTTGGAGTGGAGCTGTGTGCTGGGCAGTCTCCCCTCGGTGTGTGTGTGTGTGTGTGTGTGTGTGTGTGTGTGTGCGTGCTGAGAGGCTTGGCTTTGAAAGAGAACAGTCTGTTTTGGATGAACCGGCCAAAGCAACAGATCACTCCCCGTGTCCCAAGGCACTGAAGGCTCTTTTCTCCTTTCCCTCCCTCATGCATACGCATGCATATGGACACACGCGCTACCAAAAGACGCCCACACGTGTACACACCCTCCACACATACACACACACAGTCATACACACACACACACACTCTCCTTTCCCGGCCCGTGTTTCACGCGGCCTGGGGGCAGGCAGCAGATTTGCTTGGCTAGTTGACTGACGCCACCAGCGATGTCAAGTCACAGGCAGGGAGAGCTCATGCTGTGAGCACATTTGTGATAGCCCACCCCCAAACCCCCCTCACACACACACACACACACATCCACCCAACTCAGGGTGGTGGTCCTGAGCGAGCGAGCTCCGTCTCCCTCTCTCTCCCTCTCTCTCCCTCTCTGCCTGCGGGCTTCAGTATGGCCTGGCTCGCTCCCCACCCTGCCTTGGGGAGGTAAGGACATGTTGGCAGCGTTCCCGCCGCTCCCCCTCCCGTCCTCACACACACATATGGACACACACCAACACCGAAACACACAAACCCATGGACAGGCTTACAGCAGCCTCCCCCCCCCCCCCCCCCCCACCCCCCCCCACCCCACCCACCCTCTCCTGCTGGGCGCTGGCCCATGGATGGGGGACATGTGGCTGGGCGAAATGCGTCACGATGCTGGGCTCTCGCTCCGACAGATCTGCTGCCCGCCCGCCCGCCCGCCTGCCTGCCTGCTAACTACCAGCCTGGAACGACTCACAAAAACAGAGAAGGAGTTTTGTTTTCCACCCTTCTGATTGCTGCAATCGCCCTGCTCTCAATCCCCCCCCCCCCCCCCCCCTCCTCCTCCCCCCGGCTCCCGGCCACTCTCGCTGTTGCTGTTTCTCTTAGCCAGTAGTTGTGCATCTGGTCACGGAAGCTGTTCTACTTTCTACTCACTCCTGATGTTGTTGTTTTTGTTGTGTTCTAGTTGAGTTTTTCACCATTTTTCCCCTAGAGAGAAGCAGAAGTGTTTCTCTGTCTGTAGCCATTTGTTTGTGAGAAGCAGGGCTGTATGTAGGGCTGGGCGAAATATCATATAATGTAATTTATAATTTATCATATCGTGATATGAGACGCAATATTGTGATATAATATAAATCACTTCTTCCTGGTCTTAAAGGCTTCGTTACAGTAAAGTGACACAATTTTCTGAACTTATCAGCCTGTTCTAGCTGAGTAAAATGAACAATGATTGGCTTTACCTGCTCATCATATCCATATTACTTATTACTGATTACACATTACTGATTAGTAATGATCATTACTAATTTTTGAAATTTTCTTGTGTGTAAATATCTTATGAAAGCACAAATACTCATCCCCAAAATAACATCACATTATCGATATTAAGGTATTCACTCTGTGATATTTGATTTTGTCAGTATTGCCCAGCCCTAGATGTACTGTATGTCTTACATATGTTTTGTGCCGTGGGCTTGGTATTGAGCACAGTCATGGTCTACAGCTGAAAGACAAATCCTCTTCCTTGGGGGATTTAGAGGAGGAGATCAGAAATGTGTTTTGTTTCAGGGGGATTTCTCTCATGGAAAGGTCAGCCGCTGTCCTTCTGTATTTCGTCCACATATAACCTGCCATCTTAAGGGAAAGCATCACACAGGCAGAATCACTGCAGTGTCAAGGAGAAGACTCTTATTGAATACATAACATCATCAGGAAGACTTTCAACCATCCTTGCCTGTAAAAGTTTAAAGTCATGATGAGATGTTTAACTGCAGAGTCACTACTGATTGTCCGATCTGACAAAGGTCAATTGCTAAATGAGGAATTGGAGCTGCTGGTAGCCTAGGAGATACAGAAGCTTGTGACCAGAAAGTCGCCGGTCTGGCTGTTAGGGGAAAGTGAATGAGAAACACTCTTCCCCTCGTCTACAGTTACAGTCGATGTGCCCTTGAGCAAGGCACATAACCTCCGATATCTGCAGTGAGGCCGCAGTAGTTGGAGCAGTAGACTGAGGATGTACTGGGCAGCTCCAAAGTGTGAATGTTCTGTATGTAACCGTGTAAATGCAAAGCAGATGGCTGCTGAAAAATGCGTGTATGCTATCAATCCTCCCTGGATCAATAAGTAAGATTTATTTACATCAACACTTTCAAAACCACAATGTTGATACTGGATCTATTTGGATATTCTTTGTTGCCAAAAGCGCAGACTTGGTGGTTTAGTGAACCTGATGACTTATTATGGAAATTTAGATCGTTTCCCTGCCCTTTCATTGGCCGCTGTGTTTAGTCTCATGCATATATGCAAATGCACCATTTGAGTATCTTTTGGCCGGATCACAGGCAGCGGCATGGCACTGTGTCTGTGTACGTGCACACAGCAACTTAATGAGCTTCATAATCTCAACGGGCCGTACCTTATTGGAAAATCAGAGAGCGCATTAATTTAGGTTGCTGCCCAACAATGTATATCCTAATATAGCTGCGCCTGTGATGACGCATTCTCCTTTCATTTAGCTCTATTATCATTCGTAGAACTTGCGCATGCAGACTTAATGCTTCCCTCGCGTGTCTACCCGCAGCCTAAACTCATACGACGTCTTTGTACGAATGATAACCATCTGCAATCACACAAGAAAAGTACTATTTCACTATAGAGAGGTAGAAATTGCATAGAGTGCTGCAGTGGGTAGAGAAATAGGGATTGTAGAGATACATAAGAGACAGGCATCCAGAGGGAGAGGTACCTTTAGATGTCACTGTCAACCTCACCAGCAGGCAGCGATTGAATCTGTCCCCCCAGGAATCTTGGGAAATGGAAGCAGAGGGGATTTGAAAGTGCCTTTTTTTCCATTCTGCTATACGGAGCCTGACGGAGAGTAGTGGTACACGGAGAGAGAGAGAGAGAGAAATGAAGGGGAGAGAAAGAGAATGAGACAGAGAGTGCAAGCAGAAGAAGAAAGATGAGAAAAGAAAGATTGCGAAAAAAAAGACGAGAGCGAGAGGAGGCCGTTCAACGAAAGACGGAGCGAGGAAATCTATAGCGAGACCATCGATCTCGAAACCCTCTCAGCGTACCGAGCTCAGAAGGCGCGCAGCAGACGGGATTCAGCCAGAGTCCCCTGTTGCTTCTCGCCTCCGAGGACAATGGCGGTATTCCGCTGTTGTGGCGATGTGGCTTCGATGCTTTGACGTTCATTTAGCCCTAAAGTGGTCAATGGCTCCTCTGTGTACAATACCCCCCCCACCCCCTCCTCCTCCTCCTCCTCCTCCTCCTCCTCCTCCTCCTCCTCTTTAGCATCAGCAAGCCCGTTATGTGTCAAGTGTGAACATATTGACGTGTGAATGTAGCAGGTGCATCGGTCCTGCATAGTTTACTGGGAGGAGATGAGAGCCATCTGGATGACGCATCATTGATTGGGGATTTCTTCAGGGAGTTTTGGCTGGTGCTTAATAGACAGATAGCACAATGAGAGGGCAATGGATTGATACATGGAGGACAGATGTGTGTGTGTGTGTGTGTGTGTGCACGTGAATGTCGGTGTGTGAGTGCACCGTGTGTGTACAGGCATTTTTGTACGCACACTTGAGTATGGTTTCTCCCCGCATCCAAGTATGGTTTCTCCCCACCCTACTCTGTATGTTCATATGCATGCTCGTGTGTGTGTGTGTGTGTGTGTGTGTGTGTGTGTGTGTAGATGTGACATTTTGCATGCATGGCCTTGAGTGCAAACATTTCACTTAGAGCCCGTGTGCCTGTCTGCTCCTTGTTATTTCAGCATCATATTGAATTTCATCTTGCCTAACCTGTGTCATTTAGGCCAGCCATATGTTTGTATTGATTTTAATCTGCACCTATATACGATACATCGCCCGCTACCTTTCCGCCCATCACATACTTCTGTCTCTCTCTCCCTCATCCCTCTCTCTTTCATCCTCTCCCTCTCTCTGATTGTGTGTATTGTTCTACCAGTCTCCCTAAACACATTGCCCTAAGATCAACAGTTAACAGCCATAAATGATGTATAATTCATTCCATGCAGCACTGCCTGCGCAACAGATTAGATTTATGTATGGCTGCCTCCTCTGACCCACAATATCTATCTCCTGGCACCTTGCTAAATTGCAATGCATCTCACACCATTCCAGGCTCTTTTGTGGATGAGAAAAACAAGCTACTTTTTGGTCTATAATTTGTTGGTGAAAAGTTACAGCGGCTGAATTCTCCATGCAGCTCCGTCTGATTTAGGAAGTGGCAGACTTTGCTCCAAGCAGTTGCCACTATACGTTCAGCTTGAGTAACATTTTAAAGGTGCTACATATAGCATTTTTAAAAATCAATATATCATTGTCGAATTAATTGTGATGCCTTGATATAATTATTGTAAATAAATGAGACCATGGCCGAGATGATTGGTAAGCCGGTGGTATTGTTAGCGCTCGTGTTTCTCAAAATTAAGACCACATTTCCCATAAGCCCCATTGTTTTCTGTTGCTTTTTCAGTTAAATGTTTTCTCTTTGTCTTTACTGAAGAGGATAAACATGTTGTAAGTGATTTTTGCATCGGCCTTTCACTCCTTTCACCATCTTCCATTGCCGGAAACTGAAAGCTTTAGCTCCGTTTTCACTGGAAGAATCTCCTTCTGTGCCTGTGCCATAAATCAATCCAGGAAAAATCCAACTCGGTCACACATAATGCAAAATTGCAGTGTAGAGGCCAGTAGACTCTGCCAATCTTCCCAGCGATAGTCTTGTTTGTTTACGGTAATTAGAGACTAATGTCTCAAAATGAATGTGGTGATGATTTATTGATGTTCCTTTACTGTTGGTATTTATGATATCTATTTACCAGCAATTGTATGGATTGCAGCTATCAAACAAGCCGCTGTTTGGAAAGAGGATTACAGTCAGTATCTTCGGTTACACACATGTTTGCAGTTTGCATCATCTGCAAGCTGCCAGACAGGTATCAACACTGACACTCAGGAGAAAATCAAACAGTAGCAACAGTATCCCTCGCTGGCTACTATCCCAGCTGCAGCCCGCAACCCCGGAGTGAAAGTTTTAATATCTAATGGCTGACTTCTGATTAAATTTGCAACATGTGCATCTTAAAATTTTATGGAATACTATTGGTTTGAATATCAACATACAGTCATGAAACTCCAGCAGATGCCTGATCGGCCAACCACCAGCCTCGCCAGCACCACTATTACCATCGCAGCATTAGTTGAGCGCTAAATTATTTATTGTCTTCTGATTACATTTGCCGACTGATAATATCTCAGGTTTCTCCATTACCACATCCTGCCTCCAACACTGTCTGCCCGCCTGCACGCCTTGAGGGAATACCACCACGTCTTCATCCTCCACAGCCACGGCCGTCACTGTAACGTTTGTTTACCAGCCGCTTATTTATTTTCCAGGATGATTTGCTAACAGCAGGCGGAGGGCACACAGGTTGATCGAGGTAATAAGCAGAGGAGGGAGAAAGGAAGAGAGAGAGAAAGAAAGGAGGAAACAGAGGAAGAAAGATAGAGCGAGAGAGCGAGAGAGAGAGAGAGAGAGAGAGAGAGAGAGATGCTACCTAAACCATGTTTTTATGGCGGATAATTTTCTTCCCCAGAAGGCAGTGATTGGCATTAATTACCCAACAGGTGCTAACAGCAATGAATCTCATAATTAACCAGTTTAGATTTAGTTCATTTGGGAAAGACATGAGTATGAGGGGGTGGGTGGAGAAGTGTGTGTGTGTGTGTGTGTGTGTGTGTGTGTGTGTGTGTGTGTGTGTGTGTGCAAGAGAGAGAACACAAGTAAGAAAGAAAGTGAAAGATTATGACCGTGAGAGAGACTGTGTCTGCATGCATGCATGTGCTTGAGTGTGTGTGTTCTTGTCTTCTATCCTTATGACAAACCTTCAGAATGAGGACATTTTTGTACAAAATGGGGATATTTTGCCTGTCCTCACTTCTTCAAGGGGTTAGTATAGGGTTTGGATTTGGTTTAGGATCAAGATTAGAATTAGGATTAGGAGGGCGTCCTGGTGGCTCAGTCTAAAGTGTGTACCATGTAAACGCAACGTCCTAGGTTCAAATCCCAGGACCTGTCACGTCATCCCCCTCTCTCTCCCAATCTTTCCTGTCTATCTCTACTTTGAATTATCAAATAAAGGCAAAAATGTCCCCCAAAAATCATCAAAAAAAAAAAAAAGAATTACATTTAAATCAGAGTGACGGTTATGACTTGGTATGTAGTGGAAAGGCTTAAGGTTAGGGTTAGGGAATGAATGTAGTCAGTGAAAGGTACTCGCAAGTATAGGAAGACAAATGTGTGTGTGTGTGTGTAGGTGGGACTAGAGGCCGGAGCAAGGGTCATCAATTGCGGTCCTCGAGGGCCAGTGTCCAGCAGGTTTTTCTTCCTCTGTGGTGGTTTATGGTCTGTATCTGACACCAGGTGTGGCTCATTAACTGTCGGGGAGGAACAAAAACTTGCAGGACACCGGACCTCAAGGACAGGAATGGAGTACCTAAGGCCTAGAGGAAGCCTTTCTTACTAAGGTACCAGCCTCTTATGGCCTCAATCTCACAGTTTGGGTATGGTTGTCGGCTATTAGTGTTCATATGGCAGCCTGGTTGGTGGTACAAGGCGAAGCTGTTGGCAAGGTTTTGTTCTTCGTCAGCAATTATTGGCAGTTGCCATATATGGAGAAGATGCTGTTTATTGTACCCTATTGCCATTTGTTTTCTTGATGTGTGATATTGCTAGGTGTCCATGTTGAGGTCCAGGCATTGTTCTGTGTCCCTATTATTACATCAAGTTATTGTTTCCATGTGGATATAAATAGAAGAGACTTGAATGTGTGCGTGAAGTAGGGTTAGATCGATATATCGGGCCGTATTGACTTGTTATCGGATATCAGCTAGTCAGTGACATCCGCTGCCGATATGATGGAGCACAGCTACAGAAAAAGAGTCTGTAAATGTTTCTCATCATGTTTCTCATAAATCAATTCTTCATTTAAAGGCAGTAATGTATCTAGAGTTTCCCTACCATTGAATTACCCTAAAAGACTTTCATTAATCTGGGTTTCAGTGGAGAGTTTTAGTGTCCCATGATGGTCTAAATGCTGTTTCAGAGGCTTTTCCACCCTGACAAGAATAAAATTCTGGGGCAAATACGTCATTTTGGGGCATAGAAATGGTTAAAGATATTGAATATCGGCGCAAAATATCAGCTATCAGCAGTTTCATTCCCGAAAATATCAGTATCGGCCTTCTAAAACCCATATCGCTCGAACCTTAGCGTGAAGACCAGTGCGTTGCATCCGAGCTGTATGTGGCCAAGCGGGTGCGTATGGGCCACCCTTCCCCTCCATGTGGCACTCTTCTCGCTCGGGGCTCTGGGTTAGTTTTGGAGGGCCGGAGGCGGTGCAGGCAGGCACCACGGGGGGGATCTTCCATATGGGGATTTCCTTTTGACCCACTTCTATCCCCCCATGCTACTGCAGAGAAGCCATCTCCCGCCTGCCTGCCTGCCTGCCTGCCTGCCTGCCTCTCCGCTCTGCAGCATTCATCAAGCAGAAGGAGGTTTCTTTGTCTACTAGCACTGGTTCCCTCACACTCGCTGTTGCCAAGACACGGAGCGGTGCAGGAGACAGTTACACTGACAGTTACACTGCCACCCTGCAGGACCGGCGCCTCGCACCGATCCTCACACGGACGCCGCCGCGTAACATTCGTGTACTTGAAACAAAAGGCGTCCGGAGAAACAGGCGTACGCACATGCAACGCAGCTCTTAAACTGTTGCACACACGGGGCGTACACGCACGAGAGCAAACACACACATGAGAACACGCACGAGAGCAAACACACACATGAGAACACGCACGAGAGCAAACACACACATGAGAACGCGCACGAGAGCAAACACACACATGAGAACACGCACGAGAGCAAACACACACACGTGAGAACGCGCACGAGAGCAAACACACACAGACGCGCACACACGCATACACACACAGGCATCCATCTGTGCTACTCTTTGCTGTTGTTCTTTCTCGTACTTTTCTTTCATTCACTTTTTCACACAGACACACACAAAACTATGACACACACTCACACACACACACACACACACACACACACTGTACACTTTGCACCCTGCCAGCGCTTGTGTTCTCCTGCTCACAAATGGAGCGAGGCAGCCTGCCTTTCTTCGGTAACCTACTTTTTCTCTCCCCTCTCCTTTTTTTTTTTTTTCCGCTCGCATCCCTCTCTCTCTCTCTCTCTCTCTCTCTCTGTCTCTCCATGGGAGTATAGATGTCTTGCTTGAATCGATTCTCGGAGCGCGGGCCGTCGATAAGCGCCGTGTTTAGTTTATGCCACTAATAATAGAATGGCGTCGTCGCCGAAGCCGAAGCGTCCACGCGGGATGAGCGGTCGGGTCCCACGGTCGAGTGTCGGAGTGGAATCTGTCCCTCTCGTTGCGTCGATCCCAGGGGGGCACTCCCAGGTTCCTGAAATAATATCCCCCCCCCCCCCCCCCTTTAACTTTGCATCTTTCATGAGCTGGAGGAAAGGAGGGGAAAGGTATCAGATGCCCTTCTGTGTGTGTGTGTGTGTGTGTGTGTGTACTGTGCAAAAATGCAAACGATGGGTGCACTAGCGAATGTGTGCTGACCTGATCTTCTCTGTGCAGACAAGAAGAAGGCAGAGAGACAGACAGGCAGGCAGGCAGGTAGACAGACAGGCAGGCGGACAAATACTCAGGATGCTTTTCGACAACAGATGGACTGAGGGAGCAGAGGATGGAGAGAGACATGGAGAGAGAGGAGGAGGAGGAGGAGGTGGAGGAGGAGGGGGAGAAAAAGAGAAAGGCATGCAGGCAGATAAACAGGAACACAAATAAACAGGCACGCAGATAAGAGTATGTGGTGTGCCATGTGCCAATATCAGACAGGCATATGGCAATGAAAATGCAGAGAGAGGGAGAGAGAGAGAGGCAGAGAGAGAGAGAGAGAGAGAGATCACTCTAAACAGCGTGCCTCTCAGTCTGGCCCCGCGCTAGCCCTTCTCCCTCTTATTATTCCATTTCTCCGTGAAAGCATGAACCCATGTCACATCTACAATACAGCGCCTAATCACATTCAATTTAAGCAAATTATAGTTTCGCCGCCGCCGCTCTCCCCAGGCAGGAGGACACACACACATCCCAGAGGAGACAGTTGCAACACGGGCCGATTCTGGAAACCAGCAGCCTTCATACGGACGGATCTCCTGTCAGATCGCCCCCAGCGCGCGAGCAGAAGGCGAAATCACAGCGTTTTTTAAAGCTAAAAGAGGAGAGGAGAGGATGAGATAGATTATCTACCTAATAGATAGACAGATGGAGTGATGTGCAGGATGCGAGGCTATTCTACGGCTCACTTTGACTCACTTCATCATTAATGTGATTTCTTGTGGCTTTTAGGAGGGGTACGGGAGAGGTTTTTAGCTTTAACAGTTGAGAGAGAGACAGAGAGAGAGAGAGAGAGAGAGAGAGAGAGAGAGGAAGGGAATGTGGTTAGGATGTTGTTGTTGGGGAAACTTCTAAATGTCACAGAGTTATGAGTCTGCGAGAAAAACAAATTACGTCTGTAGATGATGATAAAGCGTCGCGTTATCGAGCTGTTGTGCTTCCAGCCAATTCTAGAAACCGTGTAACAAGGGGCCATTTGTAGCTCTCCATAGTCCTCGACATAAACCTAGGAGCCCTTTCTTTCTTCACCAAACAAAAAGCTTCTTAATTGCAGTCTGGGATTGATTAGATTGCGCGAAAGCCGTGTGAACCGTGCGCCGCTTAAGCCTGTTTTTGCCTGCACTTAGGTTTGCCTGAATTCAGCAATAATTGTCCTGCATTTCTCATCCCGCCGCTGCCGCCGCTGCCGCTGCTGGCCGGAGAGAGGGATGAGCTCGGGGAAATCTGGCAACCGCCCCGTCTCGTCCTCGCAGGCCAAGAAAAGCCCCTCAGAGCTGTGCTCCAACACTTAAACCTGCCAGGGTTTCAGCCCGAGGGCCAGGTGCAGCAGACTGAAGCTTTTAAACAGGAAGCTTCACCTGCGCGGAGCCAGAGAGAGGCAGAGTGGAGGTCAAACCCGAGCGGGACAAATTCAGAGGCAGTGCTTCATTAAATGCATCAAGTATCAGAAGTATCATGCATTCAGAACAGTCCGGCTATGTTATGACAGAGGCTGCTGGATTAGGTATTTGGGTCACACTGATATGTATATATGATGGTGGAAAAGAAAATTTCTTTGCAGCTTTTACAGACTTATTTATTCATTTTTGTTGTTTTGTAAAGTAATTCTTAATTTAAATGCAGTAATGTATCCCAGAGCTTCCCTACCATTCAATAGGTGTCATGGATCACTCTGCCTTAAAGAGCTGCTGACTATAAAATAATTTAGGGATTCAGTGGAGAGTTTTAGTGTCCCATGATGGTCTAAATGCTGTTTCAGAGGCTTTTCGACCCTGACAAGACTAACATTTTGGGGTGAAACACTGAATACTTGTCTTTTTTTTTGGCATGACAATGGAAAAATTTAAAGATTTTGAATATATCAGCTATCGTGAAAACAAAATATCTATCAGTATCAGCCTTTTATCAGTCAAATCCTATTAAGTATATCCTGCATTTGCGTTTTAATATATAGTATCGGTTTACTAATTAATATTAATATTACAAAGTAAGTTCCAGCATATTATCATCTAGACATTTCATCAATTCTCATCACATATAGGTTTTGCTCCATTTTTGTCAAAAACAACAGACATAAAAACCTCAGCAGTGTCCTCCTGTCTCTCTGCGGTGGTATGTGGGTCGACACGGCCGACATGTTGTCAGAGGTGTCAGCCCCCCGCGGAGACTCACATCATTATCATCACCGTCTCCCACTGCCTGCCCCCCCATCTATCTGTCTATCTGTCTCTATCTGTCTCTCCTTTGTCTCCGGCAACATGTGGCTCTCAGTTGATGGAGCGACAGTCCCACTGCTGACTCGTAACTCTGGATCAGGGAGGGAGGGGCTCTAGGTGGCGCGGCATAGGTAGCGTCCTGCCAGCCGGGAAGCTCAGAAACTAAGCAAAACAAAAAAACGCTCAAAGCATCACTTGAGAAGAGAGATTTCGAGGAAGGAGGAGAAAGAGGGAGGGAATAAATATAGGAAGGAGAGGATGACTTTCAAACGGGTGCCTTTTTACTTGCAGAAAGAGGTAAACAAGGGCCTGACATAAAAATTGAACTTTTTTTTTTTTTCTGTGTCAGAGAAGAAAGATCCTTGAGACAAACAATAGGCCCAGATGTTGTTGCGGATCCTCTGTTTTCCCCGAGTGGTGCTCCATCATCATGATGAATAAGGGCTCGTCTTTGTCAATCATGTGCTTTAGTGGAGCAGGTATTTATTTCTCTGTGTCGTTGTCTGCCTGTCTCTGTCTCTCACTGTGGCCCGGTGACTGATGAGGCCCGTCAGAGGGGAGGGAGGGAGGGAGGGACACCCGGCCACCAGCCGCCGGGGACGATACCGGCTGGACGGCCTCCGCTGCAATAAGGAGATGAAATCATGTGACACAAATCTGGATTCTGTACTGTATTTGTGAATGGGAAATGTCTTGTAGTCGACGAAGCGTGTGAAGAAACTCCTGCACGCTGTCTCTTACTTGCAATGAATATATTTTAATGAGGAAAGACAAAGCGTTTCAGTCCGTTCTCAGGTTTAAGTACCGCACATCGCTCTCTCCCCGCCGCATCATTAATACTCTCCCATATCTTCCTCCTGTACTTGCTCTAATATGCTTTATCTTCAAATTATCTTCTACTCTTGTTTCTCAGTTTAGCACTTTGCTGAATAATGCCAGAGCGGTTTGGCTCAGACTCTTAACTATTGGTTGCTTGTTATGTTGGTCAGTGATGGAAAGAGTACTAGAATATTCGACTCAAGTAGAATTAAGTAGTGAGTAGTAGAAGTAAAAGTAGTGAAAAAAAATCTACTTAAGTAAAACTAAAAGGTATCTAATTTCAAATGCACTCGGTGTAAAAGTTGCTGAGTTACTTGTTAGAAAAGAGAACGAGGACAAGAGTTCAAAGTTCAAACTGTATTTTTTTAATTGGAAAATTTGGAAATGACAAAATAAAGTGCACAAACAATGAATGTCTCCACGATTTGTCAGTTTACGATTGTCCAGTTTCTGATGCTTTTGCAGAGCCAAAAAATCTGTACAATAAAGTAAATATATAGAAAAGAAAAGAAAATACTCATAAAAAAAAGCTAAAAAACAAACAAACAAAAAACGACTCAATTCCAGTAACGTGAGTAAATGTAATTAGTTACTTCCACCCTTGATGTTGGTGATGTAGAAACTGAAGCTTGTTCTACTGTTGCACTGTTGTAAGCCACTTTGGATAGCAGCATCAGCTAAGCGCCTGAATTGTAAACAAACTATAAATGTATAACATTCTGCACAATGAGAGACCAAGACCAAAGTCGTTAACGTTTTCTCATTAAGATTAAATTGCAGTTAACAGTCAGTGTCTGGCAGGTAGGTTGCATACGTCTTGTTGGCTCCCTGGTCTTCTCCTGCACACCTGTCACCAACAATACTCAGCACTGCAAAGGACTTGGTGTTTTTCCGCTTCAGATAAACAGTCCTTGTTAGCCCGGAAGTGTCATTTTTCATTTCACTGGCTGGAGTGCCCTTCACGTGTGAGTTGTTTCCCTCCGCCCCCGCGGCGTGCCTTGAAGATGCCACAAGGTAGAGCTTTCTCATTTAAATGTGAGTGTGAAGTCAATTGCGATGACACATTATAATGCCGTTACAAATGGTTGCCCCCATCTGCTACAATTTAGGAGTTGGCTTCCACGCAAAAGTCGCAAGGAAACTACTCTAGGATACTGTACACGTCAAAAGCAGCGGGGAGGGAGGATAATGGAATGTGCTCAAAGGAAGTAGCTACAGAGCCTGACGGGGATGGTCATTATCACAATTGTTTTGATGCTGATATATTTAAAAAGAAAATCCCTACACAGATTACCTTTAAAACAGAACTGCTTTGGAATGAGATATTGGTACTTTGCAGCTTAAACACTACCAGTCAAAAGTTTGAATTTGACTATTTTCCACATTTTAGAATAATAGCAAAGACATCAAAACAATGAAATAACACAAATGGAATTATGCAGTGACCAAAAAAGTGTTAAATCAAAACTATCTTATATTTTAGATTCTTTAAAGTAGCCGCCCTTTGCCTTGATGGAAAGGCAAAGGCTTTGGAAAGAAATTAATACATAGGATCAACTTCACTATTTATATTTGTCTAAGAAACTAATTTCAAGCATTTAAGCAGAAGCCTTTAGATCAAAATGGCTTCAAGAGAATGAAAAACATTCAATCGGGTGCGTCCAAACTTTTGATTGGTAGTGTAGGTATCAAATATGTAGTGATATCATACTGTCGATGCGATGACTGGGTTTAACAATGTCCCGTGAGACTGGAGTCAATGCATTGTCCCGTGACAAGACAATGCAGGACGGTTTTTGAATTCCGCTGTGAATGGGACGGAAGAGAATAAGGAACAATAGAAATCGATAGCACTTCAAAATGAGGACGGGATGACAGAAGGCTCTAATCATAAAAGGGTGCAGCGGATGTCATTGTGGTTTGAAAGGCTCTGGGAGGAACAATTAAGGCTAGATAAGCTATTCTCTCCGCTATCATTTCGTTCCGCCATTTCCCACGACAGACTTCTCAATAATACGGTTCCTCCACAACGCACTCCTGTCTGTTTTATGGTCAGTCCTCCTGAGGATTACTTGGAGGTATGTGACTGGTTTCGGGAATCGACTTCGCTGCCTACATTCCTCTACAGAGCACTTCTCTGTATTTCCCCAGCATTTCCCCACAGCCTCTGTGTCGCGCCCCCCCTCTGGGCTCTCTCCCACTATCTCTTCCTAAATGGGAGTGTACTGATGCGCTAATGAGCGAAGACAAAGCTAGCAGCATATGGTGATGATAATGAGATGAACAATGTTTGGAAAACAAGGCCATATATAAGGCAGAGGATCTGACACATTGTTTTGGAGCAGACAGACGGAGCTGTGTGTTGAATTGCATACAGCCCGCCGGTATAAAGCGGCCCAAGGGCAAAGCGACATGGGAAATATTCTTTATGGCCATGCTGTGCCGGCCGCATACACGGGCAAATCCTTTAGGCGCTGTTTCGGGGCAAATGTACAACTGCATAGCGGTGCCAGTGACACGCCTTCTATGAAATAAGACCCTTTTATCATATTGCACATCGTTGCCTAGCTTTTGCCCCCAAGTGTCTGTGCAATTACTCATTTTCCTCCAAAGCAACCATCCACATTGGCTCTGAAAGTTGCCTCATTACCAACTGCCTTCCTTAATAGCAAAGCGCTGGGATCTACTACAGTACTGGGTGACTTTTGAAGCACCTCTAAAAGCTGTTTGCGGTTTGCTTGGCTCTCGCAAAGGCTGGCATTCATTCAGGGCGTAACGCCGTAGCCAAAGCCGCAGCATCAGTGTCAAATAGTCTCTTTATCTGCGAGCCCTCTTGGCCCTATCACTTCAAACCTGCCTCCCACTGCCGACAGCGCCAGCAGGTAGCCAGACCACGGAGCCTCGGACATCTGTTCTTCTCGCACTGTTTGTCTATCTGTCTCTCGCTCTCTTCTTCTCTCTCTCCACCGCCTCACTCATACATCACGAGGATCTGATGAATTTCCTCGCAGCGCCCGCCGATTCACACAGAGGCGCAGGCCCGACCCCGGCCGCCCCAAAACACGCGGAGGTGAAGCCGTCCTTGCTCAAGCAACCCGCTTCCGAACTTCCCCACCTAAACCGGCAGTCACACGCTGGGGGGATTTTACGCCGGTTGCTAAGAAATTCCCGTGAGCTGGACGGTCACACAGCGAGGCCTCTCCCTCGCTCTGTGATCCTCGCCGTCCTCCGTGTGTGGGAGAGAGATACGGAGGGAAGGGAAGAGGGCGATCTCATGCGCTGTACACAGACAGGAGGGCAAACAGAAGAGGAGGCTCGCTGCACTCGCCTCGCACAGCCTCACACATAACCTCCTTACCGTTTTCACCGTGACTAAATATGCATGTGCAGAGCAAAAAGCAAGGACACACTCCTACACACACACACACACACACACAAGCATCCGCGCATACATTACTATCACATAAGGGTGGATAATTTGGATCCTGGCACAGCTCATTCACTGCCGACATAATAAAAGCAGACTTTACACTTACACAGTCTCAGCAAGCGCGTGACGGATACAGGAGGTGGCCGAGTTCAATGCCAACCCAAACAAGCACAATATCTTCACAGTATGATATTATTGTAAAAAAAAAATATATATATATGGTAAATGGGGTAAATTACACCCAAGGATGACTCAGAAAACTGCCTTCTACCAAACTAGAACAAGTCCCTCAATAAAACATGCAAGCTATCTTGCCAATGCCTGACAATGCTGTTATGATGTGACCTAGAACAAGCTCAGAGGCGGCGAGCGGACACGTGACGAATAAGTAGAGAGATGAACAGACAGACCGACGGAGCAGCAGGCAGCATAACACAGGTTGCATAACAATGACTTTTGCAGTACAGTACAGCCGGCCTGCCTGTTGATATGTGGGCGCGGGTGACTGCAGGACAATGTGAACTCGCCTTGTGCTGCAGAGCAAATACTACATGGGAGAATGCTGTTGCCATGACAAGAGAGAGCGAGAGAGGGGGGGAGAGAGAGAGAGAGAGAGGGTTGAGAGGCGACAGAGAGGCAGTTTTGCAGCTGAAGAAAGGACGAGAAGAGGGGTTTATCCGATTGGAGAGAGTGAGGAGAAAGAGGGAATAACAGATGAGTCAGCTGCTTGCAATTTTCAGCGCCGAATCAAACAAGCGGTGAAATTACACTGTACAGCCAGCAGCGATGGAGCCGGGCCAAGCTTGGGATAGAAGCACTCCTACATACATGTGCTCCGGCTCTCTCTTCATCCCTCTCTCTCTCTCTTTATATCTCTTGTTTTCCTGCTCTCTCACACGCACACAATCACATCCAGTACAGGTGCTACATCCGTCTATGTTGTCCACCCCCCCCCTCCACCCAGAACAGGATATATATTCTTGTCTGGGACATGAGAAAAGCCCAGATATTGCCCCGGCCCCGGGAGGATTCCCCTGCGGCTCCATGCTAGATGTCTGGCTTCCCACATTCCCACGTGGGAGACGGCGAAGGCTTTGAAATCACTCTGTGTTTTTCGCATGACTCTGCCTCCGCGGCGTTATACAGTCCGCACTCGTGTTGTTGTGCGGTGCTTAGTGCGCTGTCTGTTGCCTGGCGGTCATAAGCTCATCATCCACACACTGTCTCATCAATGCGGTCACACACACACATACCGCTGCCGTTCCTGAGCCTCCGTCCCGCAGTCTACTTCTTTAATGTGAACATGAGAAAGAAACATAATCCCACACACTGGCTATACACTCGCATGATACTTTATTACGACATTCCTAACCAGGTAAACCGGTTTGGCTTGGTTCAGATTGGCGAGGCACAAAATAACCTGCAGACTCCCACTGTGTGCATTCATCATCCTGATGGGCACTTTGACAGCTGTCAGTCATCCCGGTGAATAGGTTCACAGTGTGATGATGTCACGGCCGTGCTGTGTTTGTTTACATCCCTGAGCTGTTGTGTGTGTGTGTGTGTGTGTGTGTGTGTGATATCCTTTTCACATAAATAAATATGCAGAGAGGCGAGGTTTTGACAGATTAATACATCCTGGAGCAAAGTAGGATCTATCTCTCACGCCAAATTACAACATGTTGCTCATTGCAGACTACCATGTATAGAATGTGGGTATGCTAGCATAAACCTGGCTGATAAAAATGCTTCTGTATGATAGATATGGCCTTCCTCTGAAGATAATCTAATCTATGATGACTCGGTTAGTTAGTTTTAGTGAAACTGTTGTTTTCATTTTATCTTTTTAGGCTGTAAATACGGAGCTGTAATGATTTCAGTGAGGCAAAATCAGGCACCATCCGGACATTTGGAGTTGGAGTTTTAGTTATAGAGGGCTTCAGGTGATGTAACACACACTCTGGCGGCCATATTGGAAGTCCTCAGCTCTTAATCAATTAATCATCTTAATTCAAGAGACATGGTTCATTTCTGTGCTGTTTCTGATGCATCTGATTGATTTTGTGATGAGATCATTTCAGCCATTAAGCTAGCTAACCATAGTATCTGGTCAGCTTGGTCTTGTTGATAACACATCTGATTAGCACACTAGCTAACATATCTAGTAGAAGCTAGCGCTACTAGTGGCTAGTAGTCACATTAACACACATCACATGTTAACATTAACATTGGTTGTTTTGCTAAATTTGCCTGGTGGCTAGTTAGCAAGAGCCAAAAGCTTAGATTTTTGTTTAGGCAAGGACTTGGGAAACATATTTCTGTCACATAATACGTTATTTGTATTATTTTTAAGACTTCATGCTCATTTCGCAAAACTTGATGAGACCAGATGCTTTTATCCAGACTTGCAATGAGTGCAACAGCAGAAAAAAACCTCAAAATCCTAGATCATCATTTTTACAAGCCACTGCACCCTTATAGGAGACGGAACAATGTATTCCCGTGAACTTAAAATGATCATATATTACCGAGGAGTGCACTGTGAGGAAATTGGAGCCAAGGAGAAAAGGTAGAAAGGATTATTTTCCACTTTGAGACAGAAACGTATTAGAGCAAATAGTGCAGGAAAATATGGGCGAGTGGGATGTGATTCATGGAGAGAGCAGTCATGCACAGCAGCAGCTCTTCTCATGTCAGGACGGTATGAGCAATTGAGTTGAGTTTTGTTCCAAAATGAGACATCCACCATTTGACAAATAGCGACACTCAGTCTCACAAAAAAAAAAAAATTGCTGGCAAAAAATGCTAACCATTATGTTACTTTTTAAAGGACAGTCAGCAGTGCAGGTGCTTGGTTGATAAAATAACATTTTTTACAGGCTGGATCACCTTTAGAGATTTTGAATGATGAACTGCAGGTAATATTTTCCCTAAAATGGATGTGTAGCATCTAATAAATCCACAAAAACAGGACAAAACCTAAACTCAGCTGTGCCATATTATTATTAATGGACACCAGGCTGATGCCTTCATTATGGATCAAAATATGGCATAACTGAGGTAGTCTTGTCCTGTTTTTGTAGTTTTTTGGAGTGCTGCCATATGTGCTGCCATCCCCATGTCTTTTCATATATTCATTGGAAGCCAAGTTTATACTTTTTGGCAGAGCGCCTAACAAGAAGAAGGTTATGCAAGGAGGCGCACCTGCTCTATGTTTTTCACTGGATATATTGCATTTTACAATTGTGCTCTTTAACTAGACAAAAGCCCTTATGAAATGAGAAAATGGCTGACCTCATACCATCCAATTTGGCCTCTCCGTGAAAAAACAGTGGAACTGCTTTGATCATAACTGGAGTGAATATTGTTTTTGAGGCACGCTATTAAAGCGTATGAGAGAGAGGGGGCTTGAGCATCGGCGTGACTCATTGCAATCAGCTCCATCTCTTCCTCTTTCCATTGCGTTTTCTCCTCCCCCTCTCTCCCTTTTCTTCGTTTCGTTTCTCTCTCGCTTTCTCTCTCCCTCTTACTGCTTCAATCTCACTTCAGTTCAAGTAGGCTTTATTGGCATGGATGGAAGAGAACCCACTATTGCCCGAGCATTTCAGTAAATCGCGAAGCAATTTGTACATTACATTTACCTTAAAAGTGCATCATGGAGACGCTGGGTGCAGGAAAGGAACACGTTTCAGCAAGAAAAGCTTAAATCAGAGCATTAAAGTCCCAGGATCCACTCATTTTAACCTCAATTATGGATGTGCTACTTCACTCTTTTTTGAGTAGTTGTATTACATCGTATTACATCGATATAAAAGTAAAGAAAAATGCAGTGAATACAAGACTTGAAGTGGTACGAACTGACGAAATCAAACAACAGCTTATACAGACACTAAGTTGGATTATGTTGCTTTTATCTAAAGAGACAATGAAAACTTGAAATCACACACACGTCTTCTTCTTCTTCTTCTTCACGACAATGGAGAGTTGTTTCTCTCTCTCTCTCCTACTCTCCAGTCTCTTTCTAAGTCTCTCACTCTCGCTCTGTGTCATGCTCTCTCTTCCTCTGTTTGTCTCCATCTCTCTCTGTCTCTCTCTACCTTGTCAGTCAGTGTGTGTGTGTGTGTGTGTGTGTGTGTGTGTGTGTGTGTGTTGGACAGAGTCAGTGTCAGGGCTAAGTGATTAATTAGTTACAACACGATTTGCCTTTCCTTGACAGGTGAGGCGTGCAGGCTGATGGCCTTTGAACGCCGCTCGCCGCTTGGCGACGTTCCGCCGAGATGAAGCGGGGAGAAAGCGGCAGTGGAAATCGATAGTGTCGGGTTGTGGCGACACAACTTCCCCGTCTCTGTTGCTGGAGAGACAAAAGGCCACCTTTAGGAGTAGATACAGTATGAGAAGGCTGAAAGGAGAGGGTGGAGGAGAGGAGAGGAGAGGAGAGGAGAGGAGAGGAGAGGAATGTATTTATAGGATAGGGCTAAATCCCTCCATCAGACAAACAAAAGCTCTTCCTCTGTCTTTCTTTCTCTCTCTCTCTCTCTCTCTCTCTCTCACACACACACACACACACACATACACACACACACACACAGAAGCACTTATGTTTTCTGCCTAACTGACTCTGTCTAGCTACCTCTGTGCTCCACACACACACCTCCACATTCCTTATTCCTCAGACTCTTTCTCTGCCAGCTATCCACTTCTTACTCTTCTCACTCTCTTCTTTATTTATGCATTTGGCCCCATACACACACACACACACACACACACACACACACACACACACTTTTTTCATCCTTGTCCCTTCCTCTCTGAGCCTTCCCCTTTGCTTTTGCTCTCTCTCTCTCTCTCTGTCTCTCTCTCCCTCCCCTAACTTTTTCTTACTTCTCAAATTATCAAGTGGTTATTTGGGCTTTTAAGAGAATGTATTCGCTTAGCAAGGATCCCCTTCGCCTTCAGTTACAGGAATTTGCAATTATCTCTCAGGCTCGGCACAGCGAGAGGACAACGCCGAGGAGAGCGGCCTCCGAATTCCCACACATATTTTAACATTCGGCTGTGCTTTAAAGTCACACTGCGCCGTTCTGCTAGACTTCCCCGCCACTCTCGTACAACTCTGCAGAGCTGCAGACTCCGTCCCTCTCTCCGTGTGTGTCGATGTGTTATCCTGCCATCTGGGTTCTGCCTGTTCCAGAGGAGGAACGGCTTTAGGCACCCGTTATATAACTGAGGTGTGGGAGAAGGCTGATGATCCATTGACGAATCGATTGGGGCCGCGGAGGGGAAGGTTACGTTCAGAGTGTGTTCTGGGGGAGAGGACTGATTACCTGCTGATGACGATCAGGACCGAGGTCTACTGGATTTCTTGCAAATCATCAACATAACATGAACTTATAGGCTGATGATGATTTACTATGGTGTAGAGACAGCTTTTATTTAAAGTTGTGTTGGCTACAATGATGTGTGTGTAGAATCATACAATCAACACGCCTTTTGTAATCTAATTATTGGTTATTTAATTAGTGCAATGCATTACCAATTTCTGCAACCAGGCTACAGTCATCATGTTGCATGTTTGTTACAACGTACTTCCCATCACTGATTATAGCATAAAGCATGTGGCAAAAAAAAGTGTTAACTCCTTTCAAAGCTGCACTAGGCAACTACATGTTGGTGGCTCCAAATAGATAACTGTTTCAGAAAATTGAACATAATTACTCACAAATTATGTAACGTGATGTCAGTAAGCTGCAACCAGCATGCTCAGGTGTGTGATGCTTAAAGGAAACCAAAGAGACGAGAGAGTTAAAGATCTAACGTTGAGTGAGTCCAGCTTTCTCTGGACTGGAGACAGTTCAGATTTCATTCTTATGTTTTGATTCATCACTTTCCATAGGGTGGATCTATTAGGCGGGGATCGGATGCTCTTCTTTAGCGCTGTCCCATTTTGTGGTTTAGGCTGATAAGTCAAGTGTATTTCAACATAAAAATCTTGCCTTTAATCAGAAACAGTGAAATAAATATGCAGGAATTTGTCTTAATGAGATGAGATTGGGACAGGAGCATTGAAACAGCTCAAATATTGACATAACATAAATGTACTGGCATGTTCAACAGAACGTGACATTCAGAGCCTATATCTATATCACTCTACATACTGTTTATACAAACTGGATTCTGTCAATATGTGTATTCAGGCGGCCTGACATACAGCAGGTTGCAGCTTTACAGAGTGATGGCAGGAGTCCAGCAGTGCCAGCAATACCATAAGGTAGTAGTACTGAGTAGGATGGACATGCATGCAATAAGTCCTGAGCCTTGTGGAGCATGGATATACATAATTCCTCAGGCATATTATATAAAGACTTGTGCAGACATCATTATCAGGCTGTGCAAACAATGCTAGGTAATAATAAGTAGGATGGACTCAGCGGTGAGAGTGGTGAGATTACAGTCCGTGTCAGTGGCCTTGTGCTCAGTGAAGACGTTATGTAAGTTAAAAGTTCCTGGTTCGAATCCCAGAAACTCTCGGTGGGGAAAGTGATTGAGAAACACTCTCCCCTTCCCTCAACTACTATACTGCCGCGGTGCCCTTAAGCACGGCACGTGACCAAGCTCTCAGGTGTGAATCTGTTTAATTTGGGCGGTGTGACGCAGGCCGATGCAGAAAAGAGCATTCGTCCTCGTCAACTTTCCCTGGGTGAGCAAAGTTTAAGGAGTTTAAGGAGGAAGGAATTCAGCTAGACCTGTGCCGATATGAAAGTCTCATATTATCTTGGCCAAATTATCTCGTTATATAATATTATCTTGATAATTACTAATAAGATGGAAGCGTTAGGAGGATTTGACAGGGATGATGACTGATTTATCGCTCGCAGCCTCTTCAGCCATGATTATGTGTTTACCGCAGACTCTTCCTCTATGACGCTGTTCACTTCCCAACAAGGGGTAGAGGATTAGAGGGCTCCTCCTTTCGGGGAAAATAAAACATCAATGGTGACAGATGAGAGAGACCAGGGGCTGTGCTGTGTGCTTGATTATGTGTGCTTTTATTAGACAATTCGACAAAGGCTTTAAACCATCGGTGCCGCCGCAGACTCATCCTAAACCTGTTGTAATGTATTCTAACCTCTCCTGTCTTGTCTCCTTGCCCACAGAAGGGGGTCAGATCAACAACAACGTGGGACCGGGGCCCAACATGGGCCAGCAGCACCCGTACCCCGCCCTCAGCCAGCTGGCTCACGTCTACGAACAGCAGCAGCAGCAGCAGCCGGGCAAGGAGCTCAACAAGTACGCCTCGCTCAAGGCTGTGGGTGAGTGTCTGGGGAGCGGGAGCAGGCCGGGTTGATGGCCGCCATTAACACATCCCCGTCTCAAGGCCGTAACCAACCTTCAAGGCGATGAAAGAAAGTGTCATTTATTTGGTTTCCTTACATTGTGTGAAATGTTTTGTGGTCCGAACAGACAGGGCAGCAGCGTTCAGAGTATTTCTCCAAGGCTGTGCTAGATGTCTGTGGGAGCTATAGGTGATCATCAAAGCCAAGTCGATACGTGTGGAAAATGTTCTTGGCAAGTTGTCTTGGAGAGACGGGCTGTGTGCTTGACTTTGTGCCGTCAATTAAGACACACAGGTGTTGATTTTCCCAGCTGTTTCTGTTGGCTCTATACTGCAGACCGCAGCGCTGTTCGGATGTGATGCGTCGCTCTCGCAATTAGTCTTCTACATTTGTTCTCATCGGCCAAGTCAACCTTCCTTCCGGGGAAGATCCTTCTGGGATCTTTGTCTGTCCTCCATCCTCAAGTGTTCTTTTGTGTTGGAGTTGTACTCCAGCCTTCAGGCATTATGTCAAACACATCATGGAGGACACAAGCATCCATATTGAGAAAGACCCAAGGTCCCAACAAACTTTCAGGGCAATGAAATAAAAAGTGTGGTATGAAAGGAGGACTGTGGCTCAAGTATTTGCTGGGTTTCCTTACAGTATGTGAGATGCTGTGTGGTCCAAACACAAAGGGTAGCAGCGGTCAGAGTGATTTTCCGAGGGTGTGCAGATGTCTGTGGGAACTATGTGACGAAGCGAGCAGGCTTGATTTGACAGGTGTTATTGATTGCACAACCGAAACTGGACGTGCTGTAAAACCTGCAGTAACAGCCTGCTTATCAAGCTGTTTGAGGGCTTAATGCACGCCATCAAATTCAATGAGCTCAGTTACTGGTACAACTGATTTGAATTTCTATCATCACGGCCATATGCTATTGGCAGAGGCATCGCTATTTCATAACCCGAACTTGTTTCAGACTGACTTGTGAATTTTACACGATGTGCCTGTCAGCTTGTTTATGCGGTGCAGGTAGGCCTGCCCAGTGCGCACCTGATTCAGTATGCAGCACACTTACTCCAGATATTACTCTACAAACACTACTAGATGTCTGTATAAACAGATACAAGATGCCATTTGTCTGCTTCTGTGCCTTTTATTAGAAAAATAATCATATAGTGCCTGTCTGTGAAAAGCCTGCTGCATGCCAAGCAGCAAGTGAAATATCTGATTCAGATGACAAATGTAGGTGTGAGCTTCTCCTAACTGTAAATGTAAACGCTCTTCCCTCCCCGACACGCAGCGTGTGGACGTCCCTGACTCATCCTCAGACTTGTGAACAGATTTCCATGCTTGTTTATGCCGGGCATCTCTTTTGTGCAGCAAGAAGACTGAATTTTTTTTTTCTGTTGTATAATTATGGCAACAGTTTATGTAACTGCTAGCAATTCAATTTGAAGGGAAATTGAAAAGGCAGTGATAAGTGATTTGGCCCCATCATTGTTTCACAGGCTTAAAGTGAGCCAAGTTTGTACATTTGGGTTTGCATAAGGCTCTCTGTGCACAAACTGAAGTGGGTCTATGTGATGTGGAAATTATATGCAAACCTTTTAGCGCGTGTCTGTCAATATTCTTCCCCCCCTTCCTCTTCCTCTCCTCTCACAACCTTCTTCTTCTTCTTCTGCTGCTGCTTTATATTCCTACTTTTAAGCTGGCCTTCATCTTCCTCCCACCGCTTCTCCCGTTCCCCACCATTTTCTTTGTTCCCCTTCATCCTGTTTGCTCCTCTACCCTTTAATTTCTCCCCTCATCTTTCTTTCCGCTCATCACCCTCCTCCCTCTCCTCCTCCCTGTCTCCTTCGTTTCCTCTCACCTTTTCTCCTGCTTCTTCCCGTCCTTTCCCCTCTCTTCTTTTCTTCTTCATACCATTACCTTATCATCCTCCTCATCCTACCTTTTCCCCTGCATTCTCCTCCTCCACCTTCTTTTCTTGCTTCTTCTCTCCTTTCTCTCCCCACCCCCCTCCAACACACTCTGCCTCCTCTTCACCCCCTGATCTCTCCCCCTCAATCCATCACGCTCCATCTCGCTCCTTAAAGAATCATTGGGCTGCTAATCTCCATCCTTCCAAACAGCGGCTCATATCTGATTCCATTTCTATAATTGAAGGGAGGCCTTCCCCCTCCTCTACCTTCCCATCTCCTCTCCTCTCCTCTCCTCTCCTCTCTCCCTGCACTCGCACTCACAGCTCACACTTGACTGACAGATTTCCATTCCACAAGTGTTTTTCAAAGAGGCTCCTGTGAAATGATTGGAAACCTATCTAGAGATAGAGAGCTCGGGATGCTGGGATTCCAGGAAGCAAGGTGCCATTACCGTGAGCCAGTGATGTGATGTGCACGTCACGCAGAGAGGAGCTGTGAAGAGTGTGTGTGTCTGTGTGTGTGAGTGTGTGTGTGTGTGTGTGTGGAGTGAGAGAGGGAGAGAGACCCTGACAGAGACAGAGAGAGGGAGAGAGAATAAATGACAGCAAACAAAACCGAAATGCCAGCCGCGCCTCCTTTTGAAGTCACCTTTGTGTGGGCTCCGCTAATCTTGAAGAACATAAATGGACTTTGCTTTTCTTTTCTTCTCCTCCTCTATACGGTCTGCTGTTGTTTCGCTGCCTTGCGACCCCATGAGGAATGGAACCCCTCCTATAAGCTCGATGTTATTTTCCCAACCATTCCCCCTGCTTTTTTTTCTTTTTTTTTTTTCTTTAATTGCCTCTGCCACTTTCCCCAACGGTCCAGCAGCCACAGGCTGAGCAGCTGATAAGCCACACTTCTGTCAATCAATAGCCATCTCCACTGTCCCCCATGCATCTATATAAGGTCACTTTATTGGATTCTAACTGCAGCCGCGGTAAAAACTAACTAATAAAGGGCCTCCGGAGCCAGACCTGTAACTCAACCCAGAAGAGGACACAGCGGGCGTATCAGTCTACTACAAGTACAAATGACCAATTATAGCCCGCGTCTAGCGCGCGTCTGCCCCGCTAAGCCTAACGACCGCCATAAAACCCTAAAGACACGTCGCGTTCCTATACACGCCTCTTAATAAGTTAGTCTTTCACTGACAGTCTGCAAAGTAAATCTTCAGTAATTGGGAACAGGATCACTCAGCCTTTTTTTTTTTTTTTTTTTTTTTTTCATCCTTTTTATCACGCTTGCTCATTTCCTGCAGTACCCCGCTTCTCATTCACACAGTTACACACACGTGGGAAAGTGGAAAAGTCTCTGAAACGGCATTTAGATGAAAATGGGACACGAAAACTCTCCATTGAAACCCAGACTAATGAAATTCTTTTACAGCTCTTTAAGGCAGAGTGACCCACTTCACA
Organism: Centroberyx gerrardi; assembly: GCF_048128805.1. Classification (NCBI taxonomy): domain Eukaryota; kingdom Metazoa; phylum Chordata; class Actinopteri; order Beryciformes; family Berycidae; genus Centroberyx; species Centroberyx gerrardi. Next base: position 20,375,145 of record NC_136016.1, read on the forward strand.
TATTCAGTAGGGGAAACTCGGGGATGCATTACTGCCTTCAAATGAAGAATTAATTTATAGAAACATGCACTACCAGTCAAAAGTTTGGACACACCACATTTTTCTTTATTTTTACTATTTTCCACATTTTAGAATAATAGCAAAGACCTCAAAACTATGAAATAACACAAATGGAATTATGCAGCGACCAAAAAAAGTGTTAAACAAATCAAAACTATCTTATATTTTAGATTCTTTAAAGTAGCCGCCCTTTGCCTTGATGGAAAGGCAAAGGCTTTGGAAAGAAATTCATACATAGGATCAACTTCACTATTTATTGATTGTCTAATTGATTGTCTAAGAAACTAATTTCAAGTATTGAAGCAGAAGCCTTTAGATCAAAATGGCTTTAAGATAACAAAAACATTCAATCAGGTGTGTCCAAACTTTTGACTGGTAGTGTATTTTAATAATTAAATGAATAAATAAAATGGCAGTGGCAGTAGACAACATGATTGGCTGATATCCAATAGTTAATAAAAAAGCAGACCGATTTACTTAAAGTCAAACCCTAATAAAGTCTTTATGTTCCTGCGCTGTGGGACTGTGCAGAATCTGTACTTAATTCAGTGTTTTTGGGGGGTTTTGAGGATGCATAACGTGTGGCGGTCTCTGCGGGTCGCTGGCCTTTAGCAGGCGGCGGCACGCGGAGCCACAGCGTGCGACGGCGCCGTTTTCTGTTTCCACTCACGTCCGCCGCTGGATGTGCACGCCGCTGTGCCGACCGCCGCTGGATTGATTCACCTGTCGCCTGAGCGGGTTTGATCCCCGGGGTGGCGTGTAGCGGCGGCGGCGACGCGGCGGGTGAGGCTCCGCTCGCCCTCTGCCTCCCTTCCCTCCCCCCTCCCCCCCTCAAACCAACCAACCCCGCTCTCCGTTCACGGGCCCTCGCTCGTTTCTCTCCCGTTCACAGAGCGATAAACTAGATTTATAGTTACAGCGGCAAAGCAAACTCGCTGAGTGTGTTAACTTTATCTTCAAGGACGTGCAGGCGACAGGGGCTAAAGAGTAATGACTCGACTGTGAACGTGAATCAGACGGAAAAAAGGTCACATTTCTCCGTGATAAGAGAGACTGTAGCTGGGCGACAGTGACTGACAGAAAGAGGAATAAATGGGAGGCATTAAACATAACTGCTCCGAGGCTGGAGAAACACACCCACACACACACTAACACACACACACACACACACACACACAGGCATCCAGAAATCAGAAGGCTACAAGTCTTATTGGAAGGATAAAGGATAGTGCAGCTGATGCTCCTGTGTGTGTGTGTGTGTGTGTGTGTGTGTGTGTGTGTGTGTTTGCATGTGTGCCTGTGTGTGTGCATATGTGTGTATATATATATATACTGTATATCTATATGTGTACATGTTTCCTCTTTACTCTTAACCCCTTAAACAATATTAAACTCGTTCCCTCTCAACACCAAGGTCCAGTTCAGTGTGTCTTCAGGCTTTTTTTTTTTTTACAACTGTCTCGTCTGAAAGATAAATGTCAAGTGCTGCGTAAGTAACACCCGATCTATAGCTTTATATCAGAAGGCGCTCGGGCGTTCCTTAAGCGCGCTCCGAAAATAGCGCTGACCTTATTTTTCTCTGTAGGAATGTGGAGGCTAAGAGTCGACAGCAAGGTCTCCTCAGAAAAACCAGGAATAAAAGCAACGTGATTTCAATGAGCGAGGACGAAAGACATTTTCATATAACTTAACTGAAAAAAATAACTGAGATAAAGCAATTGAACTTGAAGAAATTAAAAGAATTTCATAAAAGTTATCTTTTAGTTTGGAGCTTTCAGTTTGGAGCTTTTTTCCCCCTTTAAAGTGATGTTGAGCTTTGGTAGTGTCCTGGGTTGTGTCTCTTCCTCCATGATAAAACCCCCAAATCAGTGATTCTCTGTGATCTGTTGCTCCAGTAGAGGCGATTGGAGAATTGTGTTTTTTTTCTCTCTCCATTCACTGCCATTGTATGGAGGAACAGTCTGAAAATCACACAAACAAAGCAGATTTTGACAATATACAGTATGTCATGCTGTTGAACTGTGGTCAAGTGAATCGCTTTCTTTATGTTTATTAAACCTTTCAGTTTGAACAAGTGTAACACCGACATCTGGTCGGAGGAAACTTATGCCTGATAGAACAAAGAAAATAATCTGTTTACCAATAATTGTAAATAGGCCAAGAATTTGCTTTGTTCACGTTCGTTTATGTGCTAGAAGATGATTTTCAGACTGTTCCTCCATACAATGACAGTGAATGGAGAGAGAAAAAAAACGCAATTCTCCAATCTCGTCTACCGGAGCAACAGATAACCGAGAATCACTGATTTTGGGGTTTTATCATGTCCAGGAAGCACAAAGTTCAACATCACTTTAATAGAACATCCTACCGCTACACAGAAATTAGGCATTCTCTGTGTTTTATCAGGGAGGAAGAGGCGACAACATTACAATCTTTCCTTCTTTTGTCACTCCTCCAAGATGATGGCATCTATATTCAGGTGTTTCCAGCCGCCCTGGATCCCTGCCTGGGTTAACAGTTATATGGGCAGAATGAAGGTAGCAGGGTTAGAGGATATGGATTTGTTATTGTTGCTGCTCGGCTGTGGGAAAATGAGAGGGTGGCAGCCGACTGCATGACCTTCTCAAAGTGTGAGAGGAAAAATAAAGAGTCACAGTATGGCATGTTTTCTATCCTTATGTTCTAATGAAAGACTGGCAACCTGCGAGACTGCGTGTGCGTGTGTGTGTGTTCTCATGTACGCATGTCTGAGTCCGTGTTCTTCAGCTGATCAATAGACAGACAGACAGATTGCTGCAAGTCCTATTTTATGAATCACACTCGCTAACCATTTTCTATTCTTTCTGTTCCACCGTGACAAAACAGAGGAGTTGATGACATTTTTTTTGACTGACACTGTACAAAAGAGAAAACAGCCCAATTATATGAAGAGAATTCACTTAGATTTCAACAATTAACCCAAGCTTTCAGCTGCGCTCTTTTTGCTCCTCTCTTTTCTCTACTTAACATTTTCATTAACCTTCTGTTTCTCTCGCTCTCCCTCTTCCCTCAGCGGCCAAGTACAACGGTGAACTCTACAACAAGCGCCGTCTCATGGTGGAGCTGCCAGCTAAAGGCGGCCTTCCTCTGCAGCCCATGGGCACCATGAGACCCTCCATGAGCAACATGTCCTCCATGAGTCCTCCGATGACCACCAACCCCATGGTCTCTAACCCCATGACCTCCAACCCCATGAACCCCAGCATGACCCAGATGACCACCATGACCCCCATGACCTCCATGGCGCCCATGACCTCCATGACGCCCATGACCTCCCTGGCGCCCATGACCTCCATGACTCCCATGACCTCCCTGGGCCCGCTGACCCCGGAGCCGGTGGCCACCTACGTCACGGAGATGCCCAGCATCTCGTCCGTCTCGACCCTCCCCACCGAGCGGCACGGAGCCGGCGGCGGGGGAGGAGGGGGACTCAAGCCGAACGGCCAGAAGCCCAAAGGCGGCCACGGCCACGCGGCCCACGGCGCCCACGGCGCTCACGGAGCTCACGGCGCTCACACTCACGCTCACGGCCACAGTAGCAAGGGGCCGGGACTGGGGGCCACCTCCATGGCACACATGACTGGGACCATGCCGGGCGGCTCGTCCATGGGCATGTCCAGGGCCGCCGAGGCCGCCATGGGCTCCGGTTCGGCTACCATGAGCCACCCGCTGGCGTACAGCTCCAACACCATCGCGGCGGGGCAGGGGATGGGGATGGGGATGGGGCTGGGGCTGAAGGGCTGGGACGGGACTGAGACGGTGGGGCGCCGGAAGGCCTACGGCCACAAGAGGCCCCAGTGCACCGTGCTGGAGCAGAACCAGCTGCATGGCACCAGGGGCCACAGCCACAGCCAGCACTTCCTCCCCACGCAGCCCTACTTTGTCACCAACAGCAAGACGGAGGTGACCGTGTGAGAGGAAGAGGGGGGCAGCGAGGGGGAAGGACGCGTGTGGAGTGGTGGCACAAGCGAGCTATGAAAGGAGACAGCAACTCCAGGTGCGGCCTAAGGTGCAGAGATGTGTGTGTGTTTATGTGAAGAAGTTTAGGTTTGTCGTTACTGGTGAATGATCGTCAACGCGGCGGTGCGGCAGTGACGCTGTGTCTGTTACCGTGTTGAGCGGTCCTCGTTTCACAAGGAGAGAGCCGACCAATCAAAACACTGAACAGACCTTTGTTGTCGAGAGTATGTGGACAGCGACCAAGTTGGTGGCATCTGTAACCATGACAACAAAGAGCCCACAGAGCAGGGAGGTTTGTTGTCTGTGCACTTGTGGTGATATTTGAGTGTTGTCTCACAGCTAATATCTACTGGGTAAAGATAACAACATCGAAGCGTTACAGTGCGACGATCACACAGCTGATACAAAAAAACGGGAAACTGCGGACATTTCCGTGGATTGACTTTGCGAACCAAACCTGACAAGCAATATAAAGGATCAAGCGAAAAGCACCGAAGCATCGTAGGAAAAGGGGGGGGAAATACGACGTGTTTGCGCCCATATGAGCCGCAAGCCTCACAACAAGAGTTCAGCTTAGCTAGCCAAACAAAGCGACGGACGGCTCGGAAAGAAATAACACACCCCTTACGATTCACCCCGACCGTCCCGAAGGCTTTGGAACAGACGCGTGATGAGGGCGCTGGGCTTTGGACCGCTGGCATGCGGGGGCTTTGTACTGTGTGCTATTCAGAAACGCCTCGGAAAAGCTCTGCGGCTGAAGGTTGCCCTTTTCCGCGAGGCTCCAGCACAGAGAATGGAGGCTGTCGCACCGGCATTGTTCTGTTCTGATCTCATCTGCTTGGTGACAGCTGGCCCAGGGGAGGGAGGAGGAGGCAGGGAGGCAGCATCTGGATGGTACCGCAGCATGCAGAGTCTCCTTGGAGGGAACATCATTCACACACATTCACACACACACACACACACACATGCACGCATCCAGAAACGTGCACACGCAAATACATGCCTTCACACAAATACCTGCAGGAACATACAGAAACACAGCACACAGCAGGGTTCGACCGATACGGGTTTTTGAAGGATGATATCAATACCAATATTTTTAGACTTAAGTTAAATAGCTTATATTTTGTGTCGGTATTCATTATCTTCCAATTTGACCATTTTCATGCCAGAAAGTTCCAAGTGTTTAGTGTTTTCCCTCAGAAACGGTGGAAAGGCCTCTGAAGTATTAAGTATTTATTCCTTAAGGCAGGGTGGGCCACTGCACCTATTCAATGGTAGGGGAAATTCTGGGATACAGTAAACCTTTAAATGAAGAATTAATTTACAAAAAAACATTATTGAACAGTAAAACGAATGAATCAAATGTGCAAAGAAAGTCAAATGTCATTGCAGGTTTTACAGACTGTTATTATGTAGCTGTGATCAGGGAAGAATCTCTATCACATCAACAGTGGACAGCATGACTGGTCTATATCCAATATTTATTAAAAGACCAATATCAGCCCAATATGTCGGTCTAAACCTAGAACAGAAGCACACATAGATGCCCATGGGTCAACTTTTATTAGGTGGAGCAAACCCTACATCTTATTTCTGCACAGTGTCTGCATAGCATGTTTCCACTGGGAACTCGCTCGAGTTTCTAGACCAGAGGAAGAAACTACTGTGTAAATGTGGATATAACAGGGCTAAAAATATCACAGTTATTATTGGTGATATAAGACACTGCCACGAGAAACTAGGCTTGATTAGATCGCTCCCTATACTCATGCTCTAGCTGAAATAAAACATCACAACCAGCAGATGATGAATATCTGGGTTGCTTGAATCTAGCATAGAAATAAATGCTCAAGTTTGACAAATTCCTAAGTAACGGGGTAAATCTTCCAAGTCTCCTAGCCTTCTTGCATCTTTTTGTGATGAAGTGAGAGGTTAAGAGGCTTATTAGAAAGTGGCTGCACCCTTGTTATCTAAACTGCCCTCTATCCACCTCCAAGACCCCCTCTTCACACGTGGCATTAACACACGTCTCGGGTGATCGGATTGTAATCGGAAAGCGCTTAACCGCTTAAAAATACAGGTGTACCACCCGAGATTCACCCAAGATGCATTGAGGACGGATTGTAATCTGATCGGCCAAACCAGCTCCGGAGGTAGTGAGGGACGCACCTGGCCACATTAGCACAAATGTGTAAAATATCTCCAATCCACATATAGGAGCTGTGTAAATGGAAATAATCTTTTGCGTGAATCCAACCAGGAAGCACAAGCAAAACAAACAGGCAGCAGGCAGTAACATATTACCATATTAAGTGCATGACAATCTAGTGAGGGAAAAAGAAATCAGATTTTGTGTACCGGAGATGCATTTTAACGCCAGGTGTAAACATAATCCAGCTACATTAGATCGGCCTCACAGCTTCAAAAATCAAAATTCAAATGAAACAACTAAGGCAGTTCACTGCAAAAAATGTCCATCTTAACAAATCATTTAACAATCAATTAACAATCAGTTTTCTAGAAATGAGTGTCAGTATCTTGAAACCAGTCAGAATAAGGCAGATCACTGCACTACTATCAAGAAAATGACTCTTGATTCTACAAAATTCTTGAAACAAATTGATTTGCATTGGAAACAAAGCAAATTATCAAACCCCACTGGCAGATTTTTTCACTTATTTGAAGAAAATTACAGGACTCAATAATAGACAAAATGACTTGTTAAGATTGAGATTTTTTTCAGTGTTGAGTGTTTGTGTAAACTCCTGTCTCGGCAGGTTTAAGATAAGGAGTTATTTCTGCAGCACAGCCTCATGCTGTGGATCCCCTGCTGTGTCGGGACGCATGGCAGCAAACCTGAGACCAATTTGAAGCCATGGAACTGGATTTGAGAGGTCATTAGAGCATAAAGATAAGGCACCTATACACCCTCAACACACACACACACACACACACACACACACCACATTAATACAGGGTGGACTCTGCTCTGTGGCCATACAGTGCTTTCCTCCTGCTCCCATAATGCACCACAGACAGATAAAGAGTCAGTAGTATTCTGTCACTGCGCCTGTTGTACATGAAAGACTGTAAAACTCCAGACCTTGGCCCTTTGTAGCGATAACCGATATTATGCTTTTTTTTATATATATACTGTATATGTATATGTATTGCCTTCTCTCTCTCTCTCTCTCTCTCTCTCTTTCGCTCTTTCTTTCTTTTCATCCTTCCTCTCTTCTCCGCTCCCTCCATGTCTGAATGGAAGACCTTCAGAGCGGGAATATCTGGGAGAAAGGAAGGTGGGGCTGTGATGAATCTTTTGTGTGATGTCGGAGTGCGGCGGTGATGAGGACGATGAGACAGTGAATAATGATTCACCCCCACCTTGGAAGACAAGATTGGTTTCCCCATGTGCGTTGTTCTAGCAAGAAATATAAGTGATTGATTCTGTGTGCCAAAAAATGTAATTCAGTTTGCAATTTTGTACCATTGTGTGTCCTCTTGAACACTGCACACATTTTCACTTTGACTTTGTGTGTGTGTGTGTGAGTGCGTGTGAAAACCAACATTGGCATTTGACTATTATCTCTGAAGAAGTCAAAACTCAAACGAGCAAACCAAACAAAGCAAACCGTACCGAACTGGAGTCCAAAAATCCTGTAAACCTGTTTGTATTCAATGAGAATCCTTTGTTTCCCTTCTTTTCCTCCTCCCCCTGTTTCTCTTGCCCTTTTCTTGACAGCGGGTAGTTTTGTCTGTGACAGCGAGAGTTGAGAAGCAGGTCAATGTTTGCTCAGGATGTGCATTATCGGACCCAATTGACTTAATCCAGCAATGCGGAAATCTGGAAATATGAACCCTCCTCGCCGCCCCGCACCGCTCGATCCTTAAAGCTCGCCCCGGCTCTGAAAAGCAGCGGCTGGAACAATCGGTAAGCAGGCGGAGCAGTGGAAACAGTCGGTAAACAAACACCCCCACCCCCCATAACAACCAAAATAAACCTGATGGAAGCTGGGAATTGGTTGCACCGGCTGGGTCGCGGTTGATAGGGTCAGGACACAGATGAGTGGGTTCAGGAAACAGTCACGTCTGACATTTTTCCTCTGACGAGTCTGTCAGACAAAAAATGTCAGAGCAGAGACAAAAGGACACAGTTAGAAAGTCAGCCGGCTCAAAGCAGTCAGTTCAATTAGACAGCCGGTCAGTCAGCGCTCCTGAGCGGCTCCCAGAGTGACCGCTCCTGTCTGCCGCTGCCCGTATCTGCATTCATTAAAGTGATAAATTTCATGATTTCGGCGACACCATTGTTTTGGTGATTTGCGCCCACTGGCCCAACATAACAATAAAGACACTCAGTGTAGACTGTGGCTAATAAACAACATTGAAACCTACCTACATCTGCATCACTCCTCATCGTCCCTCTCATCTTAAGGTTTTCATCTTTCATGGTGACGCCGATGTTCACTCTAGTTTTATTTATTTATTTATTTATTTATGGTTTATTTGATAGGGACAGATACAATATACATAGACAAACTGAGAACAGCTATCCGATGCAAGTATCCTAGTGTTTATAGCGGATGCTAATTTGCAACACCCGTCCCTAGAAGGGCTTTTGTGAAAATAAGAGATTAAAACAACAGTGAGGTAAAAAGAAGGTAAACCGAGTACAGCAAGCTACAATAGAGCACAAGGTAAAAAAAAAAAAAAGGTAAACTGAGTACAACAAGATACCATAAAACACGGAGACAGTCGCTTTCCCTTTTAGCAGCTCGCCTTCCTCTGATCCGTTTCGTTTTCCTTGGATTTTCTGTCGATGAAGTTTGAGTTTCTGTCTTTTCTTTGTCCTTTCGGCCATGGTGGCTCCCGCCGCTCATGCTAACTACCCAGTTCTTCTTCTTCTGTTTATTCCAAACAAACCGCTGTTGCTGCTGCTGGAATCTTAAAACGCATCGCTTCTTGTGCGGCAGAGAGTTTTTCCCGGGAAAGAGGGATCCCGTCACAGGTGTCTAGAACAGCGAATGTAAAGGCTTTCCTGATATAGGTTGAATCACAATTGCATGGTATTAATTGGCAATATAGAATAGCAAAACGGACATTTAGTTCTTTGAAAACTTTGCAGACTTTTACTTTAAAGAGCAGGAACACTGATTAGCGTTAAGTCAGAAAACAGTTGACCAAAAATTCACTCAGCCAGCTCTGTAGTAGCAGCCATCTTGGCATTAAGGCAGAAGCAGACAGGTAAACACTTCCTAATCTTTCACCACACCATAGTTACCTGCCTTCTTCTCCCTGTTTAGCAGGCCCTGATGCCTTTGTATCCGATACCACAGAGGAAGTAATATCCGGCGCCGACCCGGCCCCACCACCTCACGCGTCTCCACCGCGGCCAATTGCAAGTACAACTTTTAGAGATAACCACGCAGTGTGAACTCATTGCTCCGGCCCAGCCGGGTCCTGATTGCCCTGTGGGTGCACTGCCTGCCACAAATCAAAGGTTTTCTGTGTGGTTTTTTTTTTTTTCTGCCTGGCTGAATGGAAGCGAAATGAAGAGTGGAGGCGCAATTGGCCTAATTACCAGAATCAGACCCACTCATTCTCTCGACTCCCGAGTTACGAGGCGCCGCGGTTCACCGGTGCATTGATCAGGAACAGGAATCAGGCCAGCCAGCCATGCAGCCTGCAGCCGCGTGGTGTTAACGCTTCTGCTGAGTACGGTTTGGCCTTTTGACCTGGGGTGAAAAACGAGAATTACAGTGTAGGCCTACTCCTAAAGCTTTAAAGATTTTGATTTTAAAATACCCCTGTCTTTTAAGCTTAAATCACAAAGCGGGGCTGCATTAGAGAAGAGTGAGCCATCTCTCCTAACTGAGACCCCACAGATTCGCCCTGTTTAACCAAATGCAATTCTTAAAAACTTCTCTGTCCACATGAAGTGACGAATCAAAACTTAAGTCTCCAAACTGCCTCCTGAACAGCAGTGAGCAGCGCTTTGTCCAGAGAAATCTGGACTCGCCAACATTAGATCTTTTCCTCTCTCGTCTCTTTGCTTTCCTTTGGTATAAAGCATCACAGACCGGCCGGGTTACAGGATTTCTGGGTATTGAGGTTCAAATTTGAAACCAATTACCTCTTGCTGCCATTTGTAGCCGCCAACGTGTGAAGTTGCCTAGTATAGCTTCAACCCTCCATGATTTGCTATAAATGGATCTATAGACCCACTCCCATGAGAACAATTATCAAAAATAGAAACGCAACCAGCAATCATCACAGAGAGAAATCCTGAAATAAGTCTTGCCATCTAAGGGCACACGTTCTTGATGAATAGTATTTTGATTCTTCCACCTGGAGGTGAGAAGTTTGAGCATTTGTGAGTTAGTCGGTGGGCTTGAAGAGAGCTGAGGAGCAAGAGCAGGAGATGAGAAAGAGAGAGAGAGACTTTGACTTTTGCCGTCCTTTAATGAAGCATCTCACAACAAGACAGAGGGAAAACTAGAAGGGAAAAAAAACGCCTTAAAGACTCTCCCACACAGCGACACACACCCACACACACAAAACACACACAGACACAGACACCAGCAACAACACAACACACAAATCGACACTGCCAGTAGCCCACACAAGCACAACTGAGAGAGAGAGAGAGAGAGAGAGGCAGACAGAGAGGGAGTCAGAGGAGATGTAAATGGGATTCGAATGGGAATTGTGATCCAACTTCTTCTCACTTGGTTTGGCTGAGAGAGAGAGAGAGAGAAAGAGAGAGAGAGAAAGAGAGAGAGAGAGGAGAGGCCCATTAACACAAAAGGTGTCCTCATTAGAAGAAGTTGTGCTGAAATCAAGCTCTCTTGTTCGGCAGAGCAGCCCCAGCCGCCGGGAGAGAGCCGCACGGTGGAATATCTACATGGAATATTCAATAAGGGAGATGAGAACGGGAGCTGTAGTGGGACCGGTGGCCCGCGGGGGGGTTTCCCAGATCTCTTCTGTGGTCTTTAATCACAGAAACCCAGAGAAACACGGGGGGAAGGAGGGAAGGGAAGCCTCTCTCCGCGCTCGTGAGTGGGACTCGGTCCACAGCGGCGCGCGAGGCAGAGAGGGGAGCTAATGTCAACACTTGATGGGGAGAAAACCGACAGCTTTGAATTATTGATAGAGCAAAACGTTGGCGGTGCAACATGGCGCTCGAATGGTAATGGCTCTATTTGGGAAAAGCTGCGGATCTGGGGAAGGCTGTTTGTTGCTCAGACGCACAAACACTACCAATCAAAAGTTTGGACGCATCACTTTTTTCTTTATTTTTACTAGTTTCCACATTTTAGAATAATCGTTAAGTCATCAAAACTATGAAATAACACAAATGAATTATGCAGTGGCCAAAAAAAAAGTGTTAAACAAATCAAAACTATCTTATATTTTAGATTATTTAAAGCAGCCGCCCTTTGCCTTGATGGAAAGGCAAAGGCTTTGGAAATAAAATTCATACATAGGATCAACTTCACTATTTATATTTGTCTAAGAAACTAATTTGAAGCATTTAAGCAGAAGCCTTTAGATCAAAATGGCTTTAAGAGAATGAAAAACAGAGTACATTCAATCAGGTGGGTCCAAAGTTTTGACTGGTAGTGTACACACACACACACACACACACACACACACACACACACACACACACAAACTCCTATGTCTGGTTATTCTATGTCACTACAGTATTATTAGCCGATCCCAGACACACAGACTCTCAGCCATGTCTTGTATCGATCTTCAATGCAGGATTTCATCAGCAGCTTTGGGCTATAACAGTCAAGAGATTCCAAAATCAATCAGTTAATGTACGGCATTGATTCCTCCGGACGGATTGGCCGCTACTAATATGTACTGGAAGGTGTATTTGTCAGCTGCTGTCCGGCTGAGTGATTTGTTTGCAACCATGACCCGGCAGTTTGACGTCAGCCCCGGACAAAACTAGTTCCCTTAATGTATTCAAGATGAAGATATGAAGCATGGGTTGTTCTTGATGTCAGTCTTATGGTATTTCGCCAAATCAGGACAATGCAGTTGTCTGTAAATAATCATTTTAGGGAGGTGGAAAGTAGTCAAGAGTTTTGTTTATTTTTCCCGAATCACTAAAGACAGAATGCAGTATTTTCTTGTCGTTAAAGAAAAGAAAGAGCGACATTACCATGAGCTGGAAGAAGGGGAATATGTACAGTAGATTGGGGACGACACCAAAGGGCTTAAACACAAGTTACATTTGTACCAGACTTCCCTCCCACTGTCTTTTCTTTTCTATCCTTTGCCGTTGCTGTTAACTGGATGGCGCTGTCAACATTACAGCCTATGAAAAGGCAGCGTCTGTATGATCAAAAATCAATATATCACTATATTATCAAAGGGGTTTCTCGTCAGCTATGTTTACGACTTTGTATAGCATCAGTTTTTATGCGCAATGTTTTCACCAATCCGGAGCTGTCTACTTATGCACACAGAGACAGAGGAGATGCAGTGTTTGTTGTCCAGTAACGCTCAACATCTGTTCAAAGGGTTTGCTCCTATGGTGTGCTTTATATGTATAATTTTTATCATAAACCTATATTAAATATACTTGCTGTTAGAATTAACGGAAGGATATCAAATCTGTCACTATCCATGCGAAAAATACTCTGGTTATTGATCTCTGCTATGGTCCAGAGCCAAGGGATTTTCCGTTACCTTTGAAGAATCAATAAGCTATTTGCGATATGAATACTATCCATTAGCAAGCATATCCTTTTATAGAATAACTCATTGATTAACTCATTTTGGTGTTAATCATGCATTACACGCAAAGATATATGAGATCCGATTTTCTATTTTTGATGTCCAAACCAGTTTGTGGTATTTATGCATATGTGTATATGGATACATATGGCCCCAACACTGCATTTATGCGTGACTAGTAAAGCATATTTTCTATGGTAGAGCCCATTTCCCACTATTGTTTGCACCGTAGCTTATAATATGCACCGTGATGCCCCATCGTCCTTTTACTGTTTACTGACTTTATAATTTGTGAAATTAAGTTATGAAAAAGCTGTATTTTGGGTACTATTCAAATATTGTTAGAAAAAGAGATATAGCAGACGTTTTGTCCAAGAAATATATTACCATAGTGTTGCTATGAATTTGTCTGTTTTTCTTATTTTGGGGAGGGACGACAGGGATATTTTTTGTTCTTCTTTTGTTGTTGAAGAATGTTGATTTGCCATCTGACAGTATATCACCATTGTTCTATATACAACTTTCTTACGTGGCAATAAAAGATGACTTCTGTAAAGACGGTGCTCTCTTTGCCTTCATTTGGTTTCTCTTTGGTTTGTTTCTTTGTCCTCTGTCTCCTCTCTCCTCCTCTCCCTTCCTTTCCCTCCCCTCCTTCCCCCCGCTCTCTACTTCCCAGCAAACATTTTGATGTTAAATAGATGTTGACACGACAAAGCCTGTGTAAGCGTAGCACCAAAATGAAAGTTGAGACGGCGTCCCCAGTTGTCCGTAGCTGCTTCCTGCATCGTTTTGTTAAGCGGAGACCTAAATATCTCTCAGATATCAGTACAAAACAGTTTCCAGAGCAGAACAGCACAGAACAGTTTCCAGAGTTTTAATCACGCCGTCCGTGAAATGCTCGCTGGGTGAGCGCTTCTTCCTCTATTTCCTTCCCAGCAAGCCTTTGATGGGGTGGAGACACGCAGGAGGCGGCCAAGTTCAGCATCAACCCACAGGAGCATAAACTTTATAAAATATGATATTATGGCATGGCAAAAATGTGTATTAAAAAAGCCTTGGAAACTGTTTTACACTGATATCAGAAAGATATTTAGGTCCTGATTTCACAACGTTACAGGTAGCAGCTACGGACGACTACAAACGTCACTGGCGCTATATTTACTAGGGTTGTCAAAAGTATCGATACTTCGATAAGTATCGATACCAAAAATTTTAAACGGATACAATACTCATTTGCAATAGTATCGATACCAGCAGTGCTTTCTCCTAATGAAAAATCAAACATATTATTTCTCCGCCTCCACTAGCCACACACACACACACACACACACACCCTGCACCTTAAGGACCGACACGCCAATCTATATAAAGAATTTCGAGAGGTTAGCGAAAGCTCCCATTTCAACATCACTGAAGCATTAAACATTTATCACAAACGTTAACATACCCTGCACATCATCCGTTTTAGTTTAGCTAGCAAAACCAAACGTTAGCTACAGAGCTAGCTAACGTTAGCAAGTAGGTTTGCCAGATGCCCGGTTTTCGACCGGACTGTCCGGTTCTCAGATGCATTGTCCGGGCCCGGTCAGAAGGCTCGACCGGACGTTCAAATGTCCGATTAAAATCATTCTGTCGATAATAATCCACTAACTCTAGCCCTGCTGATTTTTCCCTATCATTGGTGGGTATCTGTTGCTTCAACAAGCTAAAAGTGTTCTGATGACTAGAGCAGGGTAATCTGCTGTGTAAGTGCAAAGTTTTGAATGAGTTTTATCGGGCCTACGTTATGGAGAAGCGTGCGTCTGTCTGTCTCGTTTGCACCGGGGTTTCCCCCTGCGTTGTCAGATATTAAGGGACTAGTTTGGGTCTCTGTGTTTTTTGCTTAGTTGCTTACAGTCTATGCTGCAGAGGCCAGGAGGCGATATGATGTTTCACATGCTTGTGCAGTATAAACTCACTCCCCTCAATAAAAAAGAGCAAATCATGACGGCGATCGACACCTGTCAATCAAAAATGTGTTGTTTGATCTCAGACAACTTTAAAATATTGTTTTCATGTTAAAATTATATTTTAACATGAAACATGTTAAAATGAAAATTCATTTTTTTCCCCCATGGTATCGAAAATGGTATCGCATATCGATATTTTCCTGGGTATTGTATCGAAGTTAGAAATTCTAGTATCGTGACAACCCTAATATTTACACACTCCTCTCTTTTCCTCTTCTCTCCTCTCCTCTCTCCTCTCCTCCCCCTTCTCCTCTCCTGTCCTCTCCTCTCCTCCTCTCCCCTCTCCTTTCCTCTCCTCCCCCTCTCCTCTTCTCCCCTCTCCTCTCTTCTCTCCTCTCTTCTCTTCTCTCCTCCTCTCCTCCTCTCCTCCTCTCCTCCTCTCCTCTCCTCCCCGCTGCCTCTCTTCATGCACGCTGAGCCGGTGCCAGAGAGTTAATGTGTCCTTGGGCTTCAAACAGAAGATCACTGCCAGACAAAATCAAACCTACTGTTTTGGTTGTAAATATTGTTTTTTACCTTCAAATGAACCGCACACTCAAGGTAAAAAAGAGAAGCCATCTTTTAACTACACACAAATGGCACACCCATACGAATACAAATACACACCACAGCAGACACACACACACACACACACACACACAGTGAGTTTACACTAATTACTCAGGCTGCCAGTGCTATTGGCAGAGGAAACAGTCCAGGGAATTTAACTCAATCTCAAAACAAAGCAAACCTGCTTTTCCTCCCGCTCCCCCGCCGCTCCGCTCTACCTTCTCAAATCCGGCTCAGCAGAGCGGAGCTGACTGGCTGTTTTATGCCATCTGGCACCGAACTTTACATCTACTATCAGGGGCATCATCATCATCATCATCATCATCACCATCATCACCATCATCACCATCATCATCATCATTATCATCATCGTCATCATGGTGGTTGTTGGCATCATCGTCATTTTTGTTGTCATCGGAATTATTGTCACTACCATGGGCATCATGATGAGGATGATGATGATCATCATCATCATCATCATCACCGTTGTCATCTTAGTGGATGTTGGCATCATCGTCATTTTCACCTCATTGTCACGGTTTTTGTTGTCAATATTGTCAACGCCGTCATTATCACCATCAACACATCATCATCATCACCATCATCATCACCATCATCACCACATCATCATCATCATCATCGTCATCATCATCAACACATCATCATCATCATCATCACCATCAACACATCATCATCATCATCATCGTCATCACCATCGACACATCATCACCATCAACACATCATCATCAACACATCATCATCATCATCATCACCATCAACACATCATCATCATCATCATCGTCATCACCATCAACACATCATCACCATCAACACATCATCATCATCAACACATCATCATCATCATCATCACCATCAATACATCATCACCATCAACACATCATCATCATCAACACATCATCATCATCGTCATCACCATCAACATCATCATCATCATCATCATCATCGTCATCGTCATCACCATCAACACATCATCACCATCAACACATCATCATCATCATCGTCATCACCATCACCACATCATCATCATCGTCATCACCATCAACACGTCATCATCATCATCATCATCACCATCACCATCTTTTCTTGTGGTCTTTGTTTATATAGATAATGGTTTAGTCTACTAAGTCCAGTTTGTTGTTGTTGTTGTATTTGTCATTATTTACTTTAGATGACGGTTTAGTCCACAAATTCAAGTTTTCTTTCCTTGTTGTCTTTGTTGTCGTCATCATCATCATCCTCTTCCTTACTGTCATCATCACATCTTCTTCGTTGCTGTCATTGTTGTCTTTGTTGTCGTCATCGTCACCATTGTCACACCACCATCATCATTAACATCATTATTCTTCACTGTCTTTCATCTTTTGTTTTCTCTTTAATAAGTCCGCTGAGGCGTAACATTTTACTGCACAGTACATCAATTACATAGCGATGGGAGAATACCGCTCAGCTCTTCAAAAATGGCATATGTTACTCTCATGGCCCACGGCGGCCGAATCAGTGTCTGTGAAAATGAACAACTCCCTCCCAAAGCTGCAGACCAGGAGGAGTGAAGCTGTAATCTGTGAAGGCGAAGCGACGTAGCCTGCAGCCTGTACCTCCGACAGCGACTCCGGAGCCGACTTTGTCGTCTCTTACCGTGTTTGTCTGAACTTTTAGATCCAAGGAGCTTTGTAATATGGAAATGTTATCGGTTTGAAATGAGAAAATGTGCCCTGATAGCCAGAATATCATCCTGGATTCTGGTCTTTTTTTTTTTTTGCCACTTCGTTCTCTATGGAGCCGAAACTGTGGCATCGCAGATTTTGGGGGCCGAGGCAAACTGTTCTGTCTTGTTTCTGAGACGGTCGTGACTGGAGAGGGAAAGGAAATATCATGATCGCAAAGTTTCTTAAAGGGTCTAAAGACTAAGAACATGAGGGTCTGCAAGGTTAACAAGTTGAACTTGATAGATAGATAGATAGATAGATAGATAGATAGATAAATAGATACTGTAGATAGATAGATAGATAGATAGATAGATAGATAGATAGATAGATAGATAGAGAAAGAAACAAAACAAACCAATAAAAAGAAAGGAAGAAACAAAGAAACAAACAAAGAACAAATCAATTTGATAAATAAATATATTAAATGGATAGACAGACAGATAGATAGATAGATAGATAGATAGATAGATAGATAGATAGATAGATAGAGAAAGAAACAAAACAAAACAATAAAAAGAAAGGAAGAAACAAAGAAGAAACAAAGAACAAATCAATTTGATAAATTAATATATTAAATGGATAGACAGTCAGATAGACAGATAGATAGATAGATAGATAGATAGATAGATAGATAGATAGATAGATAGATACTGTAGATAGATAGATAGATAGATAGATAGATAGATAGATAGATAGATAGATAGATAGATAGATACTGTAGATAGATAGATAGATAGATAGATAGATAGATAGATAGATAGATAGATACTGTAGATAGATAGATAGATAGATAGATAGATAGATAGATAGATAGATAGATACTGTAGATAGATAGATAGATAGATAGATAGATAGATAGATAGATAGATACTGTAGATAGATAGATAGATAGATAGATACTGTAGATAGAAAGATAGATAGATAGATAGATAGATAGATAGATAGATAGATAGATACTGTAGATAGATAGATAGATAGATAGATAGATAGATAGATAGATAGATACTGTAGATAGATAGATAGATAGATAGATAGATAGATACTGTTGATAGATAGATAGATAGATAGATAGATAGATAGATAGATAGATAGATAGATAGATAGATAGATAGATAGATAAAGAAACAAAACAAACCAATAAAAAGAAAGGAAGAAACAAAGAAACAAACAGAGAACAAATCAATTTGATAAATAAATATATTAAATGGATAGACAGACAGATAGATAGATAGATAGAGAAAGACACAAAACAATCCAATAAAAAGAAAGGAAGAAACAAAGAAACAAAGAAGAAACAAAGAACAAATCAATTTGATAAATGAATATATTAAATGGATAGACAGACAGACAGACAGACAGATAGATAGATAGAGAAAGAGATAACCAAATAACTAAACAATAAAAAAAATCAATGACTAAAAAGCTACAAAAGAAAATAACTAAACTGAATAACAAAACGACAAAACAAACAACCAAACAAAGAAATAAAGAAATAAATGAAGCTGCATTAATCGAGTGTCTGATGCACATTACAAGACAGACTGCTTACTAAATCATATTTTATGGCATGTGAATCAGATTTCCAGGCTGCAGAATAATCCCTCCTATCTTTTCCCCCGCAGCTCTTATTTCCTTTTCTCACATTTGTCACATGCATGATCATTCTGAGGTCACAGGAATTATTCTGTTGCATCTGCAGCTCTGACCCTTGACCTTTATCTTATTATTAGGCTTATTCTACTGTGAGCGTAAAGCCGAACTCCAGCAGCATCCTCCTTTTATTACAGTGGAGCCAAAGAAAGAAGAGGCAGGCTTGACATGTGGTGTGTACGCTGTATGTCAAAGTGTTTTTTTTTTTTTTGGTCTCTCATGATATGACCCCGCTACAGTTAATTATCTTATGAAGAAGACACTGTACTATGGGACTCCCCTCTGCACAGAGTTCATTGAGTCATCTTGTCAAAAGGATTGACCGGTCAATCTCCCTGGAGTCTCTCACCCTCTCTCTCTCTCTCTCTCTCTCTCTGTCAAGATAATACAGTCTTCAAAGGGAGAGAGAGAGAGAGAGAGAGAGAGAGAGAGAGAGAGAGAGGGGGCTCTTGGGGATATAATGCACTATGCTAAGTCGGGCTCCACTCCCTGCTCTTTTGAAGGGTATGTAATGTGGAGTAGTTGAATAAATAAGTTCTCCTTTTTTATACTCCTCTTCTTTTCTCAGACTCTCATTTAGCGGGCCGTTTGACTGAAGAAGTGCAGTGTGTGTGTGTGTGTGTGTGTGCAGTGTGTGTGCGTGTGTGCGTGTGTGTGTGTGTTTGTACTTCTATCCTTGTGAGAGCCAGTTTGAGTTTAAGACCTTCAGAGTGAGTGAAGACGTTTTTGCAAAGTGAGGACATTTTGTCCAGTCCTCACTTGTTCAATGGGTTCGTTTAGGATTAGGATTTGGGTTTAGTGTTAGGATTAGAATTAGGATTAGGATTAGATTAGAGTAAAGGTTAAGGCTAAGGTTAGTTGTGAGTTTAAGGTTAAAGGAAGTCATATAACAACATATAGTTACAATTTAGTAGCTCCATCCGACTCTGCTTGGATATTTTTGCTGTATTTCAGGATTTCCTACGTCAAAATTGCATCACAAACCACAGTGCAGTGATTTTGAAAGCTACAGCTGTTAGGGGACGGCGCTAACAATTTAGCCACTTAGCTAGCAAACTCTGCTTGTCTCCAAAAGCTGTAGAGGTACAGCTGCAGAGAGGAATGCCGCTGTCCAAAACGTCAACAACATTTTCCACCAGACGGTCTTGTTTGAACCAAAGTAGATTGCGGAGGAGATTTCGCAAAGGAGGCCAGAGTCAAGCAGCTTCCCCAGGGAAAGAGAGAGAGAGGGAGAGAGAGAGAGAGAGAGAGAGAGAGAGAGAGAGCTGCTGGAACAGTGATGCACCTGGACAGCAGATGGTCCATCAGCAGGTCTCTCTCTGTCCTCTCTGACAGGAAATGGATCGCTGAGGGCCAGACTCTTACCTAATTACTACAGGACCACACACACACATACACACACACACACATACATGGGTAGATTTGCACATTTGCACACACACAAACCCACACAAATGTATGTACACAAGCTTGTATACACACAGGGAGTGTTACGCCTGAGTGTGTATACACATAAACATAAAAACACATGCATTCATATAAATGTATACAAGTATGCTTACCCTACACACACACACACCCACTCACCCACATACACACACACACACACCCACACACACACACACACACACACACACACACACACACACACACAAGCAGTCCACCGGCTGTCAAATAGGCCACTCTGTTGCTTTCCTCTTTCTTTTTCCCAGAGTGCATTTCAGCACGGAGCTGTCAGATGGCTCTTTATTTCCGACTGTCCCAGAGTGCCCTGCCAGGCCTCCACACACACACTGTGACAGCACCGTTTACACACACACACACACACACACACACACACACACACACACACACTGTACACGCATATGCTGTACACACAAGGGTGCACCCGAGTTCTTATGCATACACACACACATACACACACACACACACACACAAATACAGGTACCTTTGCACATGTGCACATACACACACACAAACACAAATGTACTCTCACATGCTTGCACACACACACACACACAAAACTTTCTCTTCACTCTCAGAATTTTCTCTCTCTCTCTCTCTCTCTCTCACACACACACACACACAAACTTGTCTTTCTCTCTTCACCCTCAGCATTCTGTCTCTCTCTGTGTGTGTCTCTCTCTCTCACACACATACACACACAAACACACACATCCATAAAGACAGTCAGGAAATGTGTTTTACGCAGCAACCGCTAAACAGCGTCTTGCGGTGACGCCTCACCTGCCAGACGCAGCGGCAGCCAGTCACGTCCACCAGCTCCATGATCAGCCAATCAGCTTCCTGCTGCTGTGGGATGAGACTAATCACAGCAGTAAGGTCAGCTGATGGAGGGAGAGGAGAGGAGAGGAGAGGAGAGGAGAGGAGGAGAGAGGAGAGGAAGAGGAGGAGAGAGGAGGAGAGGAGAGGAGAGGAGAGGAAGAGGAGGAGAGAGGAGGAGAGGAGAGAGGAGAGGAAGAGGAGGAGGGGAGGGGAGATGACAGGAGAGAGGAGAGAGGAGAGGAAGAGGAGGAGAGAGGAGAGGAAGAGGAGGAGAGGAGAGGAAGAGGAGGGGGGACAGGAGAGGGGAGAGGAGGAAAGAGGAGAGGAAGAGGAGGAGAGAGGAGAGGAAGAGGAGAGGAGGAGAGAGGAGAGGAAGAGGAGGAGAGGAGAGGAAGAGGGGGGGGAGAGGACAGGAGAGAGGAGAGGAGAGGATGAAACGTTTAATGGCTAGAAAGGTCTAGGTTTCAAGAGGTTGAACTGCATGTAGAATAGAATAGAATAGAATAGAATAGATCTCCATAGCTTAAGTTCAACAGTTGGTGTCTAGCTTTCAAATGCAAGAAACTAAATGGTATCAAGCTTTTGTATTATCTTACAAAGAGCAGAATAGAAT
Source organism: Centroberyx gerrardi (assembly GCF_048128805.1). Lineage (NCBI taxonomy): Eukaryota > Metazoa > Chordata > Actinopteri > Beryciformes > Berycidae > Centroberyx > Centroberyx gerrardi. The sequence goes on from NC_136016.1 coordinate 20,396,795, forward strand.
AGAATAGGTTCATGAATCTAAATGGAATCTAACTCTTGCATTATCTTACAAAGCAGAAAAGAACAGAACAAAACAGAATAGAACAGAACAGAATGGGACAGAGTTCTACAGTTAAATGGAATCTAGTTTTTGCATTTCCTAACAAAGAACAGAAAAGAACAAAACAGAACAGAACAGAAGAGTTCTACAGTTAAATGGAATCTAGTTTTTGCATTTCCTAACAAAGAACAGAACAGAACAGAACAGAACAGAACAGAACCAACAAGCTTCATCCCTAATGCACACACAGATTTAAAAAACTTTATTTGAACCACCCGCTTATTTACATAACAGCACAGGATTTAAATGTTTCAACATTCTCCAGTACACACACACACACACACACACACACACACACACACACACACACAGTCACAAAAGCCACAAAGTCACAAATCAGCATGCATAAACAAGCTGAGTTTCTCCTTGAGGCTTGCGGTGTGTGTGAGCCTTGGTGACACTGTGTGTTTTCACTGTGTCACCGTCTCCTTCGTCTGCATCCGTCCTTCTATTGTGACAGGAGCATTTCACAACTTTCATCCCCTGGATCGCTTGATGATGCAACCATAATAATGTGTGTGTGTGTGTGTGTGTGTGTCGGTATTTACAGGCAAACATGCACATTCTTCCACCAAACCACAGAGAATATGATAGGCAGCAAGCAAAGTCCTTGTCATTCCTCTTTGACAGGAGGGTTATAGAGAGCAGAGTGGAGGCAGTGTGTGTGTGTGTGTGTGTGTGTGTGTGTGTAGCGGGGGTGGGGCACTTTTGTCTCGAAGTCTCCATGCCAGAAGAGTAAACAAGCTGAAGGTGAAGTGTTACGAGCTTTATGGCAAACTCTAAAACAGTTTTCTCTTGCGCTGGATCTAAATAAAGCCGATTGATCCAAGTAATGTCTGCGTAAGTGACACACACACACACACACACACACACACACACACAACCCACCCTTACCCCTCCCTTACAGGCCCTTATTTGCCGTCTGGATGCCACATTAGAGAGCCTAAACTCAACTGTCAAAAAAAGACACTAGGGAGTCATTTATCCCCTAGATTTCTTAATTTGCACATGCAATGATCAGTGTTGGGGAAAGTTACTTTTACAAGTCATGACTTTATTTACTTAATTAACTACTTACCTTAAAAAGTAACAAGTCATATTACACAGTCATTATTAAAAGTAACTCATTAGAGTACTTTTGCATTACCCACTTCAAAAACATGTTGTTGCAACATGGCTTGTGCTGGAAAGTGTGTTGTCAGTTATTGTTTTAAAGTACAAAGTTGCTCTGGTTTTATAACAGTAAGCCAATCTCTTTTTTATCAAGCATATGTAGATTGCTTTTTTCAATTAGCAGCTTCCACTTTCTTTTGTTTTACAAGAATGAAACTATATGAAAGAAAAATAAAAGTAACAACATTCTAATTTTAAAACGTAACTAATAATGGTTTAAAAGAATTCAAAAATGAATGCCACAAGTTGCTAGTTACCACTAAAAAGTAATCTGAGTACTCAAACGCATTACAAAGTAACACGTTACCCCAAGACTGGCAATGATAGTGAGCTTTGCCTGTATAAGAACTTTGTTACATAACTTCTTTAATTGCTTTTATTGTGTGTCTTCATTTTAAAATCTGTCTACAGGCCAGATTTTCTCTTGCAGGACAGTAAAGTTTTGAACTGAATTGACTTGATTTTGTTGTCAGTGTGGCCTACAAGTCGCCATGACGATGAGGACAAGGAGGAGACACTAATCTGTGGACGGCTTTGCAAGAGGGCTTGATGTGAAACAGAGACAAAGTCATGCTGCATTTGGAAAGGAACTCAGTGACGCTCAAACAAAAGAAACTCAAAAAAAAAGGAAAAAGAAACATTGACACTCTTACACAAGCGCAGTCAGCCGCTTGAGCTTCGAAGCCAAGTTTTGGCCTGGTAAACGTATAAATTCCCCCACCCTGCCAAAGCCAGCCTGCCAAAACACCATCCCATTAGCATGACATCTCTAAAGTGCATTTTGCACGTTGGCACAATACATCCAAAATGTCAAGTCTCCTGTTGCTGTGGTAATATGCCTCTCAGTTGCCAACTGGCTGCCGTGCCCTGCGAGTGCCGTGCAGCTTCAGCACCAGCTGTGCAGCATTAGCGTCTGCAGCAATATCTGTGTACCACCAGCAGGGGTGGAGCTCGCAATTACGGGTCCTTTGCACAGGAAGGTGACTGTGCCCCCCCCCCCCCTCCATTTTCCTCTTGTCACCACACCGGCTATGACAAACATCTATGCCCACCCATCCACAGCTCACCTGCACACATTCATTTACCGATCAATTATCGGACACATCTCTAATTGAAATGATGGGGTTCGGGTGCTGCCTTGACAGCGCTAATTGGCTGTCATAACCAAACTTTCAGCATGTATTCCCCTGTTCAAAATCTGTCAGGGGAGGACAGCCTGCGCAGGAGAAAACGTGGCCAAATTGTGTTCCTGCTTGTTCCAGTTTGTCTCATAACACAACAGCTGCTGTATCATATTTTTGACAAAGTTTTATTTGTTTATTGTTTATTTGTTTGCGCAGATTCCATCCAAATCCTGTCTCAAAACCAGAGCAGTGTGAAATAAAAGTATAAAATATTTATAAATATGCACTTTATGCACTACAAAAGGCATTTTAGTCCAGATACTGTAGGGCCCCTCCCTCAGTCTGGGGCCCTGGACAGTCTGCACCCCTGTTCTGGAGCCAAAACCCAGAGTTCCCACCCTGTTCAGAGAGAGACGATCACAGCTATTGAACCGCCGGCAGTCTCCACAGCTACAGATCCTCCATCTTAACCGCATCTGAGCTCCCGAGCTCATCGACGGAGGCATCAGCGCTTTGCCGATTCCCAGCCGAGGGTCTGGATCAGCCGGCGGTCAGCGCAACCGGACCGGAGGGCGGCGCGCTTCCAACAGAACGGCTGGAAGGGGAAAAAAAAACCAAGCGTTGCCACGGTGACGGAACTGCGAGGAAAAATCTCTTTGTATTGTTTCCAAGGCAACAACTGTGGATAGGTGGGGAGGGATGGATGGAGAGAAGGGATAGAGAGAGAGAGAGAGGGACGGGGAGGGTTGGAGAAAGAGACGGAGCAGAATAGGGAGAGTAAAAATACCAGAGTGAGGAGGGAGGAGGGATGGAGGAGGGATGATGAGACATGAGGTCGGGCTTTATTATTCCCTCCATCTCTGCCTTGTTTATGCTGGATAATTCTCGACTGCGTGGGAGAATTTACAGTTTGCTGTAACCTCATCCCAAACAAAGTTACTCAGCAGATTCTATTGAGTCGGACGGCTGCAGCGGCGCTTCTTTGAGACGGCAGCTCAGGCAGGACACAATAAGTCAATGGCTCTTTTACTCATTCTCTGTGTCTCTTTTCTCTATCTGCCTTCTACCTCTCTTCCCCGCTCTTTCCCTCCCTCCCTTTCCCTCTTGCACCCATATTTCCTTGCCTTTCTACCTCCCTCCTCCCTCTTTTTTTATCTCTGTCTCCCCATTTCTCTCGCTATTTTTCTCCCCTCTTCTCACTTCTCACTCTCTGTTTCTCTCTCACATTATTCCTCTCTCTCTCTTTTCTCTCTCTTTTCTCTGCCTTCTACCTCTCTTCCCCCACTCTTTCCCTCCCTCCCTTTCCCTCTTGCACCCATATTTCCTTGCCTTTCTACCTCCCTCCTCCCTCTGTCTCCCCATTTCTCTCGCTATTTTTCTCCCCTCTTCTCACTTCTCACTCTCTGTTTCTCTCTCACATTATTCCTCTCTCTCTCTCTCTTTTCTCTCTCTTTTCTCTGCCTTCTACCTCTCTTCCCCGCTCTTTCCCTCCCTCCCTTTCCCTCTTGCACCCATATTTCCTTGCCTTTCTACCTCCCTCCTCCCTCTGTCTCCCCATTTCTCTCGCTATTTTTCTCTCCTCTTCTCACTTCTCACTCTCTGTTTCTCTCTCACATTATTCCTCTCTCTCTCTCTCTTTTCTCTCTCTTTTCTCTATCTGCCTTCTACCTCTCTTCCCCGCTCTTTCCCTCCCTCCCTTTCCCTCTGGCACCCATATTTCCTTGCCTTTCTACCTCCCTCCTCCCTCTGTCTCCCCATTTCTCTCGCTATTTTTCTCCCCTCTTCTCACTTCTCACTCTCTGTTTCTCTCTCACATTATTCCTCTCTCTCTCTCTCTTTTCTCTCTCTTTTCTCTGCCTTCTACCTCTCTTCCCCGCTCTTTCCCTCCCTCCCTTTCCCTCTTGCACCCATATTTCCTTGCCTTTCTACCTCCCTCCTCCCTCTGTCTCCCCATTTCTCTCGCTATTTTTCTCTCCTCTTCTCACTTCTCACTCTCTGTTTCTCTCTCACATTATTCCTCTCTCTCTCTCTCTTTTCTCTCTCTTTTCTCTGCCTTCTACCTCTCTTCCCCCACTCTTTCCCTCCCTCCCTTTCCCTCTTGCACCCATATTTCCTTGCCTTTCTACCTCCCTCCTCCCTCTTTTTTTATCTCTGTCTCCCCATTTCTCTCGCTATTTTACTCTCCTCTTCTCACTTCTCACTCTCTGTTTCTCTCTCACATTATTCCTCTCTCTCTCTCTCTTTTCTCTCTCTTTCCTATCCCCCCCCCACCCCCCCACCCCCCGGGAATTGAGAATAGAGTCCAAGATTTTCGAGTTTTGAATTTTGACTTCAAAACATGTATTGGAGTAATTTTGACAACTTTCTAACTGCCGTGCTCCAGGGCTTCGCTAATTCCCTCTGTGTGTTAATTGATTGCATAAATCTAGCAGTGAATAATAACAGTGTAGAAGTGTCTCTGCTTTAGTCCAGGCTGTGCATGTGAGCGTGTTGAGTGTGTGTGTGTGTGTGCGTGTGTGTGTGTGTGTGTGAGGCGAGCAACACTTAGAGTCTTCTAAGTGGCTCCATCTTAGCTGTATCTATAATAAATATAATGAATAATGTAATAATTTAACTTTCTTACAAGGCCAGAGAGCTGTAAGTTGACAGAGGGAGGATGAATGACTTTATTTCAATAATGCTCTTGGTTACATTTGGGTTATGTATGCAGATTTATGTAGCCCTCCCTTTTCAGGCTGCTCGTTACTCAAAGCAACTGGAAATTTCCCCATCAGTTTCCTCCCCAATTCTGCACTTCACACGCAGCTCCTCACATTCTAATGCGCGTGAGGGAGCGAGATTAGAGGAAAATTGAATCAAATCAAATCCCCTGAAATTGCAATGGAACTCGGCGGAAAGGGGATAGACGCAAAAGGCAAGGTGTCTATTATCCAACGCCGGCGCCGCATCTCATCTCGCCCGATAGCCCGGAGAGAACCGGCAACCCGGCGAGGGAGAACAGAAGACTTCGGCTCAGCACAAAACTTTTTCGCTGAAATCTCCCACGGCGGAGCAAATTTGCTTCTCCTCCCCGCCTCGTCCACTTGAAGGTGATTTTTTTTTTTTTTTTTTTTTTTCTTCTTCTTCTCTCGACACAATAAGGCCACCGGAGTGACTGGGAAAACGAGCGCAGCGGGAAAGGAGAGAGAAAGAGAAAGCAGCGAGCGCCGACTTGGTCTTAATTGATATTCGGAGCGAGGAGTCGGAATATTCAAATGTCAGTAAGCTCCGTTATCTCACTTGGGAGTCGGCAGAGATTAGCGGATAGGTGAGCGAGGGGCGGCGGGAGATACCACACTGCTTAAACTCCACACACACACACACACACACACACACATGCACGCGCACACACATGCACGCACACACATATGCAGTTTTGCACATGTGCACTCACGCATACATAATCACAAATACATGCAAGTATCTGCATGAATTTGTGTATATCTGGACACAGACACACACATGCAAACACACACACACACACACACACACACACACACTCACTCTCCTGCTCTCTCTCTCTCTATCTCACAAATAGACACACACAGAAACTCACTCTCTTTCTCTATCACTCTCTCTCTCTCTCTCACACACACACACACACACTCACTCTCTCTCACACACACACACACACACAAATACACACTCACCTCCACCACCTCTAGCTTCTCACTGCGTGGTTATTTGACTTCCAGGGAGGTTGATGAGTGAAGGCTATTAGCCCAGCAGAGTCTCTCGCTCCTGTCTGTCCAGGCTGAACTACAAAGACGGATCACTGTTTCAAATCAATATCGCCGCGGCTCGGATCCTGCCTGCCACACAGAAAATAGTGTGTATTAATCCTCACCTAATACCAAATCCTATCGGCTTCAACCTGTTCCCTCTCACTTTCCCTCTCTCACTCGAACACACACACAAGTTTGTCTTACTATACTTCATTCCCGGAAACCCCTGACTCTAGAAGTGAGGACCGGTCAAAATGACTTCGCAAAAATGTCCTTAAAACGGTCCATAAAGTTCAAACTGGCACACACACATACACACACACACACACACACACACACACACACACACACACACACACACACTGTGGCCCTCTGCTCTAGTGGAGGCCATGTAGCTGATCCAGAGAGCAGTTCAGCTTTGAGACAGTGGTAGATAGATGTTGTATTCTACTGAGACTCACTGCTTACCGGGAAAGACAATTAAGGCACACATCAAACACACACACATGCATGCACACACACACACACAGACTCCAGGCCTCCCACCCCCAGTACACCGCAAGCATCAGTGGTTTATTTCACAATCGACATTGTTTCCTCACTTCCCATCTTGGCCATGGGCAAAAACGTTCAATACAAAACAGCCCACACACACCAAACACATACACCCACACACACACACCCGCACACACACACACACACACACACCCCACAGATATCTTATCATGGATAAAAAACAAGGGATAGGGAATGTACAGAGGACTTATTTTATGAAAGCATGCAAATTCCCTCCTGCAAGCAATCGAAGCAGCGCCTTATTAAATGCACGCCAGGAGCTACAGTAGCACAATACAATTACATGTGTGTATAGTATAGGTCTGTCTCTGCTTCCCTCCTGCATATTTTAACATGCAATTTTCAGTTACAGTGAAGTGAAAGAGAAGCCAAGCAGGCGCAATAATCAGGCCCAGGAGAGACTAATATAAACTAAATACGTTTTGCTGGAGTTTGTAAAGTAATTTCAGCTTTTGCGGCGGTCATTTGGCTTCTCTCCTCTTCAAGTATTTGAGTTAATTGAATTTGGGATGCAAAATGGCATCCATCAAAACAAAATTATAGGGTAAGAAGTGTGGGGAGCTTCACACTTCGCTTCACACTGTGGTTTGTGAAGTAATTTCAGCATTTGCGGTGGTCATTTGGCATCTCTCCTCTTCAAATAATCAAGTTAATTGAACCTGGGATGCAAAATGGCACCCGTCAAAACAAAGTAAGAGACTTACTGTGGGGACCTTCATACTTCACCTCACATCGGGGTTTCTGAAGTAATTTCAGCTTTCGTGGTGGTCATTTGGTATCTCTATTCTTATGTGCTCATGTTAATTAAATTTGGGATGCCAAATGGCACCAGTCAATACAAAGTAAGAGGGTAGGAAGTGTGGGGAGCTTCACACTTTACTTCACAATGGGGTTTGTGAAGTAATTTCAGCATTCGTGGTGATCATTTGGCATCTCTCCTCTTCAAATAATCAAGTTAATTGAATTTGGGATGCCAAATGGCACCCCTCAACACAGAGTAAGAGGGTAAGAAGTGTGGGCAGCTTCACACTTCACTTCACACTGGGGTTTGTGAAGTAATTTAAGCTTTTGTGGTGGTCATTTGGCATCTCTATTCATGTTAATTGAATTTGGGATGCCAAATGGCACCAGTCAACACAAAGTAAGAGGGTAACAAGTGTGGGGAACTTCACACTTCACACGGGGGTTTGTGAAGTAATTTCAGCATTCGTGGTGGTCATTTGCCATCTATCCTCTTCAAATAATCAAGTTAATTGAATTTGGGATGCAAAATGGCACCTGTCAACACAAAGTAACAGGGTAAGAAGTGTGGGGAACTGTGTTGCTTGTTATGAAGGTGTGAAGATTTGAAGTGCCTAACAGTTACCAAGGCGAGGGGCTCAGCAGCTCCAAAATGCACCTCCCACCCTGACAGCACCCACGAGAGGTGCAAGAATCTGGTAAAAAAGGAAAAATGCCAGTGACATTCCTCGCACAGTCTGACATAGAAAGAGTTCCCGTTTGGTGTGAGGGAGTCAGGATGCGACTCCAGTGGTGGCCTATTTTAATGAGCTTTGCCAGTAGCCCGGGGTAAAAAGTGCGGTTGGATCCAGTGATAATGAGAAGCACAATGCTGCTCCCGCTGCCTCCTCATGCCCCCCGCTAAAATAGGACTTGATAGTTAGCTTCACTTGAAATTAGAGTTAAAAGAAGGGCCTGGGATCGCAACGGTTTCGTGAGAGGAAGGAAATTAAAAACGGTCTGTCGAGAGTTGTAGCAACACGGTCAGATGGCATTTCTTTGTATTTATTTGGAGCAGCTCATTTTAATAACTCTCCCCCAAGCGTGTCATTATCTTTAACCTTCCTCAGGCAAAGTCATTTGTCACTGTCTTCGTCTTTATCGTCATCATCATCATCCTCGCTGTTGTTTTAATCTTTGACAAAATTAGTTCAAACCTATCTTGTAGATTCACTTTCAGTCCTGACTGCCGGCCTTTCTCTCACACTCACACACTCAATCTCTCTCTCTCATCCTGCCAGGTTAGAGATTTTGGCAGCAGGGCAGGGAGTCAAAACAAATCTGATTCCAGTCCGTGTAACTTCAGCTAAGCATGATGGACTTGTTTGCACTATTTGTCATAATTTCCCTTCTCTGGTGTTCGCGCCAGGTAAGAACACATGAAGAAATAGCTGAATATGAGCATCAGTTCAGACTGCGGTTTGTCCTCGATTCATTTTCGTCTGCTCGGCTTTCCAAGCACGAGGAACTGCTGGCTATCAGATGTCAACATCCATCTCTTCATACCCATAAACCCTTGCGTTTCCTGTAGTTGTTTCAATTATGTTCTCACTCCTATCAAACCTCACTGCAGTTCTATTGGAAGAGGACTGAGACTCAGTGGTTATTTGGTGCCACCTGAGCTCAAATGGCATCATTCTCACCTGACCAAACAAACTGAACTAAAGGAGTAAAACGCTCCAGAGTCCTAATAAACAGCTCCAAACATGTTTGGTGTGAACATGCTCTCACTAACTCTGTCTTTCTCACTCTCACTCAATTTTCACTCACTCACTCACTCCGTCACTCACTCAGTCATTTTCTCAATTACTCACTTATTCTCTCTTCCTTACACACACACACACACACACACTCCGGGCCCCATCCAGTGCAGCCTGTTGGCCCCTCCCTGCTCGCCCGTCCTGCTCTGGGCGAGCTGCCAGGGCTCACAGATGGCATTAGTGGAAGATGAAGTGCCTGTCTCTGCAGCCAATGAAATGTGAATGCCAGTTTAGTCCCCTAACTGCTCTCTGATCAGCCTCACTGAGCCTCAAAGACTTGTTGACTGAGAGCGGAAGGCGCTACAGGTACGCTGTGGCATTTGAGCAAAACAGTAACAAAACGTCCCCGATGATGCTCTCTCAGTATTTCGAAAACGATGGAGATAACACAGCAGAGAGCGAGTGCTTCCTTGGTTTTATAACTGCTGGTTAATCGATGCGTAGCGGTCCAGCTCCCAGATGGAAAGTGGGCTGTTTGGGGTTACGGAGCTATGCGATAGGCTACTTCTCTCTTATTCCCTCCGTCTCTGCCTTGTTTATGCTCGATTATACTTGACTGCGTGGGAGAATTTACAGTTTGCTGTAACCTCATCCAAAACAAAGTTACTCAGCAGAATACTGAATCAGATAGATGCAGCAGCAGCGCATCTCTGAGGCAGAAGCTCAAACGGGGAACGGCGAGTCAATGGCTCGGCTTATTGAGTGAGAGATTCGGCGTATGTTTCCAGGCTGGACGGCGGGTTACGTGTGAGGTCTGTCCATAAACCTTGCTGTGCATTATTAGATGAGAAGTTGGACGTGTGTAGCTCGTTGCTCTGGAGGGGAAAGGTCTCTTTACGGAGCGAGGAAGAAAGGAAAATTGAATTCACCCTCGTGCCAGAAGAGCCTCCTGTGATTTTTAGTTTCCTCCGCGCCGTTGTAGAAGCTCATCGATCGCCAATAGAAGGAGCCTGATAGAAAAGCTCGCTGCATCAAATTACAGCAGCGCATGGATCCTGTCTGCTTCTGCTCCGACACACACATCTGTCGCTATGGCAACACATACACACACGAGCAGACACACACCTGGATCATTTCATGCTTAACAGCTTGGCAAAAGCTCCCAGAATGGCGTAATAAACCAATGAGGCAGGTGTGCCACAGAAGCCTTAGCCAATCAGATGCTATTGCTGCCCCCCCCCCCCCCCCCCCAACACACACATACACACACACACACACACACACACCTTCAGAGGATGAACTGGAAAGCTGAAAATCCAATTATACTACTCCTTCTCAATCATAGCCTGCTTCCTAATTTCAGCCTCTTGTAATGATCAGGCCTATAAGTGAATAGTCTGTAGATTCACTGAAAATTTATTGAGAAAAAAAAAAAAAAAATCTTTGTTTTTCCTTTTTCTCTTGCTCTCCTCTTCCATGTCTGAATTTTTATTGATCGTACGCGGTGCTGTTAGGGTTTGGAGGTGATGGCCCGCCAAACTGTGGGAGGGAGAAGTGCGCTCTTCACTTTGGAGGAAATGGTGTTGAAATTACTCGTCTGAACTTTGGTCCGACTGCGATTCTTCTGTTGCCCGGCTCTCCCGCTGGGTCCAAACAGCCTCGGTCTCAGAGCTGATTGAAAACACAGGTCATCCAGTCGCAGGTCAAACCCATCTGCCAATCCACCTGTCCGTCTACGCCACACGAGGATCATCGGTAATGTGAACTTTACATGCGCTCTAAATGGTTTACAACACGTCCATAAATCAAAGAGCTTCATAACAGCGTGGCACATTCATAAGCACTCACTCAGTCCTTGTGTCAGCTTTGAGTAAGTGTCCATTCAGCACGTCTGTTGTGGCAGAGCAGCTGATCAGTGTGTCAAGTAAAACTCCCCCGGGAGGCTCGGCATTTTTGTCAGAACAACATCAAAATGTGTTCTTGAATTTCCTCTTAAGTAGCTTCAAAGTTAGAAAAAAAAATAAAAAATCCAAACTGTACGACCATATCACCTCCATATTGTGTATCTGCTCGTTCCAACGCTTCACTGAAGCTATAGCTGCTTATATTGAAAGAAATATTCAAACCCAAGGTGTCATTTTTGATGGCTGCACCCTTACATCAAATGGAAAAATTCGAGATGTGTTGTGCATCATTTTATACACATTCCCCTGCAATTCAGCCTGACATGTTTGGCATCTTTGGAAACCTGGGGATCTCGACTATAATTTAAAATAAAGTTCTGTTGGTTTGAACAAAGCTTGACTGAGAAACATGAGTTTGTAATGACTCATGCAGGACTTGCTTACAAGTTCAACTGATTTGCTACTGGTTGACTAGGTGTTTCTTGTAATAGTTATATTTAGCTACTTACTATTCTGCCTACGCTTCCTTCCAGCTATCATTTGTTTACTTTTTACAGTCGTTTGGCTAATGCTAGCTTGCTCATGTTAAAATCATTAAGCTAGCTAACTTAGCTATAGTCTTTCAAATGAGTCACACAGTTACCTGGTCAGCTAACAGTATGGTTGTCTTTAGTTGCATGTTACAAAGCCATTTTTATGTCCATATAATAAGGTTTTGCCTTTTTCTCTCTGTTTTTTTTTACACATTTTAAAATGCATTTTGAATGACTTGATAGAATATCTGTTTTTGCAGCCATAAAAAGGAAGCAGAGGCACTGACAGCACAAATTTTCATGAATATTCCCAAGGCATGTTTTTCAGTTAAAAACAACAACAGCCAGGAAGACTGTTATTTTATAATTTTCACCCAGTGAAAGTTGGCTTGGGCGCTATATTTATGAATATACCATGTAGCTGTTTTGAAGCTCTCACAAAGCCTTATGAATGTGTTGTAAACCTACAGATCATATTATGGCCTAACCAAGCTGTGTGTGTGTGTGTGTGTGTGTGTGTGTGTGTGTGTGTGTGTGTGTAGGATGTGTGTTTGTGTTTGCGTTCACATATGTTGATCTCATCATCAGCATAACTCCAAAGTAATCAACGTTTCACACATGTAATGCCATCAGTATTAACCAAGTCAACATCAGAAGATTACTATGCATCTTTTCACACTATTTCTGTCAAACGCCTTAATAAGGACTGGATTTATTCTGAGTAATTAGTTGCAATATTCCAGCGACACATAAAACACACACACACACACACACACACACATATTCACTGCCCTATAAATGGATGTAAATCTTCAGAAGCATTACGTCTGTTATACAACTGACAGATTATCTCTCTCTCTTTTTTTTTTCCAGAACACAGATTTCTCATTTTATGAATTGCAGCCAATTATGCTTTGATGGGTGAAAAAATAACAGCCCCATTTTCCAGCCGGTGAAAAACAGCAGCATATGTCAGTGTCATGGTGCATTTTGTAAAACCCTCTTCCTATTGGAAACAGGGAGGAGAAAACATTTGTTTCATGTTGTCTCACGGGTCTGTTAAATCACCTATCGAAAGGCTTGTGGAGGAGGTTGCAAATGAATAGAATCGACATGCGGAAAAAAACTCTCGCCATCTATGCCAAATATGCGGATAAATGGAGGAAGGCAGACACATGCATTCACACACACACATTCACACACACACACACACACTAGAAGAGACGAGGTGTATAGTTATAGATGATTAACGTGAGTGTGAAGCTGCACAGTCAGACCTTCCGGCCCTCACATCTAGCCTTTGATTTAGGGATGAAAGTCTCCACAGACTATGATTAAAAAAATTAAAAAAATCATGAATCAGCTTCACGCTAAGACGAATCAACATGACCTTTTCAAAGAGATAATTCTCAGATTGATAAATCCCTGAGCTAATCTTTATTTATTTCGCTTCGTCAGCAAATACATTTGAAACAAAATAAGCCTACGTGTAAATCTGCGGAGAGCGAGATTTATTTCTTGCAAAGAACAAAATAAATCTACAGCCTCTATTGCTGAGGCTCTCCGCTGATTTATTGTCTTTTATAACAAGGAAGGGGGATTACTGCAATTAAATTTTATCCTCTCAGATCAATCTGAAACTTTTCACAGGCCTCATCTGTTGCTCAGTCTGCTGCATCCATCCATGGTGGGCAGACATGAGTGTATCTGACAAAAAATAGCTTCCAGCCGGGCGCGCCGCATCACTGCGGTCTGCGGAGGAGAACAATAACATGGCGGTGACGTCCATGGTCAGCGGCCACTGTGGCTGCAGACACCAGATGAAATGTCTCGCAGCTCGGAGCTCCGCAACACTGTCGTCCGTAATGAAGAATAATGTTAATTTGATGGGAACGGCCCAAAGCCGCACAACTGAGTGTGCGATCACACCTACAGTTTGATTTCTTTGGTCCGAATCATAGTGGAATACTTTACTTTGTTGCATTTTTGCATTTATTTCGTTGAGGTTCACACTGCGCAGAGATTTTGGCAGCAGGGGAAGTCAAATCTAATCAGCTTCCAGTCTTTAGCTAAGCATGATGGAGTTGTCTGCACTCTTCTTCTCTGGTGTTCAGACCAGTTAAGAACACATGACGAAATAGCTGAGTATGAGCATCAGTCCAGACTGCAGTTTGCCCTCGGTTCATTTTGTTATACTCAGCTTTCTAAGCTTGAGAAAACTGCTGGCTATCAGATGTCAACATCCGTCTCCTTTTACCCATAAAACCTTGCTTTTGGGGGTCGTTTCCTGTAGTTGGATCAGATTACATTCTCACTCCTAACAAACCACACAGCAATTCTCTTGGAAGACGACTGAGACATTTTCAGGCGTCTTATGCGGTTCGAATGACATTGCTCTCACCTGCCGAAACAAACCTCTTCTACAAAGGAGTAAATGCTCTAAAGTTTGAATAAAGCGCTCCATTCATTCTCAGTGTGAACTAAATCTTGCTTTGGTGCTCCAAAACATCTAAGACCAGTCCCGGGTTTTGCTTCAACAGTTCATTCTTCCTTTTCATAGTTGATTTTATAAGACTAAAAAGACTAACCTTCTCTACAAACAGGCAATCTTCTCTAATGTAGAAGACTGTGAGCTTGTCTGTGCAGCTCAGCTCCAACGCAGATGATGGAGGAGATAAAAGAGCGTTACAGCGAAGGTTAGAGAGGATTCCCTGTCACTAACCTGACGCTCAGTTATTCTGACCGCTGGAAATCCTTTGACTGTCACAGGCCATCAAATGCGCTCCTGATCAGTCTTCCACACGTAACTCTTTGATACAGTAGATGTAATGTCAGGAAGTTGGCCCGGTAATCCTTTCATAGCAGAGTTCAAGTCAAAAACATGGCTGAGTGATGATGAAAGGTTTTCAATCAGGGTGTGATGAGGGTGACATGACTCGCTTCAAAGGCACCACGGGAAATCACATTAACTTTCTGACAGCGTTTTTACACGCCGTTGGGATGTGTCTCATGCAGGCATGGGTGTGCACACACTGACACACACATGCACACACACATGCACACACACACAGAGACAAACAACACAGACAAGCAGACATGAATGCATACAAACGCTTCTATCTCGACATCCTTCAATCTGTTTTCCTCTTACACTTTATTCTCTCTCTCTCTTTGTCTCTCTCTGACTCTCTCTACCTCTTGCTTGTTTTCTCTCTCTCACACATATAAACACACAGCCACTCAGGTGGGGTAATTGAATGTGACAGCAAACCCTGAGAGGGTTGTTGGCAGGTTATCAGGTTAACCTGTGAAATGTAACCCGCCTGACACCAGCAGGTTGCCTCTGACACCTACAGCACAAACGGCTGAATCACTCCAGCGAAGCCCGAAGGCAAAGTAACTTTCCCTTCTCTAACATATTATCGCTGCTGATGAGCAGCACAGGACGACAGCAGAGCAACAAGATACATGTAAGCATCACATCCAATTCCACCTGACATAAAACTCAAAGACAACTGAAATTTAGATATAACAACAAGATACATGTAAACATCACATCCAATTCCACCTGACATAAAACTCAAAGACAACTGAAATTTAGATATATCTACAATTTGAAAAAAGTGACACCCACTCTTTCAAAATGAATGATAGCACAAAATCAAAACAAATTATGGTACAAACTATGGTACATAAGACATAGTTGGTAGCTCAAGATCTTGGTTGAAAGTGTTAGCATAAAAATCCTCATCCTATATTTTAGAGCTGTTGAATGATGAACTTCAGATAATATTCTTCCAAAATAAAAATAAAAAACATAGCGTTTTGGAATAGGTTGGAAACTCCTCATTATGTTGATGCAAAGTGTGATAGCATTGATATTAACATAACCTGATAATTTCCCCCAAATATGCTACTCCAATCTCATATGTATATAACCAGTTTTCTTGTGCACATCAATAGCAAGCAGATACAGAGAGAAAGAGAGAAACTTTCTCATCCACACCGTTATACACTGAATATACAAACTATTAGCGATATCTTCCTGATGTTGAGCTGCAGCCCCTTTTTCAAAATCCACATCTCACTTCCCCCTTCTCTTTATCTACATCTTCTCCTCTGTAATTGCCAATAAGGGATAATGGCTTTGCCCTGGATTCTCCTCATCAGTGTACTTCATGAAAAGAGCAAGTGTCCCTCATATTTCGTACATCCAGTGCAGGGAACGTAAAGAAAAGCCTCGTGAAAGAAGACGTGCAACACAGTGCAATTCCAGCGCTCTCCTCTGGCTGCCAAATACTGTAACAGCTCAAATGGGATTGCAATTGTCGAGTTGTCAATTAATGGAGCGCGATGAGGAACTCCGACCGTCCCGAGCTGGAGATGCTCCGCCACGCTCCGTTTATTGACAACTCAAGAATCAACAACGCATCCCAACTCCCTCCCCCCCCCCCCCCAACCTCACTGGAGTCAGCCAGGCATAACTAATCAGTCAGCGATTCTCATTCGAACTGTTAAAATATCTCTAGCAGTCTACAGCAGCTCAACTGGCGCCAACAAAGCGCATGCATGATGAAATGGAGTGAAATCAGTGTAATGTTATGTGTTGTTGCTGTCAGACGCTTCTTACACACAATGAGGGAGGATCCAGCGTGAGCTCAGCGAGGGCCACAAACATCAATCACTGGTCTTCAGTCGCTGATGGCAGCTTTGATCAGGCGGGCTCAGAGCAGAGGTGACTTTGAGGCTATTTGCATGCAGCGACTGCTTGATGACACGATGATGACATGCGTGAAAATGTGACGATGAAGGAGGAGATGAAGATGATGATGATGATAATAACGAGGAGGAGAATGATGAGGAGGAAGAGAGGATAAGTTAGTTGTTAATGATGATTATGATAATGATGATGATGATGAATCCTTTCCAAGAGGGGTGAAGGACGTCTAAAGAGTTTATTAGTTGCTCTGTTTAGTTTTCTCAACTTCATATTTAGCATTTTTCTTTCCTTCAATTCCTCCTCAGTAGTCTCTGTGCCTTTTTTCCACTCTTTTCAGATGAACCCTTCAAATTCTTCAGTTCTATAGCTGAAGAGCTTCATTCAAACATGAGACAATCACCATCGGGAAAAGGTGAAACCAACACAAAAACAAAGCAAATAATAGTAGCTTTTAAAGTCTGGTGGGGGAAGTAAAATCCTGGCCCATAAAGTAAAATCCTGGCTCATAAAGTAAAATCCTGGCTCAGACCGGATCCTCAAAATGTAAGGCACACTGAACGATGAACTTTAGCTAATGAGTTTTCTCCCAACGTGTTTTGGAAATGAGCTCTCCAATAAAAACCCTGATCTTTCAAGTGTGTTGTTAACACTTTTACTATTGCAGTCGGCATTCTGGCTCCACAACCTCGCTGGGAGCCTTCCATAGCTGTGTTAAACATTTAAGAGGTGTAATGGCTGGTTTTCACCTCCAGACCCTTCCTGGCTTTGATTTCACTGATCATGCCATACATACCCTCCGTAATGCATGTACACAACTCAATACACACGTGTGAGAACGTGCACCGTGCCTGCAGTGCCTCATGTGCTGTAGTCTGATAGTCATAGCTCCTCTGAGCTGCACCGAGTGCAACTCCAAGAAAACGATTGCAAACATCGCACTGAACGGATCCTCTCCCGACTTTATTTCAAGCTACTTCTATGTGCATAAAGGAAGAAGGGGGGTTACTGGAGTGTGGATCACAGGTGTTTGAGAGATAGATATGCCTCTTTAACACATCCATGCATGCGCACACACTCGTATTAATGTGTAGCCGAGGGCAGCAGCTGGATCCCTTCCCGTTCCGCGGGCTCGCAGTGGCTTCGGGGAGCCATGTGGCGTTTGCATATGCATATGTAAACACGCGCTCACAGCCCTTTAGCGCTGTGCTGGTAAAGTCTATCTGCTATCTGCATCAATAGTGGCTTAGAGATATGTCGGCCCCGGTGCTCCGAGTCTGTGTAAATACGCTCACATCCCCACCCTCGCTCTACTTGAAATTGCAGGTCTATTGTTTGTTTTTGATATTGCAATTTACCTCAACAATGATATCTGAACCACGGGACAGTTATCAGTTATTGTGAGGAGGGTGTGTGTGTGTACATTTGTGCTCTTCAGTGTGTGTTTGTGGACATTTGTGCTTTTTAGTGCAGGTCTGCTTGTGTGTGTGTGTGTGTGTGTGTGTGTGTGTGTGTGTGTGTGTTTGTGTGTACGCTCTGCCTTTCAAGCTCGTCTGTTTACATTGCTTTGATATTCTCTTTCTGTTGCAGCTGAATGTCAGTGGTGAAGTTAAAGGGTCTGAGCGTGGCTTAGCATATAGATTCCCAACTGCATTTCATGTCGGTTAAATGCTGACAGATATTAATCATGTGAATCACTCTCTGGCCCTTCTCCCTGGGTGCTTTTTTTTTTTTTTTTTTTTTTTACAGGTGTTTTACAAATAACATGTTCAGCCGATTGACCGCGGAAAGAGAAATTTGTTCATGTGCAGCCGATTGACCGTGGACAGAGAAACGTGTTCATTCATGTGTGGCCTTGTGCAGAGAAGCCATTTGATGCTGATCAAAGTACAGCATGTACCTTGTGCCTGCATCCTCCAGAAAAAAACACGAAGCCCCTAATAATGCAGGATTCATCTGATTGTTATAGAGTTAGGCTATGCCCTGTTGGATGCTCACATGGGAGCATCTGGGTCCACGTTATGTAATAGACACATATAGACAACACAGCAGCCTGCCTGGATGCCTATCCCTCTATTATGGCTTTGATGTGTGAGGAAGGCAGCACTCCCGCAGGACTTTCTGCTCTCGCTCCGGTGTGGATTGGCATTACTGGCATTATTACACACAGAATTATTATTTAGATTTCCTCAGAGGCAACAGGAAACCGGGAAGGCTGATGCTTTGCTGTGTGTGTGTGTGTGTGTGTGTGCGTATGTGGGGTGGATGGGCTTTGTGTCTGTATGTGCATGTATCCAAGCATGTGTGTATGTGTTGCTGCTACATGCATGTGCCTGTGAAGTGAATACAGTCATGCACATGTACGCCAACATGTGTGCAGTGTTAGAAGTTGAACCGTCAGACTCAGAAGTGATCCTCGGTAGGTTACGGCACCAGGAGACACGCCCCCGTACACAGAATGCAAATGAATGCAGGCAGCGTACACACACGGAGTATTCCTCAGTCCTCTGGGACGGACGCATAGACAGTCTGTAGCTCTGAAACAGAAACATGAAGACCTACACAATACCAGACTCTGCATATGAGTACAAAGGTGATACGTCATCGCCGTACAGTTGCAACCGAAAGGCAATTCTTTATAGCCTTATGAAAGGAAACTTGAAACTCACTAGTGAGGTCGTTTATCAACTTCAGATAATTCATGTAATGGTCTCACACACAGAAGCTCATGTTTTGGGTCTAAATCAGATGAGTTAAAGGGTAACTTCGGTATTTTTCAACCTGGACCCTATTTTCCCATCTTTTTGTGTCTAAGTGACTAAAGGGGACAACAATTTTTGAAATTGGTCCAGTATTGAGCGAGATCGCTTCAGCCGGCAGCCGCGAAACGAGCTGCAATGTAATCCGACGGGGCAAATCGCACCGTCAATGTACGTCCACTAAAAGTTCTTGTTTTTGCCACTGACAGGCTCAGATTGTTATTATAAGTGTCTGACAACATTATGGAAAGGACCCTACAGAGAAATGAAACGTTTTTCTTTACCTTTCGCTTGATCCGGTCTGTGTGTAACCAAGTCTCGCTCAAGTCTCACGAGAGTTGAGTTGTTGCAGGAAGTTACACACAGATTTGCGATTTGCCCCGTCGGATTACATTGCAGCTCGTTTCGCGGCTGCTGGCTGAAGCGATCTCGCTCAATTCTGGACCAATTTCAAAAATTGTTGTCCCCTTTAGTCACTTAGACACAAAAAGATGGGAAAATAGGGTCCAGGTTGAAAAATACCGAAGTTACTCTTTAAAGACTACTTTGTTTCTTTCTTAGATGCTTTAATTGCTCTATGCATTATTCTATGATATTATGGAGGAAGGGTAAGGCGTTTTTCAGTGTGTCTCCTTCAAGCGTTTTGAACACAGTGCGTTTTGGGCCGCTGTCCTGAGCGCTCCAGGTTGAACATGTCTCAACTTTAAGCTGCGCTGCACAGTACATCGAAACAGAAAAAAAAAAAAGCGCCTGGAGGGACATATATGTTTCCCGGTGAGCAGCGTTAACTGTAACTGCATCCTCCATATGGAATCGGCTCCTCATCCTTTTGTTCAAGCGCAAGCAGAGCTATTGCTAATTTTCTGTTGTTCCTTTTTATTTTCAACAATGTTATCCCCTTTTTTAATTCAGGTTAGCTAGCTAACACTAATTAGATAGTTGCATAGCAATGAGAATGATGTAACGCTCCTTGCGCCCTTTGAGCTCTCTTGCTATCGCTCTTGCGATCTCTGTTACCAGCGACGCTCACAGCTGTGGGAGGAAAACATCCTACTGTATCATGGCTAAAAGCAACTTATCTTGGTTGAAATGTGTTGTTGTGCTTTTATACAGTGGCAGCCCTTGTAGAAGTCTCCTTTCCACACATTTGTCATGGATCCATCCTGCATTATTACTGCAGACAGCTCTTTCTAGGATGTTATAGAGTAGAACCAAACTATTATAGCATAACACAAAACTTCTGACAGGAAGACTGCAAAAATTGTATTCCAGTTCTCTTGAGGATGGAGCCAAAGTGCAGTGGTACTGTAGTTCAGGTGGCAGGCAGTTAAAAGTGGGACTGCTACCAAGGCTACATCTGTAGAGAACAGTTCAGTCTGTTTTACTAAAGAAAATCTGTCTAATGTAGGTAGAATATAAGAGAAAAGGGTTTGTCCTGTCCCCTGATCTGTGAGCTGTGATAAAAAAATTTCAGCCATCTAAAAAAGTAATGGTAAACGTCAGGTTTTGGTGTCAGTCCCTCAGAATCAAAGAGCGAGGGCTTCTTTCTAGAGCCGCCATTTTGCACCAAGAGACGCTCAACAATCATACAGGGAGAAATCCATCGTAGAAGAAGAAGAGATCTATCACATGAAGACATGTTGCGTTTTGCGGCTCTCGCTTTTTCTCAACGGGGAAAAACTCTGGCTCTGCTACAGCTATCTCTATCACTCCCTCCACCTACACACATAACCCACAGCTGAATGCCACAAGTTCAGGCACGTTGGGTTGTTGAAAGGCATTCTGGGAAATGTAGGAAATGACTAACTGAAGTAGAAGTAGACAAGGGCAGTGAACATCACAGATTGATGATATATATCAGTGTAAGAATACCCGAGGGTGGATTTTCACTTTAAAGAAACAATATACATCTTGTGTATAATATAGGAGCTGTATTCAGTGCTGATATAAAATGCAGAAGTACAGTGTAGGCAAATTAAATTACCAAGTACAGAAGCACTGAACCTTAAGTTAATTACACACAAAAGTTAAAGCACTGATGAAATTATCCCTTTTGACCTACTCCACTTATATACTGTATAAGCTACCGGAAGATGAATTCCCCGGTGAATTCCAAGGTACTGAGATCAGTTTTTCAAAATTACAGTATTATCCAGAAATTATATTACACTGGCCCCTTTCTGTTGAAGTAATTTAACACTGACAGTCTGAACTGCAGTTTTCTCTCTCTCTCTATATATATATATATATATATATATATATATTCCAGCTAAACAGCATTCATAATCAGGCACGGATCAGAAGAAGCATTTGACATGTGTAGGCAGCTGTTTGAGGTTTGAAGTTCGTGATCTAAAGAGTAAACGTGTCAGGAGAGGCGTCACGGCAGAAACCCCCCCTCAATATTGAAGCGTTTTTATTCGGATCAGACGGCCACTGGTTGGCTCGGTAGGAGAAAGAGAACATTTCACCTTCAATAAACAGGATTACCTTACTTTACCTCGACTTCACATCTCATCACACTCATGAATATCTCGCGTTTGGTTCACTGGACCGAGAGACGTAGAGAAATTAGTGTTATGCATTACATTAAGTGTAATACTAATTACATTACAAGTTACGTTATGCATCTGTGTGTGTGTGTGCATGTGTTGGTGAGGGTTTTAAGTGTGTGCAGGGTTTATTGCAAGCCTCAGTTATCATGTTTGCATGGACAGAAAGCTCTAACTAGCCATCATGAGCTCATCTCCAAACAAGATATTGATACCCACTGGATAGAAATTCTTATTCTGGTCGGGTGCGGCCCAGCGCTGTGGTCTGAAAAGGGCAGGAGTTATTTCCATATTTATTGTGCTGCTTCAGTCCCTGATGAATAAATCAAAGGCGTAGCTAATGGCCTTCTACAGATTCCTTAATAAATCTCTGCTTTAATGTGCATCATTAAGTGCTCGCTTGTGTGTGAGGTGACGCAAAATGCCACGAGTACTTTGTTTTCATTTACTAAACAGTCATTTCTAACTCCGTTGGTGTGGTAAGTCTCTCTCTCTTTCTCTCTCTCCCTCTCTCTCTCTCTCTCTGGCTGTCTTTCCCTCACTCCGGTACTTTGCCGTGTCTTAACTTTGTCTCGGGGTCTTAATCGCGGTACTCTCCCTGATTAAAACCTGTGTACTAAGCCAATTAGGACGTTCACAGGTGGGCAATTAGGGAAGTGAATGTGCAGCGCTGCAGTGAAGTGGGTCAGACGGGGCTACGGGTCGGGGACGCGTCCTCCTCTGAATCTGAGACGCCGCTCTGACACCGGCATCTCTGAAACAGTCATTAACAGAACTCCACTTATAAACACCGCTTTATTTCTCCTCCTGGAAACAACATGAAAACAAAGAGGAGTGAATTTCATTTCTTTACGGCATGGTGCCTCTTCAGAAACAGCTCAAGCTCAAGTCTGCAGTACAGTAGTAATCCCACGGTCATTTCTCGTCTACAATGGTCATTTATTCATTTGTTCCTTTACCCACTTATTCCTTTTAAGGGTCACGGGGGGCTGGAGCCAATCCCAGCATGCATTGGGCTGTAGCCTTTGTCCCCCTTCATGCATCTATCCTGCATTATTACATGCAATTCTTCCTGAAATATATTATACAGTGGAATCAAATTGGAATATATGTAGTATTGTAACATAAAATTCAAATGTTTCTCAGCCATCCAGGTACCAGATTAATCCTTGTACTGTACCGTCCAACGTGTGAAAAGACAACTCATCTTTTCCAAACAATTCCTCCAAGGTGCAGCAGTAGTTCAGCAAGCATGCGGTGAAAAGTGAGACTTCTGTATTAGAATATGCATATCAGTTAAAGTAATAAACTGAAATTACAAACAGATATAAATGGCACTTTTGCTACTCTCTATTGATACAACACAATAGTGATCCAAAGTATAGCCAGTGCATGAAAGCTTTTCCATTTGCTGTTCTGAACACCCGGGGTGTGGTAGCTCTTTCCTGGGGAGAAATCCTGCATTTTACATTTCCAGCAGCAGCAACAGCGGATTGTTTGGAATAAACAGAAGAAGAAGAACTGGGTAGTTAGCATGAGCAGCGGTAGCCACCATGGCCGAACAGACAGAGAAAAGAGAAACTCAAACTGCATCAACAAAAAAACCCAAGAAAACGAGGAACAGCACAAAATGAATACCTCTTTAATCTGTAGCACCGTATGTAAATGTGCTTTTTTTTTAATAGAGTATTAGCTTTAATGTGTCTGCAGCTATGCACTGGGATGAGAAAGATTGTGCTGAATCTTTGTGTTCTGCTCTCCATACAGGGAAACGTATAGCGGCGGGGCCGGGCCGGGGGAGAAAGGGCTTTGCAGGCGGCCGGAGGGCTGGTCGTTGGGCTGGCTGAGGAAGACAGGAGCATTGTAGCGCATGTGAAATGGGATGCCGGGCTGGGCATTGTTCAGGCAGCAGAATAGGTCTGTGAATGGTGTCGAGTTGACAGTTGGAGGTCCTGAATTCACACAGGCGCAGCTCTCACTCTCTATATCTGTCTGTGTGCTCGCTCGCTCTCTCTCTCTTTTTTTCCCTCTCTCTCTCCTTTACCCCCTCACTCCTTACCTCTCTCTCTCTCTCTCTTTCCTCCCCCCTCAAGCTTTATCTTTCTCAAGCACGCACGCACACACACACACACACACACACACCGTCTATGCCTCCATCATCAGATGTGTAGGAGGCTCATAATGGAACATCTGCATGAATAGGGCATTTTCAGGATGAGCAGGGGAGAGGAGAGCGACATAAAAGAAGTCAGGGGAAATGGGAGCTCGGCTTGGGGAGGCCGAATTAATCATTTTAATATCTGCACACTTAATTCTAACGCTAAGCTCTCTGGGTGCGGATACCCAGCTTGTGGCGTGGCTGGAGAGAAAAACACACATCGCAGACACCCGGAACAGCGTCTTCCTCCTCCTCCTCCTCCTCCTCCTCCTCCTCCTCCGCCTCCGCCTCCTCCTCCTTCACTACCACCACCACCGAGGAAAAAAAGTTTGAATGCAGAAACAGTGCCTCAACTTCCCTTTTCAATAATTCAAGAACTGGACGGAAAAAAAAAATAAAGTTTTTGGAGGCAGAAACTACTGGCAAGCTTTTCTCTGGAAATCTCTCTCAGGGAGCGGCTGTGCGGGCCCAGGTATACGCAGAGACGGCTCTCTGGAGAGAGTGGAGCTGTGAGGGAGGAATGGGCTTGGAAAGGAGGATATTACTACAACCACACAGCCCGCATCGGCTCCCGTGTGATCTATTCAAAGAAGGAGGATATTACTGTAAACTCAAATTCGGTTCCATCCGGTTCAGCTCGACTCGACTCACCGCTTCTGCCTCCTGGCCGCTCAGGAGTATTATTTGGGATACCATCAATGTGATTTCACCGTCGACTGTACGGATCCAATTAAGCAGGATGCAATCCCAATCAAGCTTATAATTGATGCGGCGTTATTAGCTCCGCCAGTGAAGTTGGAAGCAGGCTGTGTTTTCACCCCTTGTGTGTTTGTTAGCAAGATATCTCAAAAGTTAAGAAGAGATTTGGCTGAAATCTGGTGGACAGATCGCCCTTGGCCCAGGAATCAGTTGATTAGATTTTGGTGGTGATCCAGATCTGGGACTGCAGCCATCAGATGATTATCGTTTTGCAGCCATAGCTATTATGCTGCGTTCGTGTGCTGCTGGGAAAGTCCGACATCTGTGACTTCGGCTGAAGTCGGCTGCTAAACGTTGCATTCACTTGCTATTTCCTCAGAAAATCAAATACATACATATATATAAATATCTGGATAGTCCAAGAGCACACTAGGCTTTTATTTGTTGAGTTTTCCTTTGCTCTTTAACTCAAAACAGCTACTAATTTTAGCCAGTGAAATGTGCACTAATTGCAATTTATATGATTTGTTTCAGTCTCACTTTATTTGGATAGTCAATACTCAACTTCCTATCAACTGACAATAATGTGTCATTAAATCAGACATAATATTTAATGACACATTTACTCATAGAGTCATATCAGCAACTCTCCAATCGATCAACACACACATCAGTCAATCACAAGCTATTGAAAAACATTCCTTCATTTCTTCTTTCCTGTTATTCACCTCCCTCTCTCACTGCATCTTCCTTCTTTTCTTGCTCTTTTCTACCTACTCCTTTCCCCCCTCCCATCTTTCTCCATCTTCTTCCTTCTTAAACTCTAAACTTTGCTTCTCTCTTCTTCTCCCAACTGTCTATTATTTGTTTCAGTCACACTTTATTTGGATAGTCAATACTCAACGTCCTATCAAATGACAATAATGTGTCATTAAATATCAGGCTTAATATAGATACATATCAGCAAACAACACTTTGTCAACTCCAAACAACTGTCACTGAAAAAACAACTCTGGGTAATTTTCTGTGTGCATGTAAGAGCCAAAGATCAGAGATATGGAATTCGCGGAGGGTTATTTAAGTATTTCAGAGCTATCCACAGCTGTAAACTACATTTTTATGTTAATATTGATACTATTTACTGAGAAGAGACTTGGGAACGACCATCTGCAGCCCCGTCAGATGAGATGAGAGCGTCTCCGGTCTAATCAAGCAGGCCCAGCGGAGGATCTCCTCGCTGTCAGCTTTGGCAGCTCAGAGTATCGCAGCTAATCCACTTCTACAGATCCTCCGCCGGAAGCTTCATCCATCGCAGGCTGCCGTGTCTCCGCCTCCCACCGCCACCGACCTGCCTGACACCAGAGCGAGGGAGAGGGGCGAGGAGAGGGGCGAGGAGGACGCCGACCTCGCCCGCCCCGACCGGGTAACCACCTGTTTGACCTCTGACCCCTCTGGAAGACGGTTCCATTGCACTAAACGCCACCGCAAGAGTTTAATCCCAACAGCAATTACCGTCCTCAACCAGCTTCCCTGAACCCTACACTCTACCTCTCTCTCTCTCTCTCACACACACACACACACACACACACCAGACTGACTGAACCCTACTAATCTGCACATGATATATGGCGACTTTTGGATTATAATGTAATACACTTAAATATAAACAAATAAGCAAAACACAATAAAATGAATATAAAATTATATAAAAGAGGAATTTATTACCAAAAAGCTAGTTTGTAAAAATGAGCAGTGATTTAAAAAAAAATCTGACTTTTTTTTATATATCAAATTTGAGTTATCCACATATTAATGATCTTTGAATGTTATTTTACGCTTTGTGGTGTTTTTTTGTTTTTGTTTTTTTAAAAGAACATTTTGGAGTTAAATATATAAAAATATAAGAAGCACATAACAGTTTTGCCAACTGGAATGTCAAACCTTTGATGCTCAGTATCTCAGAACGGCACTCCTGTTATGTTATATTTATTCTCCTGTTTTATTTTCTTCTTTTGTCTTCTTCTTCTATTTTATTCTCCTGTTTTTAAGTCTGTTTAGGATCCTTGCTTACTCTCCTCCCCCCTGTTTTATGTTTTTAATGCTGTTTTTGCCTCTTTTATGTTCCATCTTATTGTCGTTATTTTACTTTTTCTCTTTGTTAATTTGTAGTTATTGTTGTCTTTGGACTTTTAATTTATTTTGGCTGTAAAACACTTTGTAACTGTGTTTTGAAAAGTGCTATATGAATAAAGCTTAGTATTATTATTTTTTTTTAAAAAAGCATTATTGATTTTCTGAAAGTATAAATGATTTAGCTGGTTGTGACGCCTCATGATGATCACCACCCCCCCACTGTCATAGTTTACACACCTTTTTATTTACCTCTATATCACTGGTAGGACCAAAAAAAGCCAAATTCCTTGTGCATCTGTTGTATTTGGGGAATAACACCGATTGTGATTCCTGTGGAGGCATCAGCAGAGATTGTATTATTTAAGAAATCTCAGTGTTTTTAATGTGAACAGAACTGTCATGTGTTTCTTCTTTTGATCTGTTATTGAATCAATCCTCACCTTCTCTGCACCGGCCCGGCGTTGGAAACCTGGGTGTGAAAAAGCAATCCAACAGGAGAGTGAAGGTGGCGGACAGGATCACCGGCTCTCAGCAGGCGGAGCTCAGTGATGTCTGGACAAGACAGGTGATACAGGTCCAGATAAAAAAAAAAAAAAGTCTGTATAAAGCATCACAGACCATAGACTCAAAGTTCTCATTTAGCCCAAACTTCCTAAACTGCAACACGTTTTGTTTACTGTCATTATGCATTGTGATTTATTGTTTTTTATGCCTTCCTGTTATTCATCTCCCTCTCATTGCATCTTCCTTCTTTTCTTGCTCTTTTTCCCCTCCATCTTTCTCCATCTTCTCCCTTCTTAAACTTCTTGAACTCTCATCACCTCTCACCACTGTCTCCTCTCCTCCCAGCTGTCTCTCCTCTCCGTTCCTTATCTCTCTCTTGTTTACTTCTGTCTCTCTCATAACTCCCTCCCTCCCTCTCTCCCTCCCTCCTCTCCTGCCTCCTCTCCTCTCTATCCCCCTCCATCCCTTCCCCTCCGCTCTGTGTTAGAAGTGGCAGCGGGTCACATCGGGCGTGAGCCAGGCTTTGCCGGGCCGTGCCAGGCCAACTGTTCTGCTCTGGTTGGCACATCTGCCTGGGCTGGTGTCTTTGCTCTGCTCCCCCTCCTCCTCAATCCCACAACAATCAATACAGAGCGAGGCCGGTCCAAACTCCATGCCAAATACTGAGCCCATTCTCAACTGTCATTAGCCTAATTGTCACACTGCCTGACTCATTTCTTAGTGCCAAATATGGGACTTGTCCACCTGAATGCCAAATACTGGGCTCATCCAGAAAGAGTTACACTCCACTGCGCCTGGCTAAAGGCAAACGCTGCGCCCAGCCAATATATCCCAATTATCCAAACAGCCCCAGTTTTCGATTAGGGCCTCCGTACAAAACAGTCCCAGATCTCTTCTTCCATAAACAGGCAATCATCAGCTATTTAATTGGACCACACTGACTGAATGATAGCAGGATCCCACGCACTGAATATATAAATGATAGCACCTGTGAACGATCTTACAACAATGTGACTGATGTGTTGTAGCTTTTTGTCTTTCGTCTCTTTTGTGTGTTCTGGCTCTTGTTCCGCTATTTTCTCTTTTAACCTCGTAAAGTGCTTTGTAACAAAGCGTTTAGTGTTTGAGGCGTTGTATGAAAAAAAATAGACTTAACTGCAACGTTAAGCTCCTGCAGCGCCATCGGTGAACATGCTGTACTTCAATTAATGTCCAGCAGAGAACATGAGACGGTATCCGATTGGCTGAGATCGATTCTCACCTGGAGCATCGGAGCTGTGTATTCTGTATGTGACTCAGTTGGTAAATATGTCAGCAATGATCTCAGGTTCTCAGATTTACTGGATTTAAATGCAGGGCAATAAAACCATGAACTTGGAGTGATATGATCCCATATGATGTCTGGTTTTATTTGATCCTGTGCAGCTATAAGAACAGCAACAGGATTAGAGGTTTGATATTCAATGCGCTCCTACAGTACATAGTGATACACTTCATTATATCCTTATGTGCCTTATGGACCGATCACTCTTTGGATAAAAGTTTATACCAAATAACATTTATTACTTCAGCTTCTGTACATTTGCACAATACAAAGGAAAATGTAAAAAACTGCCAGATAATGTAATAAGTTGTCAAAATGACCCTCTAAATGGGTTAAAAATGAAAAACAAAGTGTGTTAATGTAATAAACTGGTGCATAATGTTCTAACATCACATCATTATTTGATTATTACTTTATTCAGGGTGTGACATTTTATAACAGATGATGTAATAATAATATTGACTAATAATGTAACAACTCGTAAGAATAAGAAGAATGTAATAACTCGAGTTATTACGTTATTAGACAATATTTTTACATCATCTGTCAAAAATATGCAATAAAATATTTACCCCCGTTATGACGTAATAATCGCTGGTTAATGTACTAATGTGACGCCATTAGCTTATCCATGAACACATTTTATTACATTTTGTTATTATGACAAGTCATGCGGCAGTTATTATGCTATCAGTTGCTACAATGCCTTTGTATTCTATCTGTGTAAGTGTGTTATCATGCTGCGATTGATTTGCATGTGGCTGTGTGTTTATACATCTGTCCCACCCTCTCTCTCTCTCTCTCTCCCTCTCTCTCTCTCTCTCATCTTGACATTGCTGTCGACCAACAAGGGCAGTGCAGGAGAGGAAGAGGAGGAGGAGGAGGAGGAGGAGGAGGAGGAGGAGGCGATGGGAGGGCCGGCTCTGACAGGTGGACGGATGACACCGATACACTACCTGTATCTGAGAGCTTTCCTGCACTTTGATCTGCGGCAGGCGACTGATTTATCACCAGCCAGACACACATCATCATCAGCAGCAGCAGCAGATACAGGAGACGAATGACAATCCGAGGGGGGGGGCGGAAACATGGAGAGAGGGGAGAGGAGTGAAGTTGAAGTGAGGAGTGTAGAAAGAGAGAGAGAGGGAAAAGTTTCAAGGAGAGGGAGGGATAGACAGGTAGACAGACAGGCAGAGCGGTCGATAGATAGATGAGTAGATGGAGAGATACACGTAGAAGACGCTTAGATGCCGAGATTTATGTATTGAGCTGGAAAAAGAGAAAGAGACAGACAGGAGGAGACAGAGAGAGAGAGAGAGAGAGAGATGCTATGCTCACTAAACTGTGATAACTGGCAGGATGAGAGAGATGTTGTTCTGCCTCCAAATTACTGAGTGCAGCATGTAAACATGATGCTGGGCAGAACGACGCTGCTGCTGCACGGACCGACTAAGAAACAACCATGGAGTGAAGCCAGGAGAATAACCAAGTACATTCACCACCAGCCAGCCGTTTCCAGCCAGTATGGGTGTGTCAGTGTGGTGTGTGTTTATGTGTGTGTGTGTGTGTCCAGTGTGCACATGCATAGACAGTGAGTGTGCACGCAAGTACTTGTTTTTCTGGATGCATGGATGCACAGGTGCGTGGCTTTTGTGCAAGCTGCGATTACTCTGCAAAAGCAAACCGCTGTCCAGAATAACATAGAGCTGCTGCTGCTGCTGTGCTTTAGCCTGCTGTCCTCTGAAGCATGAGCCACAGCCCGGTGTTTGCGAGCATCACAAAATGCAACAAGTCAAGCTGGACACCCCCCTCCACACACACACACACACACACCTCCTCTCGTTGCCATGGAAACAGGGCCCTCAAAAGGGGCAAAGAGTTTTGAAGGATGTAAAAAAAATGTGCTCTGAGAGGGTCTGACTCGCAGGAAAATAGCTACATTAGAAAGGACCGGGAAACGCAAGCCGCTTTTTTATATTTCTCAACGCAATCAACAAGTCATGAATAAGTTTATTTGATTTATCTCTAAGGTATGCTGTTTGCTTTGCGGCGTCTGAAAGCACGCATTCGTTCTACGGGCTCTTTCCAGGGCGGCGAGGCTCGCTTGGTATGCAGCGCCGGCGCTCGGCCCGCTTCGTTTCGGGCGGCGCATAACACGTTTGACTCGACAAAAGACATTAAAATAGATGTCTAATCCTCGACTAATTCAAACCAAATCCTTTTGTTCGCGTCCTGTCACATCACAAGCACAGAGTGAGGCATGTTCAGAGAGAGAGAGGAGAGAGGAGCTATCTCATTCCAGCCTTTGAGATAGACCATTGTTATTTAGAAAGCCCCCCCCCCCCGCCCCACCGCCACCTCTTAACCACCCACACACACACACACACACACACCAATCATCCCTGCTCCCACACCACCACCTACCCAGCAGCCCACACCACCATGCACACACACACACACACGCCCACACACACACACACACCAATGCTCCAAAAATTCATTCTTGGCAGGGAGGAGAAGCCTTTGAAACGGCATTTAGACACTAAAACTCTCCACTGAAACTCAGACTAATGAAATTCTCCTACATCAGTTAGCAGCTCCTTAAAGCAGAGTGACCCACCGCCACTTTTCAATGGCAGGGGAAACTCTGGCACACACACACACACACACACACACACTGCTCCGCCGCGCTGCTAAAGCCACCCGTCATGCTCTGCTGCTTGACACTTGCCAGGCCGCTTCTTGGTGCCGTGCCAGCCGGACTCCCACTCGTTCTGGCAGGCAAACAAATTAGCGAGGGAGACTTGACCCCTGTTAAAAGCGAGGGCAGCGCTGGGAAATTGGAATTTGAGACTCGATTAGAGGCTCCGCAAGAAGCCGTCCGCGGATGCGTGTCACCGATACGTCGCCACGTGTCCGCGGCGCTGTAATTAACACGCCGATTGATGCCCGGCGGTGACGGGCGCGAACACGGACGCGTTTTCACCCCCACGGACACACGACTATGTGAACGCGCAAACTCCACTTTCAAATCCGAAGCGTTAATTACTCGCCATTTTGAGCTTGATAGCTCCCATAAGCACATCACACAGATCCAGCGTGGATACAGCGTCCTGTAACTGTCTCCTCAGCACAAACATATTCACCATATTCTGTTCAGCTGCGTCGGAAAAACTAAAACAACCAAATCCCTTGTTATTCCACTCCCCAAATTATCCTCGACACCACCCAAACAATGTTAAGCATCCTCATCTATTTGCTAGAAAATGCACAATCTAATTTTCCCTCCGTTCTTTTTCTTCTTTTTTTTTTTTTTTCACTTTCCCTTAATGGTGATGTCAATATCGCTGCTAAACTGGTGGTAACAGCATCTTGACACACACCCTGCTCACATTAGCCTGTCGCTTTTTGCCTTTTTCTTTTTTTCTTTTTGTCATTACGCCCTATTTCGTCAATCCATTAGCCATTCTATCCACTTTCTCATCTATTTTCTTCTCTCTCTCTCTCTCTCCCTCTCTCCAGCCATTTCGGAGTACATAAATGCCAGGCTGGGAGTAAGGGAGCGGGGATATTTCTAAACCCAAACAGACAGATAGATTTGGGCTGCTTATTGAATCCATTTGTCTTTGGATTGGCGCTAATGAAAGAGCTATTAGGCCGAGAACGCATTAGGCTCTGTGGATGTGTGTGTGTGACAGAGAGAGAGAGAGAGAGAGAGAGAGAGAGAGAGAGAGAGAGAGAGAGAGAACAATGATGGGTTACCTTTCCATTGGCCACTGAAGGCCAATAGTCTTTAAAAGAGAATATTAGTGGCTTATACTGTAGCGCTCTCTTTAACAGTCCTCTGGGTGCCATTAGTGTAATGTATATGGACTGAGTGCGTTGCTGTAATGCTCCTTAGACGCCCTGCATGACTCACATTTCACAGATGGGTGCAGGGTGTGCAGAGGGGTCAGGTCTATTTGCGGACCTGCACTAATTACAGTATTTAGGTGTTTTAGTATCGGGGAGCGACGGGTAGCAGCGTCTGCAGAGCGAGACGGACGAGCACAAGCGGTTGTCTTGTCAGTTCGGATGAATCTTGTCGCGCTGCTGTTCGTTCCCTGTTGACATTTAAGTGCAGATGAACTGAGCTTCCCTCCTAAATCCTCCACCTAGCACTGCAAGTCCCTCTCTCTCTCTCTCTCTCTCTCCCTCTCTCTCTATTCACTAAACAAATCATTTGCCTCCGTCCTAATCGGCGTCTGGAGTCTTTGTGATTGGGTAGTGTCAGACTTCAGTGATTGTCTCCTGTTGTTTTGGGGTCTCCTCATGCCCAAAACGTAATTGACTCTAGGTTCGGGTTCGGTGACACGCGCGGCTAATGGGCATTTGAATTAGGAATGAAGAGAGTGCCGCGCCAGCTCCAGACAAACCCATCGCATCTGACCTTTAGTAAAACAACAACTCATTACGCCGTCTAAAACAACGTGTTATGATGTCTTCTGAAAAGTTATGCATGCATGTTTGATTCGTACTTATCACTGCGCTAAAACAACTTCAGTCAAGGTTAGGGGTAAAATGAATTAAGGCTAAAATAACTTGGTTTAGGTTAAGGTTAGGTTTAGGCGACTAAACCTTTCGTTAAGGTTGGGTAATTAAAACTATTTAGTTAAGGCAAGGGTAAAGTTTTGGTCATGGTTTAATAAGAAAAACTTATTGAAAATGAAAATTTCTTCTATTTGTACGAAATATCTAACTATTGTTACCGTAACATTGTATGTTCCTGGTACTATTTTTTAATCTTTTTTGTTCTCCATCAAGGACCACATTGGAAACAAGTGTTTAAAGGTCCCATATTCTCCAGTTTCCAGTGTTTTATTTTGTGTCTTGAGGTCCATTCAAAGCTGTGTGTGTGGTGTCATGAACCAAAAACACTCTCAATCCATTTCTCCACGTTCATTTTCCAGCATCTCTCTGAGCCTTACCAAGAACAGGCTGTTTCTGTCGCCGTGTCTTTAAGGCTCATTAATATTAACGACCCCTCTGTTCTGATTGGCTAACCGTTTCAAGAGTGAAACGTGAGACGCCGCGGCCCGGCGGCTACAGGTAGGGAAAACTCTCCGGTGAATAAACAATGACAACCGCTCGACCGCTTTGAAAAAAAACACTTTGTTAGTCTATTATTTCTTACAGAAATGATAATGAGCGAACCTTTGTGACGCCACAAAGTTACGGAAGTCCAAACGGCTCGTTTAGAGGCTCGCTTTTCTAATATGGATTGTGTGGATTTAGTTGGCGACCGTGCGTTTTGATACTTTCACCATGTTTAGATAGACCATCCAACTCCTTTATCATCACAGAGGCAAGGGGAGTCCTGCTTTACACCATATGGGACCTTTAAGTATGTTTTAAGTGTTATCCTCTGAGATGTACTATTGTCTGTACTTTTATACCCAATAAAGTCAATCAATTGATCCCCCCTCTTGAACTCCACACCCTGACTTTCCACCGCACTATTTCAATATCAAACTAACTAATGTAAAACTCATTTTCCTTGTCCAGTCACCTCCCATTTTCCTCCATTTGTAGAATATATACAAAATCCAGGTGCATTACTTTTCGTACCTATTACGAATTTGATATGAGCTCACCCCTGTCTGAAAAACCTCACAAAACTTTTCCCAACTTTCCGGCGCCAAAAAACCGCAGCCAGACAAACACCCTCACTCGGAAAATAAATGAGCACATTTCATGACTTCTATTGTGAGGGCGCCACATGATTTTCGCACTGTCTCGCACTTCCCTTCCAGCAATCTCTCCATAACACCCATCCATTATTGCATGTAACATCATAGACGGGCGCGAGCTGCTCTCTCTCCTCCTCCTCCCCTCCCAGAAATGCCTCATCAAGGTCTGAGTCAATGTGAGCCTGTGAGAAATTAAATTCCCCTAATTAGGCCAGCAGATTTGCCTGCTTTATCCTTCTGCCTCCCAAACCTCCCCTCATCTAGACAAATCTCTAATTAATCGCCGCATGCTGCTGTTGACTATACTTCAGAGGCCGGGCCTGAATGAATGGTGAAGGGATTCTCATGCTTCTCCACTCTAGAAATAGGATTCTAAAAAAAGGCTATTATAATCAGAGCTGTGTGTGTGTGTGTGTATTCGCTAAGGAGTGCTTCAGTGTTTACATCAAAGGAAAACTCCTCCAGGCTATAATTGAGGTACAGTTGATATTTAGTTGTGTGAATTGAAATATAGCTTGCGCATGGTATGTATGAACCGCATTTTCCTGTCTGTCGACTCTAATTCTTTCTTTTGTGTGTGTGTGTGTGTGTGTGTGTTTGAGATGTTGTATTAAGTGTGTATGAAGGGGAACAAGGGTGCAAAGACGCAGGATTTCTGCAGATTTCTTCAGCTAATTAAGGATCAAAGTTGCCGTCCCAGCCAACTTTGGAAGTTCAGAGTGCTAACAGCTATGGCATCAGTGTTTCAGCTGCTCCTCTGAACCTGCCTGGGACAAATTAAACCGTTTCGAAACCAAAACGCTTCGAGTTCATGTGCGGGAGTTTCTGTATCAGTGTTTTTATGCAACACTGAGGTTTTATCCTGACCAGAGTAAGCAATTATCTTTTTCAGAGGGTGTTTTTTGCCCCTTCAATCTGATTTTTCAGGGCATTTTGGTCCTTTTCAGGGGTAATTTTATTGAACTATGAATTGCATTGCACATTTGGAAATAAACGCTCCATTTGTACGACGGAGATTAACTTTGACTTCTTTCCCACTGCTGGAAACTGGCGGCGGGCCTTGCAGAAGAGGATGGCACTTTGTCACCAACCAGTCATCTTCCACCCCTCGATTGTTGAGTTTTGTATGAAATCGGTTGTTGTGCTGCCAACGTTTTCCACAGCTTCAGGCTGTGCACTCGGTTGTTTTCTGATCAAAAAGCGCTCCATTTTTATTTATTTATTATTTATTTAGAAGAACACACTGGAAAACATGAAGCGTTTTATGAACTTTCAAGGGCATTTTTGCTCGGAGCCCCCCCGTTAATTTCTGACCCTGATCAGAACTGAAGGAGCGTGGGGAACAAGTAAGAAAGAGTCTTTCACGGCCGCAGTTGCATTTACTTGCAGAATAACCACAAATATTACCACAAATATTACCACATGTACCACAAATACTGCATGGATTTACTATGGAACAGGTTGCTGCATATGATCCATGCAAACCAATTCCTGCTGCATAAATACGCGATTCTGTGGAGTTATTGTCTGCATTTGGTGATTATAGGCATCCGGGTGTAATGCATATGAATTGTATACATTTATTCGCTCTGCAGGAACACACTCCCCCGTCCTTACCCACACACACACACACACACACACACAGATACCTGCCGCTTCTCCCGGCGCTGCTGCCGTCCCACAGAACCTCAGGTAGGAAAAGCAATAGAGAATCCATCTCAGACTCTCAGCTGGTCTAAGGCAATCAGTGTGATGGGATTCCACTCGCGGCTGGCTTTACATATTCAATCTGTCTCTCTCCTCTTTAGATAAACATAGCTTCCCAGGATCCCCAGCTGGAGTTGCACTGTGGCTCCACTGTAATGAGCGGAGGCGGGGTGAAGGAGAGACTCCATTTCGGCTCCTGCGTGGGTCGAGCCCTGTGCAGAAGACGTGGCTGTGTGTGTGTGTGTGTGTGTGTGTTTTGTATGTGGGCATCTATATGTAAGTGCTTATATGCATCTAAGTGTGTGTGTGTCGCTGCATGGAATGTCCACTCCTGCTCATCTATATGGAACAGATGCATTACTTCTATAATGCACTGCTGACTTTATCGTACACCGCCCTACACACACACACACACACACTTATTCACTTCACAAACACACACACACACACACACACACACAGCCTCTCCCAGCAGTGCAATCGCCACATCTGTCAAAAGTTAATGTAATTCCTGGGATTGTGGGGAAAAAAAACATGGGTGCATCTGCGCAGCACACACACACACACACACACACACACACATACGTACGTAAAGCCACACTGGGAATAGACAGCACACACACACACACACACACAGAAAACTTCAGATGTATGGAAATTGATTTTCCCAAGGGGAGCTCTCTGTCGACCGTTCAGCTGTTTGACCGCGATGTTAATGCCGCTCATTCATGTGTATGTGTGACACCCTTGGGCGACACTGGCACAGAAAGGCTGGAATCTATATAAAGTCCTCAAATATGATGCGTCTGTCTCTCTCTGTCCGTCTGTCTCTCTCTCTTCCCTGAGGATGTCTGCAGGTGCATTTGTGTGTGTTCGCACCACGGACCAATGGGTTTGGTCCCTGGAGGGAAGCGGGACGTCCCAATGCAAAATTTCCCCTAAATTACCCAACATGCCCCCACATACGGGACATTTATTTCAAAGTGTGCCTTATGTTCAGAATAATAACATGGATCAATGCGTTTTTGGGGTAAAGACTCCCGGGATTCATTTTTTTCAGTTGTTTGTTTAAAAATAGAATCCCATTTTTCATTTTGTCATAATATCTTCAAAGAAAAGGGGCGAAATTTAATGAACATCCGCGTTGCCATGGTGACGTGTGAAGGGATAAAAGGCCCGGTTGCCATGGGGTTTGAGGCGTATATTGAGTTAAAAGCTCCCTAAATACACTGTCAACACACACAGCGGTCTGCTGGGACAGAAGAGGGAGGATCACACACACACACACACGCCGGCTGACTGAGAGAGAGAGGGAGAGAGAGAGAGAGAGAGAGAGAGAGAGAGAGAGAGAGACACAGGCGGTGAACACACTTACACACACGTCAATCAGGAGGAAATCTGATGTAATTATAGATCAGCATCAACATCTGATTTCTTTAAAGTTTGCTGTAACTTCTCCCAGTTTCCAGCCGAATGCCATGGTGAAAGACATGCAATATGCAAAGTAGCTGCTCAGACTGAAACTGAGAAATGGCATTAATTTTTTTTTTCCTTTTTTTTTTTTTTTTACCGCCCAGCCAAATGACTAGTAAGAAGATCTTTGAAAATGTGGTGATGTTTTGACCTAGTAAGAGGGTTTTCTTTATCCTCTTACGTAACGCTGACTAAATTGAAGTTGCTGCCTTTTTCCTTTGCAGGGCAGTGTTGTTTTAACTCATCTACGGCACCCAAAAATAGAATTCATATGTGATATTTCACTGAAAAAACGTCTATCGAGGAGTCGCTTAATGAGCTGTGAATTGGACTTTGTCGAGTCATGGGATGCTTTTAAGGGGTTTTGTATCCGAATGAACTTGATTTCGACAACTTTCCTGTTATTAACAAAAAGTGTGTCCAAGTGCTATCGCTGTATCCATCAAGTCAGTCTCCCATTCATCATCAATAGAGCAGAATAAAGACACATCTCACTTTTTGCCTGGATGGTCACAGTGGGACTTTAAAGGAAAAATCCTCCCTCAGATACTCCTACACTGTTATATATCATCAATCTGCGATATTCGGTGCGCTCCAGGAGTTATTTTTGAAGTGTTGTCATTTATTTTTTTGTTTTATCCACTTTCCCTCTACCTGCCTCTTCTACTTCTACTTCACTTAGTGACTTAGAACATTTCCCAGAATGCCTTTCGACAACACCCGAAGAACGGGCGTGAGCTTGTTGTGTTCAGCTGTGGGTTTGGAGAGTGATAGAGATAGCCGAGCAGCATTCTGGTCTCTCTCCTGCTCCTGTGGGTGCAGAAACTGGTCTCTCCTCCTCTTCTACGATGGATTTCTCCCTGTATGATGGTTGAACGTCTCCTTGGTGCAAAATGGCGGCTCTAGAAAGAAGCCCTCGCTCTTTGATTCTGAGGAGATGAACTCAAAGGCCTCATTTGTCCACTAGGCTGCTGTCAGCTTGCTCCTGCTTTCCCCACAGAGGTTTATCGAGCAAACAGCCCACAGTGATTTCCAAAAGGCCGGCTCAGTTATTCCCCCCATAATCCTCTTGGTTTCAGGTCGCAAATCCACGCTCTGAGCCTCCTCGCAGGTCCTCGGCCGCTCACCGCTCTGCTCTCATGACCCGAACTGCTCTGTCGCCCAAACTGAGAAAGGCTTCAGCAACTCAGAAAGTCAGCTGGCCTCAGGTGCGTCTATAAGTATGTTCCTCCACCACCAATCGGATTCTGTGACAAAAACACAAATTGGACGCGGCATTTTCAGCTAAAGGTTGGCTAACAACTTTGGTTAAGGTTTGGGTTAAGGTTAAATAGCTAAAAATAAAAATGTAGAAATTTCCTTCGTACAAGCTGGGAATTAAACTCCGGTCGCCGGCATTGAAGTTAAACTCATCCGCCCATCCCCCACCCGACCACAACACCCCGACTGTCCACTGAGCCGCTTCAGTGTGACACTACTTCCTGTTTATTTATCGTGCCTCCTTCATGTAACCGTTTCGTGCTGGGAAAACTGGACTTTAGGCCACCAACACACAATTTGGTGTTCATTGCACGTATTTGTGTGAGATCAAGTCGTTAAAGTGAGAGTTTTTACGAAGTGAGTTGCGGGAGTGACAAAAACTCACGACGGTTTGAATTATTTTCAAAATGGCAGCCGATCACCACACTGTTTTGGCTGTTTCTCCTTGTAGCTTTGCTTTGACCTCGGCAGCAAAAGTAAAAACAATCCTTCTTGGGAACGGAGCCAGAGTGCAGCACAGGTTCGGCACATCAGGGGAGTCCTGGCTTACTAGTATACAGCCTTGGCAGAGATTTGTCCGTGTTGACGAATCTGTCCAGGATCACGAAACTACCATATGTGGTTCGTGTTTTGGAGAGGGTTTTCCTAATCCACGGAGCCGTGTTGGTGCAGAGCAGTCCTGTCCCAGCTGCAGCCGGAGCCGTGGCTGTCTTCCAGATCAGACAGTAGGAGACACTGCGCCCTGGGCCGCATGTAATTACTCCCACAACCAAAAACACAAGTGAGCAGAGCAGAGCGGGCTGCCAGACTCGCTGGAAACAAGAAGAACCACCAGCTACACTGCACACACACACACACACACACACACTCCGGTTCGCTTTCTCTGCCTCCAAATGTCTGTCTCTCTGTCTTTGTGTCTCAGTCTTTATTTCAGTGTCTCTCTCACTTTCTCTAGTTCACTCTCTGTCTTTATGGGTTTCTCTCTCATACACACACACACACACACACACACACACACGCACACACACACACACACACACTCTCCAGTTCGCTTTCTCTGCCTCCAACTGTCTGTCTCTCTGTCTTTGTGTCTCTCTCACTTTCTCTAGTTCACTCTCTGTCTTAATGGGTTTCTCTCTCTCTCACACACACACACACACACATGAATAATGAACAATAACAACAAGAGATCCCCCAGCTTCACACGATTCAGTTGGTTCACGAGTCCCACACACACACACACACACACACACGCACACACACACACACCGAGGGGATTACCACACAATAACAGTGCCATTGGGAGTCCTGGAGGCTCATGGAGAGAGGCTTATGTAATCTGAGAGGCAAAATGGGGCTAGAAGAAGAGTCAGAGCACCAGTACAGCAGAGTGTCCCCTCACAGTCTCTGTTACTGCTAACAGGAGTCCCAGCCGGCACCTCTGCACTGCCACCAACACCACAGGTTGGATTTTTTCTCTCCTTTTGCCGCCGTCACACGTTTTTATCAAGATTACACTGCAAAAAAACATCCATCTTAAGTAATTTAGTCTCATATTCAGCCTTCAAATCTTATTTTTCTTAAACCAAGAAGAAGAATTCTGCCAGTGAGGTGAGATAACTCCACTTGCTTCTAATGCAGCTTCACTTGATTTAGGAATTTTCTAGAAATCAAGAAAATGACACAAAATTCTTGAAACAAGTTTGCATTTGCATTGGGAACAAGTGAAATTATCAAAGCCAATTTTTTCACTTGTTTTAAGAAAATTATGATTTTAGGACTCAATAATAATAGACTAAATGACTTGTTAGGATGGAGATTTTTTACAGTGTAACAAGGTAAGAAGTATGATTTTTACTGTCTCATTGCACAAAATGATCATAATCTATCAGCGGGGGGTTTATAGGGTTGCTGATCAATACCTGTGACTGAACAGTAACTTAACAGTATTCTGCATGGTGATAGATCACGTGTTCACTAGACGTTTCTGTTGGATCTCGACTGTGACAAGGTGACTTTATTGTTTGTGTGAATTACAGGACGCAGTCGCTCAAGCAGAATGGAGGGGTGAGTGTGTGTGTGCGTGTGGGAGGGGTGCTGGGGGATATAAATATATTTTTGATATACCAAAGCACACACACACACACACACACACTACAGTATGTGCATCGCAGCTTGTCTGTGTGGAAAGGATGATGCCTCACAAAGTGTTCAAAAAGCGTCACACTCCTGTTAAAAATGGAACTGAAGAGCCGTCCTCAGCTGTGACGACGGCGACGTGAAACACAGATAAAACGCTCATTGTTCTTTAAAAATAAACGCCTTTCATGTTTTAAATACAGCGGAGCGCTCAGCAGATAACCTGTGAACACGCGGCGCGCAGCCCGGCCGACCTGAGATGCTGCGATGTCGCACTCCTCCGAAATAGCAGCAGCAGCCGCCGCCGCCACCACCACCGAGGAAGAAAGTAATTAGCACAGGTTACAGAACACACACACACACACACACACGTATACAGTATGTGCACATGAACAAACAAATACACACTCATCCACACAAGAAAACTAACTAGCAAATACACACAGCAGCACAAGTGTGCATGCACAAACACACACACACACACACACACACACACACACACACACACACACAGATGTACTTTCTTCCAACAAAGCGCCGACACTTGCAGGATGTGAGGGAAGCCGTGTGTGTGGGCGAGGAGGGAATCTACAGTACTGAGAGTGTGATATTTAACAGCTTCGTGCGTCTCGTGTCTTCACGGCGCCAAATCACGAGGATTCCAGCGATGACTCGGTAGTTAGGAAACTTCGACCCGCCGCCGCCGCTCTTCCCAAAGGCAAACTGGTACTTTCTTACATCAGGTACATCGGGTGTTTCTGCATAAACACACACCTGTCATTAACACGCTTAACATTCATCAACACATCAGACATGCTAAATGTGGTGTGGGGAAAAAAAAAAAAAAAAAACACTTGTAAATGCTGCAGATGCTAGCTGGATTTCAAGATGTTGTCAGAGTTGAAACTTTCAGTTTTAAAGCTGCACCAGGCAGGATTTTCATGTGACAACACCCGTCTCATCAGCCTAAATCACAAAGTACGGCTGCAGCAGAGAACTGAGATAGTTGAGATGCTGCAGGTTTGCTCTGCTTGCCGAAATGAAATCCCGGTGTCTGGTACGGACACTTTTCCACCACAGGAAGCAACGATTTCAAACATAAGAGCAAAACATACAAAATGTCCCCTAAACTAGTGTTTCCCAATCCAGTCCTCAAGTTCCCCCCGTCCTGCAAGGTTTAGTTCCAGCTCTACTCTTATTTCTCATTTCTACTGCTTCAGGCTGGGTATTGTTTTCTGATCAAAGATCCATTTTTCTCACCCACAATGCATTGAAAAGAATCTCCTGGTCACAGGCACCTGCGACTCACCCATGGGTGGCCCACAGAGGACAGCATTAGTTTCATTGCAAAATGAGATATCCACCATTTGAAAACATTGACACTTAATCTAACAAAATGATGGCTGGTATAAGCAAAGTCTATTGTGGGTAACTATTAAAGTTGATGTTATGTTAAGTTCATGTTAAGATCTTTACTTACAGAGGGATAAAATAAAATATTTTGAGGATAAAATAATCTATGATTTTTAAATACTGACTGACTCCAAAATGGATATATAGCGTTTTGGAGTGAAACCCTTTAGCTGCATTCAAGTCAGTGAATAAAATGTGAACACGGTGAAATAGAGGGCGCTCCTAATCATCGCAGCTATTTTTTGACCTCTCGTTTTTATATTTCACAGGCATTTTATGAACTTTCACGAGCATTTTTGCCCCGAGCCTCTGCTAATGTCTGACTCTGGTTTTGGGGGTTTTGAAGCCGTCCTCTCGCTGCCACTTGTTTGCCACCGAAGCGAAGCGAAGCGAAGCGAAGCTGCCTTTAAAGATTGACCTGGGGAAAAATAACTTCGACAAGGACTTTGCCGTGTGCCACAACAGCGTGTCATTCCTCACCGACGAAGGCCATCCTGTCTCATCCCATATGCAGCTCCGCACTGCCAACACCATTACACATTCATGAGAAGCACCTGTTTGACAGTCAAATGTATTCTCTCTGTCAATCGTGTGTGTGTGTGTGTGTGTGTGTGTGTGTGTGACAGGAACACACAAGAAGAAATCAGCCTTCATGTTTCCCATCACCGGCGCTCTCATCTTTCACCCACTTTTTGTCGTCCCCCCGCCCCCCTCGTCACATGAAGGACCCCTCGTCTCGCTGGAGAACAAATGAGGCTGACCTCCGGCGCTCGCCGCTCTCCAGACGGATCCGCTGTGGCGTGCTCGCCGCCGCCAAATCCGTCTCCTCTCTACGCTCTGTTTCCGTCTCCGAAGAGGCGGAGGCGGAGGGTGTGGGAGCTTCTCTCCGTCCGTCCCCTCCGTCTTTCCTCTCAATCTCCCTCCTTCATTCCACTCTACCGATTC
The DNA here is from genome assembly GCF_048128805.1 of Centroberyx gerrardi. Classification (NCBI taxonomy): domain Eukaryota; kingdom Metazoa; phylum Chordata; class Actinopteri; order Beryciformes; family Berycidae; genus Centroberyx; species Centroberyx gerrardi. Next base: position 20,439,960 of record NC_136016.1, read on the forward strand.
CCTATTTCTTCCTCTTTTTTTTTTTGTTTCCACCCGCTCCCCTCGAGTCCACTCACTTCTCCTCCTCTTTCTCTCTCGATCGCTCTTTAACCCACGCTTCCTAGGCCCTCCTCTCCTCATCTCATCTTCCCTTTTCACCTCTTCCTCTCCGTCTCCCCTCTCTTCCTCTTCCCTGTCCTCCCCATTTTTCATTCTCTCTCCTCTCCGCTGAACTCTCGGCGCCCTTCCGACTTCTCCTTGCCCTCTCTCTCTCTCTCTCTCTCTCTCTGCAGCGCTCTGGCAGAACAGAGAAGGGATACAGAGGCTCAGTGGTAATGACAGAGGTTACTGTCGGGGGTCAGCGGTTTCTGCCTCAGAGCTAACTACTAAAAAATGTCATGTTGTAGCCAGAAAATGGGCCCAGGTGAGACGGGGGAGAGAGGCGGAGAGTGAGAGGAAAGGAGGGAGGCGTGGGAGGAACAAAAACTTGCTTTTTGGTTCGAAGCCAGAAGTATTACAGCATCGGACGGGAGGTCCGGCCCCGCTGCATCAAGACAGTCACGGCGCTTTCCTCTTCCCCTCCGCCGCCGTTACGTCTCACCCGCCCTCCTTTTAAGGGTCATCAGTTCTGGCCGTAAAACACCACTTCCCATGATTAAGTGTGCAATTACACTCCCGTTCTCCTCCTCCGCCTCTTCTTCCTGATCGCATGAAAAGGGATTTCAAATCACGCTGTCTGGATGTGTCTCAGCCCCCGTAATTGATAGAGTACAGTGGGTGGAAAAACCTGGTTTGATTCCTCAAAAACTGCTGCGATCAAGTTCAGTGAGGTGGGTCAGTACTGTCTCCTCCACAGACAGAAGGACCCGGGTTCGATCGTCATGTCCTGGTCCTTCCTGTGTGAAGTTTCTGTGTGGGTTTCCGACCACTTTTCAAAGACAGATGGATTAGAGACTCGGTTCTAGTCCTCGAGGGCCTTTGTCTTGCAGGTTGCTGTTCCTCCCTGGCGGTTAACGAGCCACCTGGTCTGTATCTACCTGACACCAGGTGTGGCTCGTTAACTACCAGAGAGGAACAAAAACCTGCAGGACCAGAATTCAGTACCTATACTCTAATGCCTTGTCCACACTAATCTGGGTAAATCTGAAAACGCATCTTTATTTCTCCGTTTTGGCCTTCCATCCACACTAAGACGGCTTTGTGTTGCAGTGTGGATGGGGAAAAAAGGAGCTTTTCCAAAATGCTGACGTGTGATTGTCATGTGATCTCACTCAGGCGGTAGTCAAACAGTCTACATTCTCCATGGTGTTTGGCGGTCTTGTAGTCGTTCGTTACTTTCAAAAGCAGCTCAACTTCGTCGTCTGTCCAGACAAAGAAGTCTGGCTCGCTTTGGTCCGTCTTTTGTCGTGATTTGGACATCTTGTTGACATCTTAAGGCTCTGCTACTGCAGCCATGACAACACTTCCGTAAACAGTGGTAACAACATGAAGGTCATGGGTCGGAGGCTTGCACATGCTCAATAGGGTAGATTTCTTTTTTGCGTAACAGTGCGGACGGGAAACTTTTAGAAAACGGCCAGGAAACGCTAGTGTGGACAGATACGCAAACGACACGAAAACGGCGTTTTCAAATTTACCCAGATTAGTGTGGACAAGGCCTGAGACTACATTCACATTGCAGCTGAAAGTGTCTCAATTATGATTTTTCCCCTCACACGTGACCCAGATTGAATGTTTTCTAATCGGTGTCAACAGCAGTAAGCCGCAGGGAGTCACATAGTTTTCAATTCTGACCTGGACCACATGGATTTATGGAATAAAATCAGATCCTGAGGCGTTCGACTTACATGTGACTTGCATGTGAACGCTCAAATGGGAATTTGTTAGCGTTGCCACTGATGATGAGCAAATCTAACGTCTCTCACCTGAGGCAACTGTCATAAAGTCGGCGTCCACAGCAGCTAATTGGCTGAGCCAGCGTTAGCATGGAGGACACAACAATGGAAAGTCAAAACTCGAAGGCACGTACTATAACTGAAATGTGTTTGAAACAAGCAGGAGCAGCGTTGGTAGAAAAACAGATGTGGCGTCTTGTATTGCTCTCAGTTCATATTTGTGTCAGATATGGGTGACATGCTAGAGCAGATACGACACACACCTCCACATCCAGACCGGTTTACCCACAGTCCTCCCTCACGGTGCAGGACCGGGTTTTCCCGAAGCGTCGCGGCATCATGTCTCCACCGTCGAGTCTTAGCTCTGAGATGCCGCTCGGGGTCCTCGGGCTCCTTCGCAAGTCCCAGCCGTCATTGGCAGTCCCGTCACCGGCTCGGTAGGCCCGCCGCTCACCTCCGCTCACCCCGCACTTCATCCCCCTGCTGCGGTTTAAGCGGCGCTTCGAGGTGTTCAGATCAAGCTTCTGGGTTGATCAAAAGAGCGCCGGAGGCTATTGTGAGAGCCTGTGATAGCTTTGAGAGGCAGGCAGAGCGCACTTCAGGATACAATTGCACTGCAAAAGGAAAGAGAGCCTGAGGTAAAGGGAAACAAAGTCAAATGAGAGGACGAGAACAGGTGAGAGCCTCGTGAGATTCAAGAAATCCTCGGCTTTCTGCGATATGAGTAGACGGACAAAATGTTGCTCGGCTTCCCTGCGAGCTTCTGTACAAACAGCAACGCAGTCCGTCCCGCTTGTTTACCTCTAACCTCATCTCCAAATTAACATGCCGTGTCACATGGTCTAGTTATTTGCTTTGTACCGCTCTGCTCTTATCTGGGTGCCAACATGGTAAAAATCAGCATATCTGTTATCTAATTATGTTGATGTTAACGGTGCCGTACGTCGCCGAAATGCCAAAGTTGATAAACAGCTTATAGGGATAAAGCGCGCAGTTGATTTCCCATGTTCCCAGAACTGTTAGCATATTAATTAACATAATCCATTATAGCTTAACTTGGGACTTAATTCAGATAAGATGTAACAAAAGTCTATATCCTCCGTTCAGAGCCTCAGGTGATCCTCGTGATCCACCCCCTGCTCCCTCTAAGTACAGGTTGTGTGAACTTCGTTTGACATAACCGGCAAGAGTTTGCGCTCGATAGAGAGCAAATTGAAAAAGAAGACACAAAAAAAAAAAAGAAAAAAAAAAAGACCCGAAACAATCAATTTCCAGAGCGGCGTTTAAGATTCAGGGGCAGACAGCAGGGAGAGAGAGAGAGAGAGAGAGGGCTGGTTCTCTCCGTCTCTCTCCGTCTCACCGCTGAATAGGTAATGAACAGAGGCAGCGATGATGGGTTCAGTAAACACAACGAGGCTGTCGTCTCGCCAAGCGGGCCGAGCCTCAGAGGGAAAGAGAGAGAGAGAGAGGGAGAGGGAGAGAGAGAGAGAGAGAGAGAGAGAGAGAGGCAGTGATAGGTTGCAAAAGAGAGTGTGAGAGAGAGAGGAGAGAGAGGGAAAGGAGGGGAGAGAGAGGAAGGGGGCAAAAAAGACGGTGAGAGGTAGAGAGAGAAAAGGGGGAGAAAGATAGAGAGAGGAATCAGAGAGAGGGAGCGAGGGAGGGAAAGAGAGAACAGAAGAGAGAGAGAGAGATAGGAGGAGAGACAGGGGAGAGAGAGAGTAAGTGATGGGGCAAAAGAGAGAGTGTGAGAAGTAGAGAGGGGGAGAGAAAGAGAGCGAGGGAAAGAGTATGAAAGAGGGAAAGGGAGCGAGAGAGGGGGAGAGGGACAGGGGGAGAGAGAGAGAGAAAGGGGGACGAGCGAAGGTGGAGAGGGTGGAGAGAGAGAAACAGGTGGAGAGAGGGGGAAGGAGAGAGAGACAGAGAGAGAGGAGCGAGGGATGGGGATGTGGAGAGAGTGCGAGAGCGAGACAGGGAGGAGTGAGAGAGGAGGGGGGAGAAAGAAGAAGAAAGAGAAAGAGAGAGGTTACGAGAGCGAGAGAGAGGTAGAGAAAGAGAGAGATAGAAGTAGAGAGAGAGCAGGAGAAGGGAGAGGTAGAGAGAGAGAGAGAGAGAGAGAGAGAGCAGGTAGAGTGCTGAGTGCAGAGGAGGAGCATCTCTCCATTTACAGGGAACAGGGTGAACTTTCATTTCAACTTGTGCCAGCTGGAGAGCAGCAGCCTCTGAACACGACAGGCGGGCGTGCACGCTCACATGCACGCTCAGGCTCACGTGCACGCTCACATGCACGCCTTCTTTCCTGACACACATCCAACACCTGAAAAATTAGAGGAACAAACAGCCGGGCTGAAACAGGCTGCTGGAAATCAAAAAAACAAGGTAGTGTTGTGTCGGAAATAGAAAGTATCACATGCTGCAGATTATTAAGTTTCCCCTTAAATTTCCTCTTAAGTAGCTTCAAAGTTAGAGATTTTTTTTTTCTAAACTGTACGACAATGTCACAAATATATTCTGTATGTGCTTGTTCACTGAAGCTACAGCTGCTTATACTGAGTGAAATATTCAAACCCAAGATGCCATTTTTGACGGCTGCACCATTACAACAAACGGAAAAAAAAAATCTAGATGCCCTGTGCATAATTTTATACACATTTCCCTGTAATTCAGCCTGACATACTTGGTATCTTTGGAAACCTTAGGATCGTGACTAGAATTTAAAATAAAGTTCTGTGGATTTGAACGAAGCTTGGCTGTGAAACATGTGTCTGTAATGATGAGGGACCTTCGGGTAGAAGTGGTTCTAAGTGTTATCAGGAAACCAGGCTGCTTGAAAAGAACATTTTACTAACTAGCAAGCAAAACGCTTCAACAAGTAATTTGAATGGTAAAGAAATGTGAAATGTAACTTACAGGCCATCAGCTGGCCTATAAAGGTTAAACATGTTTTTAGCATTTTAGACAGATCAACACAGACCTAATGAAAATCCTACAGTCTCTTAGCAACATCTGTCTTTGTCGCTCTGGCATGAAAACGATGCACATGCTAATCCTCTGTTCTGTATCCTTCGCTGGTTTCCATCCTGCGATGCCTGTTGTCCATACAGCCTGACATGTCAGTGTGCTCCTCAGCATTATAATGACCGTGAGTCCCGAGAGCCGGGCGGCTCACTGTGTGTTGTACAGATAGGAGTGTGACTGTTTATACGGTGACCTTGTTTAAACCAGGGTCTCTGTCTCCTTGATGTTCCTCACACACAAAGGTAAGAGCATGGTAATCACATACAGTCTCATGACAAAGGGCCAAGAAGCAGCTCCTCATCTTCAAGGAGAGAGAAGGGTGAGAGACAAGAGAGAGAGAGAGAGAGAGAGAGAGAGAGATGATGGGGAGGAGGAGGTGCAACATGGCTGATTTATTCATAGCTTTACCTATGGACATTATAGTGAGGATGAATGTCCATGTCAGTTTTACTCCTAAGGTAATGTATGTTCTGAAATGACTAGAACAGCTTGTATCTTTAAACAGTACTTGCAATATAAATATATAAGAGAAGGAATGCCAAAGCTAAACCAGATGCCTTTTGGTCTATTCTATTCTATTCTATTCTATGTCAGTAAATAGTCAGTACTTGCAGTAAAAATATATAACAATTATGTACTACTAGCTATCTGGAATGGTTAGAGAATATGTACTTTGCTAAGTAACTGTTCTATATACTAAAGTTCCCTTTGGACAAACTGTCAAAGCTAAGCCAGATGCCTGTTGGGCTATACTCTATTCTATTCTATTCTATTCTATTCTAGGATGGACCTGAAAAACAATTGAAACATTGCCAGTGATGTTTGTGTCAGCGCGCCGCTCGGAGTACTTGGCCTGTGTGTGTGTGTGTGTGTGTGTGTGTGTGTGTGTGTGTATGTACTGTCTAACACTGCCAAGAGCAGCCATCCAGATCCTAAACGGGCTTGTAACCAATTTTCTGGTCAATGGACAATGAGCATTTAGTACACTCTTGCCATTCTTCTCTCCGCCGACCCAGTGCAGCGCACGTCCGAAAAAAACACAGGACCGTGTTTTCCCAAAAATGGCAGGGTGGCATGAATAAGAGCTCAGAGGCGGCTTAGTGGAGCGGTGAAGGTTAAATAACCCTTCGACAAGCAAAACAGATGCATGGAGGGACACAGATGCGGAGAAGATCGGATTCACAATATCTATCCATCCATTCATCCATCCATGCATACAATGTGTGTCCTGATGCATTCATCTATCCATACAAACATATATGCACGCTTTAATACACACCTACTGTATGTACCTACACATGCATGAGTGCATTCATCCATACAGGCATACATACTGTACATACACACACAAATACATATACAGCAGAACCGGCTAATGGCCTTTTACCTTCATCCATAAAAGCACGCAACAAAGACACAGACGCTCTGGTACTGTATGCATGTGCTGTACACACTGTACTTTATTGTTGCGCCCCTCTCCACTGTGACACTGGTAGATAAGGCCTGACTGCTGAGCTAAGGCGAGGACAGAAAGGTACGTGAGAGCAGACATGGCAGACCGCAGGAGAACACTTTGGCTGCGTCTCAATGAACTCATCTCACTTCCTTCCCTTGTCAGATAGATGGATAGATAGATTCAACTCGTCCAGCGTCCCGAGGATTTCGAGAGAAAGATAGGGATAACTGTTTAAAAGAATATTGTTGTGTGTCGTCTTATCGTGATAACTCCTAAACCCCAAGATAGAGGAGTAAAACCTGTGTGTCCACCAGGAACCTGTCTTTACAGCATCGCCTTCTTCTTCTTCTTCTTCGTGTTATTTTCACTGAAAAAAGGTCGTACGGATATTTTTAGCACTCCGAGGAAGTTAAAAATATGTTTAACTTTTAGCAAAAGAGCGCCGTGAATCAAACTGGTTTTCAATAGGCGCTTAGCAACTGCAGGACCCAGGACCAGCGCTTCCCACGAGCACCTGCTGTTAAAAAAAAAAAAAAAAAAAAAAAAGGTTCCTGGTGGCGCTGAAAACTCATATGGCGCACGTGTTGTTCTGTTTCTTCCAGCTTTGAGTTGCCTTGAGGGCCTCTCAAATATGTTTTTAAGTGAATGATGTCATCCTGTGCATAATTACTGTACATTACCATAGAATATAATATAGATATTTGTGCAGAGTGCCAGTGGTCCCAGAGAAGAAGTGACCACGTCCTTTTCTGTCCAAGGAGTTCAAGATAGGTCTATGGAAAAGCTGCTTACTTATTATTATAATGGAGAGACTATGTGACCGCTGTATAGAATGTAATATGATGCTGCAGACTGGTTCTTGTAATGCATATGAAGAAGTGCTACATCTAATATATTACCAAATTTACTGTATTACTGTATCCCAGCAGAGGATAGTCTATAATAATAGTAGTAACCCATGTTTAACTTACATTACATGTAGATAGGAAGCAACAGCAGTTTGTGCTGTTTGTCAGACTGAAAACGAAAGAAAAAAAAAAATGAATGTGTGAAACAGTTAAAAAGCAACATTCTAAATCATCAGTTTAATCTGCTTATCTGAAGCTTTGATACGGCAGCTGTGACTTCCTTTCTTTTTCATTTTGGCGGTTTATTGGCCGGCTCGCAGCCCGCCGCCCGCCGACAGAACCGCTCGGCGAAAAGGTCACGGGCAAATCTGATAAAAACCTTCATCTGAAAGTGTCCTTGGGATGAATTTCCCTGAAAATACTGTGCAGTGTTAACCATTTAGCTGGATTATTTCAGGTCATCTGTGTGTAGGAATAACAATAAGACCTGTATTTAAAACCCACAAGCCTTTTGTTTTGTTCGCAGTGTTTATCGTTTCGGGGAGCCGACCCTTCGATTAAAGTTTCCAGGAGCCCGTCCGACACAATCGCTTCTCTTTTGAACGTAGTCTCCGACTCCTCTTGGGTAATACATACATATGCATGAGCTTCTGTTTTACACACACTTGACGCTCAGCAGCCCTTTTTATGCACTCTAACAAGCAGCTTCTTCAAGTGTTTAGTCATCGTTAAGACATTCATTTGCAACATAACACCGCATTAAATCCTGCTAAGACACATTAGTTAAACAATCCTTATGTGCACTGGATCTTTAAGTACAGCTGAACGACCCTCGTTTACTTGGTAGTCGGGGAGTAGTGGAGGGTGAACTCGCCTAGACTCAGCTTCCCCGCCTTTTTTTTATTTGTGGAATAGAGTTTACCCACTTTTCCAGTCAATCTGTATGACTTAAATTCATAGTTTATATCACAGCAAGTATTTCAAACTGATGTAAGACAAGAGGACATGAGGATGGGTTCTTTTAAGTGGAAAAAAAAGCATAAATTGATGATTTTTTTGTGAAATTAGACTACCAATCAAAAGTTTGGACACACCTTATTGAATGTTCTCTGTTTTTCATTCTCTTAAAGCCATTTTGATCTAAAGGCTTCTGCTTAAATGCTTGAAATTAGTTTCTTAGACAAATATAAATAGTGAAGTTGATCCTATGTATGAATTTCTTTCCAAAGCCTTTGCCTTTCCATCAAGGCAAAGGGCGGCTACTTTAAAGAATCTAAAATATAAGATAGTTTTGATTTGTTTACCACTTTTTTTGGTCGCTGCATAATTCCATTTGTGTTATTTCATAGTTTTTATGTCTTTACTATTATTCTAAAATGTGGGAAATAGTAGAAATAAAGAAAAATGTGTTGTGTCCAAACTTTTGACTGGTAGTGTAGATCAGTGGTTGTTTTGCCTTATAATGATCGCCAACTGGAGGTCGTAGTCTACCCACATTTTTACGTATTTTCACTACTGCTTGTGGGCTATGTTACGTTTTCTGCAGATTATCAATAAAAGCAATAACAACAGAAGTAACAGAAAGTAGGGAAGATGAATGCCCGTCGCCTGGTGGTCCACGCCAGAGGGAGGGTGGATCGTGGTCGTCGAAAATATAATGGCACCATAACGCTGATCATTTCCCCCCCCCAAAAAAGTACAGAATACTTTAATCTACCTCTATATACCCGCCCCCTCCCTCCCTCCCTCCCCCCCTGGAGCACGAAAGCCGCTACAAAACACTGTAGGCACTGTGACCATGATTCACTTTCACTACAAAACTGAGCGGGAATAGGAAAAAAGGTTCCCATTATCTCATCATGTGTAGGAGATAAGAGAGAGTAGTCCGGGCTAGTCCGTGTGCAGCTTGTGGAGAGTCTCTCTGTCTCTCAGTGAGGTAAGAGGTACTGTATGATAGGGTCCGTCGATAGGCAGCCGTGGGCGAATCATCTCTCCGCTCCTCAGCCAGGCGACGCACATAAACATTTACATCTCTTCTTCTTCTTCCAGTGAGCGCTGCGGTGTGAACGCGTCCGCCTCGACTCGCCGCTTCTTATCTCTGAGGCTTTCGAAAGGTCCCGTAAAACGCCCGTAATGTCCGCACACGCCGTCGGGCCAGTTCTGAGCTCCGCCGTGTGAACGTCCTCGTCCTCGTACCTCGTCAGAGATGAGGATGAGGTCAAAGGCCCCGAGGTCAGAGGTCGCCGCTCTGGGGCTCGGGTCTGGCTTCCTGGTTGCGGCTGCGGCCCAGCCTGGGGAAGCGGGATGAGGTTTTGGCCCGGGCCGTCTTGGCTCCGCCCTCGTTGGCCTGGGGTGTGTCTCTGGAGGAGAGAGAGAGAGAGAAGTTGAGGAAAGTGACACACGGACTTTAAAGAAGGTCTGGAGAAGCAAAGCAGACTGTAGCCTAGTTGTAAATCCTCCTTCATCAAATGTAGATCAAGAAAGCTAAACATGGCATACAAACCAAAGCCTGGTCATATAAAGCACAAACCAAGAAAGATTTATGTGCCTCAAAACCACAGATTTTGAGAGGTTAAAGGGAAAATACACAAGATTTTAGTTTTTTATTTTGTTTTATTTTGTTTTCATCGTTGTTGCTAAGGCTCACTGCTGTGGTGTTTCTGTGCTGCATTTCCCAGAGATCACCTGTCAATCAAAAAGAGTGGATTGGATTGTATTTTCTGTCGATGAAGTTTGAGTTTCTATAGGTGGCGCTCTTTTCTTTGTCTGCTCAGCTGCTCATGCCAACGACCCAGTTCTTTTTTTCCATTTATTGAAATTAGGCTCACAAAGTCAGTGTCTTTCAAATCACTTCTCAAGACACTTTTACAGACCGGCCTTTATGCAATCATTTTCTTGTTTTGATTCTTTTGTTGTTGCCCTTTGTTTTCTATTAGTGTCTGCCTTTCATGCTTTGTTTCTCTTGTTCTCTGTAAAGCACTAAACTCTCTTTTTGGAGAAGTGCCGTATAAATTGTCACTGTGTTGCACTGCTGGAGCAAGGCAACACTTTCAGCACCATGGACAGCGTCCTTTATCACAGCGTAGGACACTGGGAAAGCACAAGAGCAGAGATGGGCAACCGTGTTTTAATTCCAACCAAACACTACACCAGGTGATTTCACTCTTTAGCACAACTTCAATGAGACAAGAGGAGCTAATCAGTAAAAATCACCTCCTGTAGAGTTTGGCTGGGATGAGAACCTGCAGAGTCTCGGCCCTCCGTGGCACATGGTTGCCTATCCGTGTACTAGAGGGCAAATATTACCCCAATTATCTGCTCTGCGTCTAGTACAGCAGCCACAAGTGAGCTGCATTGTCCTGACGGCTACTGACCTAGTTGTGAGCAGTTTTAGGCAGAAGAAGACCAGAAGAGAGGCTGCTGGGAGGATCGCTGTGGCAGCCAGCTGGTTACAGACACCGTACAGCGGACTGTACCACGAGAGAGTAGAACGAGGAGAATTGCTGGATGCTGGATCTCCTTGGACTCTACCAGTGTAACCTGGATCTTGTGCCTGTCTCCCCAGAGAAGCCTGCAGCTGGTCTGGCGCAGTCTCCAGACCCCCGGGGCCAGAGCGCCGTCCTGAAACTCTGCCTCAAACCTGCCCACCCTCCATCTCACCCTCCGTCTCACCCCCATCCCCCCTCTCTCGACCTCCACAGGAGACCGGGAGGAACCTCAGTTTCACTTCCACCCCTCCGCCCCTCTTTTCCTGCACTTTTAAACAAACTGACTCTTATTTTGGGCTCACACGCTGACTCTGGCTCTCATTATTTCATCTGTTGTGCTGGATTCACCTCCTGCCAGGCCGGGCCCAGACAAAATAAAGTTTATTATTGTTATTACTATTGTAAAGTTTATTATTATTCCAAACAAACTGCTGTTGCTGCTGCTGGAAACGCATCACTTACTGTGCGCCAGAGGAGTTTTTACATGAAAGACCTACTAGACACCGGGTGTTTAGAAAAAGCAAATGTAAAAGCTTTCATGAACTCGGTATAGGTTGAATCACAATTATTCTATATTAATCGGTGAAAAACAGTAGCAAAATGGAAATTTATTTGTATGAAAATATCACAGATTATTACTTTAAAACGTAAAATTGTCCTTTGCAGTCTAGTTACTGTTATATCTTTGTCCCTGCGGCACCTGGATGATCAGCTGCACAAATACACAATTTTTTTAAATCAAGATCCAAAAAGCTTCATTATCCCCTGGTGCCGTCGCCGAAAGCAGCAATCATTTGTGACAGACTGAATGAAATTACAGTCATTTCTGATCTCATGATGATGTTGAAGCTTCCCATCGCTCGGGAGGAAATAATCTTGGCCCACCTAATGACATCACTGCCCTAGTTAGCGCGCCTGCCTCCTTCAGGACACGTGAACTCCTGATCCCCGCGTGTTGTCTGATGAACACGCTGGAATGAATGAGAGCCGCTTGTCAAAGGAAGGAAATGAAAAGCGGGGAGATTGAATGCCTGGAGTTGAGCTCTTTCTAGTTGTCTGATGCTCTGTGTGTTGCGCTGCTCTCTTTCTGGATGACCAGATTAGTGGAGAGAAACATTTTACCCCCCCACTCCCCCCCTCAGACAATGACCTCTAAACTGCTGCATGCGATAAAGCAGTGATTCTCTTTGAAATAGGGAGTTAGCGAGTTAGATTCGTCCTCGCTTCTTTGAAAACAGGATTTTTTTTTTTTTTAGTGAATAGTAAAAACAGTGAGCGGTCAGAGGGCATCTCCCCGCTGATGTCCAAACTCAAAGCAAACTGAGCGGGGCAGAACAGCGATGTGCCGGCCTCATTAACGATGCACCCCGGTTGCCGGAGCTGTGAATAAGGTTATCCGGGACATCTGGGTGGTCCTGTGTTGGGAGTCTGATTCCCACTCGGACAACTCTAAAAATACATGCACTCACGGCGAGGCGCTTTGGCTTAAAGTGTCACCAAATGCCATATGTTATGTGAAGCAGTGGGGGCGCGAGCACAGCACAGAGGGAGCGGAGCGGCTCTGCAGTGTGGAAACGGCCGACCGACAGTCGCGGCCGGGCTCTGCGGCAGCATGAGCCGGGACTCAAACTTATGTATTCATAATGTAATGTACGGTGCTGCAAAGTGTCGGTGTCATAGCAACAAGATCAAACAGCTTTGGGGATGGTGTGACCGCCCAATCAGACGATGGCCCCGGACTTTGTTAATATCTTGAACCTTATTCCCTTTCCTCTAGCAGAAACTGTATGTTTAGCAATGGCTTGAGTGCCAACTCCCAGCTTATTCCCCTATCTCTGTTGCGCCAGGCAAGTTCAATCAAGTGCAGTCACACGAATTGAATTTGACCGGGGTCGGCAAAACAGTGATCCGACGGGGACTTAAATCAGCAAAAATGATACTAAATTGGGGACAGCACGCAGAGAGGAAACTGCAAACGATCTCATTTATTCATATCAAACTGGGTAAAGTAGCTAGATGTGCTAAATTAATTAGGCATATAGATTTTTTTCTGGCTCTCAGTGTGTGCTTGTCCCCTGTTTGGACATGATATTGACTTCTACAGGATAATACCTTCCCAGGCAACTGTTGGAATATTAATAATTCGACTGCAGAGGAGCATAATTAGAGTAAACAGGTACACAAACACAAGTGTGCATCTAATTCAGTGTCTAACTGGGTTAACAGCAATGCAGAGTGCAATGCTGAGTATGACTAGTGAACTACACTCTCCTTTTTCTGCCCTCACCCACCAAAACATGCACACACACATGAATCTGAAGGCATATGCAATGAGTAAAACCACCATGCATGTACGCACACACACACACACAGACACACACACACAAGACTACATCCCTTTAAAAAAAGATTCTCATTTTGAAGTCAAAGTGCCACAAACTGTTCTTGACAGAGAAACAGAGGTCTACAACACTTTTTCTCCGCTCAGAGGCGGCGGGTCAATAAGCCGAGAACTCAAGATGGTGTGTGTGTGTGTGTGTGTGTGTGTGTGTGTACTTTGTGCTCTGAGTAAACCGTAAATGTGTTGATGTTGAGCTGCATACTAAGTGGTGGCACATCTAGGGAGAGGTGAGACCGCATCGCTGCTCCAGACAAGTGTGGAAAATTGCAGCATGCCAGTCCGAAGAAATGAGTGTAGAGGCACAAACAGATCTGTACACATCAGTGTGTTGGCAGCCGCACACAAGCACACACACACACACACACACACAGTGTTAGGTTACTTAAAAAAATTACCTATTACAAGTGATGTAGTGGTAAATAAAAAGGTGGGTAAACAATGACCTCCAGTCGCTGATAACTATAAGACAAACAACAACCAAATCCTCATTTAACTTAAATCAGTTTGATACTACTTAACTATGATTTATACTCAGAATTTTACAGTGTAAAGACTTATATCAACCTCAAGAAGTGGCCAAACTGCATTCTGAAAATAAAAACGGTAGATAAACTGACTTTAGGTAGGGCTACCCTCCACTACATCCCTGTGTGTTACTCTCTAGGAGCAGCAATTTGTTCCTTTTTAGATTAATTTTCCGTTACACCCCCAACACTGGCGTTTGGCTTCCTCTCTTTACCACCAGTAATTCGATTAACTCAATTACCTCGTCTGTGAATGATCAGGGAAACCAAGCAGCGCTGATGTCCAATGTTCCTGTCAAACTATTGCTTGATAAAATGAAAGTAGCGGGAACCCATCCAAGTTCCAACTTTTCTGCCATTTCTCATCGAAGCTCTAATGGCAATTTGTGCCGAACACAAATTGGGGGAAGAGGGGTGTGAAATCGTTTTTGAATGACTCAACTTCAATCTGATATTTACAGGAGATGATGAAATAAGTAGCGGCTTATTTTTCGCTTCGTAACTGGGATATTATTACTGAAACTCAAATAGTACGTCTTTACACTACCAGTCAAAAGTTTGGACGCACCTGATTGAATCTTTTTCATTCTCTTAAAGCCATTTTGATCTAAAGGCTTCTGTTTAAATGCTTGAAATGTGTTTTTTTAGACAAATTGGAAGTTGATCCTATGTATGAATTTCTTTCCAAAGCCTTTGCCTTTCCATCAAGGCAAAGGGCGGCTACTTTAAAGAATCCAAAATATAAGATAGTTTTGATTTGTTTAACACTTTTTTTGGTCGCTGCATAATTCCATTTGTGTTATTTCATAGTTTTTATGTCTTTGCTATTATTCTAAAATGTGGAAAATAGTAAAAATAAGCTGTCCAAACTGTTAAACTGGGAGTGTAGTTACTGGGAAAAGTAATAACAGCACTGTATTGCATTACTGACTGCCAATTACCACCCAAGACAGCACACACACACACACACACACACACACACACACACATACCCACACACAGCGTTTTCTACCCAGTTAGATAAGGAGTGTGGGTCACTGCAGCATCATTAAGGAGCCTTGAGATCCATCAGGCCTTTGAGGACCGAGCACCTCAGCAGGAGATCAGTGCTGAACCCCAATCTCTCTCCCTTTATCTCTCCCTCTCTCCTCTGTCTCTCTCTCTCAGACCTTTCCAGCACCACTGTCCTTTCCCTTCGTGACACTCTGACTCTCAGCTTTCTTTCCCTCCGTCCTCCCCTCCCCTCCTCCCTTCATCCTTCTCTCCATGCCTCCTCGTGTCATTTTCTTTCTCTCAACTCGCTTCTAATTCTCTCAGTGCAACTCAACATCTTTCACCTCCCGTTTCAATCTCTCCATCCCTGTAGAGGCTTTGCAGTTGCGTCACGAGTCGCCTAGCAACCACGTCTGGCACCATCATGGAGGTCCAGGGGAGAACTGTCTGCGAAAATAATGGCTAAATATATAACTGGGCTAGAAAAAGAGAGGTACCTGAAAAAATATTGTTGTGGTGTGGCTGCAGGTCAACTCAGTAACGTTATGAGTAAATGTGAATAGTCTGATTAAGTAGATTTGTCTCTAAATGTAAGTTACTGTGACACAGGGAAATCTTGTCTTTAGTTCTAGTCTCTACTCTAAAACAGTCTGATGTAGCTCAGTTAACCTGAACTAACTGTTGGCTTGTGTTTGTTAGCTAGCTAACTAGCCAGCAGGCTAATTTAGCAAAGCAATCAATGTTAATGTTAACATGCAGTTACTAGTCACTGCTAATCTAAGCTTCTACTAGCATTAAGTCTGCAAATTAGATGCCGTTACAAGAAAGTGATGGTTAGCTGACCAGATGCTACGGTTAGCTAGCTAGCAAGCTGATGTTATCTAAACACAAATTTGATCTAAATTATTAATTCCCAGTCAGCAACAGCACAACAATTATCCATTTCTATTGAATTCTGTTGACCAAAAAAAAAAACACTCTGATTCTACAAATCCATTCCCATTAAAGGCTTAGCTGATGAAGACTGTGATATACAGTTGGTTGGACTACTGTTTACAAAATGCACTTATTGTAAGTGGCTTTGGATAAAAGCGTCTGCTAAGTGACATAATGTAATGTAATGTACATTCAGAAATGCAATTAGCTGTTCTCAGCCATGGTTGTCGAAGAGCAGAAGACCTCCAATATGGCTGCCCAAGGGTGCATTATGTCAAAAGTCCTGTTCAGTTCAATTCAGTTCAACTGGCATGGTAAAATGCATTTACATTTCCAAACCATAAATTACATCTATACCTAAATAACTGATCTAACTAAGAAGACAGATATGAACAGATATTAATGCAGAATGATTCTGCACAGCTCATAATGAACTTGAATTAACCATTAACTTCATCAGACATCAGATTAATCAAACTTAGTCTCCACTGGTAGTCCTCAGGTTTTGGCAAATAGTTATGAATTTTGCTGCTCTTATACTGCATGTTGGCATTTCAGGGGCCATTTTTGGGTTGTGATCTTGCTTTTGAATTCTTGACATATTTGGGCAATCTTTGAAGGGGAAAAATCTCGCAATGATGGTATTTGAGGCATGAGGTGAGGAAGTGTAATTCTGTTTCTGTTTGCATAATGAACATAGCAAGTCCTCCTTGGGAAGCCAGCTCTGATTTTTCGTGGCACTTCTCAACGGCCAAACTACCAGGCTTTACTCAGTTTTGGATCAGACACTGCGGTAGATAATATAATATATAATATCAGATAATATACCAATGTATGGTTTCTATTTAGGGCCAGGCTAATTTCTCACTCTCCTTCACTCCTCTCCATCTCCCTCCCTCCCTCCCTCCCTCCCTCCCCCCCCCCCTCATCAGGCTAATGACCACACTAATCAGGGTTTCATCCATCACAGAGCGGTGAAGATGTTATGTTGCCAACTCAGAGGCCGGCAAGTTTGATCACGCCAACCGCCCGGGCAGTGATGGAGTCAAGAAAAGACAGTAACATCATGTTAAGTCATCTAACATCGTGACAGCATGGCTGACATCAGAGGAGAGAGCAAAATCCTTCCAACATGAATCCCTATAACTCTCCTTTTCACACACACATGACCCAGGAATATTATGGTATGCTGATCTGGGTTCAGCAGGCGTCGGATACAGTTCACATGGAGCCTTGTACATGTGAACTGTCGCTACCGTTCACGTGTACAAGACCGGGACAGACCTGCATATGCAAGCGGACTTCCTTAACCATCACTTCTCTAATGGCTGTCACCTTATGATGTCATCAAAAGCAGACATGTTTACAGTCTGTGTTTTGCTACTGTAGCTTCTCTGTCGTCAATGCTGCAACGTCTTCAACTTTGTAAAGCTTTTCTAGGACGCTTTTTACGTCACGCTCGAGAACAAGCCGAGGAGGCGTGGCCTAATGACACGGGTTAAACACTGAACTTAGACACAGAATGGAGCAGAGTTCGGCCCGGCTCTCAACCCTCGCTTTTGAGTCGTTTCTGCTTTGTTCCTGGGCCACTATTCCAATATAAAAGGTAAAATAGATATACTGTAAAAGTCCACACAAGCAGGCACTTGCGTGGGACATACATGTAAAGGCACATGCACTCTTCTCTAACTGTCTCTCTCCCACACACTCAGAAACACACACACACACATACAATGACCATGTATGTATAGATGCATGGCATGGATTAAGCTCTGAAAAACCGGGGTTCCTGCAGTACGGCAAGAACAGCAGAGAGGACTTTCATGAAGTCTCAGCTAGACTTTGTTGACTTGACACTGTAATATTTTGTGCCATTCAGATATTTCAGTCTCAGTTCTAAATATGCCACTGGCACGTGCTGATGTGCTGAGAGCGAAGATATGAGGGATAGAGATATGATTATGAAGCGTCTCGTGGCAGACTCAGTAATGAGCTGTCTGGGCTTTGTTTAGCCAAGAGTTATATAAGCTTGGCCTCTGATCCAGCTCGGCTGCTATTGGACTACTGCCTACTTTGAGCACTTGTAAAAGAGATTCTTAATTTCAATGGGACAACTTGATTAAATACAGGTTGAATGAAATAAAGTCGAAGCGCTTCCATGAGCTAAAGAATTGTCTTGTTTTTAAATGTTGTTTTTCAGCTCAGAAAAGTTCCAAAGAGGTTGACAGTCTGGGCATACAATTTATGTACCATCATCTAGTTCGGTGGTTCTCAATGTGGGGTCCGGGGACCACCAGGGGTCCTTAAGGGGCTTCCAGGGGGTCTCCCAGCAAATTGATGAATTGTTAAACTTCACCATTATCTCATTTACAAGAAGTTAACACAATTAGAGAATGTAGGAGAATGACTGTTTTGATCATAGTTTGACTGTTATCTCTCCACCTACAATACAGATAGTCATGGGATTCTGGACAAAATCATATCTAACAATAAAAATATTCTCAGATTTGGGTCAGAGAAACAAAATTAGGGGTCCTTGATATGAAAAAGGTGGAGAATCACTGATCTAGTTGTAAAATACATTCTGGTTTATTCCTGTAAAGCCACCTGTTTGTTCAATTCCCTGATATTCCATGACTTCCCAGGTAATTTATCAAATTCCCCTACTTTCTCTGTCTGGAATACACCTCCCAAAATTCCAGGATATTCCAGAAATTCCAATGACCAGCGGGAACCCTTTGAATCCAAAACTAAACGAGGCAACAGAGTGACGCGTCTGTGTCTGTGTCTTAGTTGTTGCTGCTTCAGCCTGATGACCAGGAGAGGAAGTGACATCCTCGTGGGGAGATGTGATAGGTCACGCTCGCTGACTCATCACAGGAAGGGGAATCTGGTGTGAACATCAACAGGACATGACTGGAACATGTAAACATTCAGCAGTGGCCTGGTGGGTAGGTGGGCAGCCAGAGCAGCATGCACTTTCACACCAGCTGGTCTGAGTGTGTGTGAGTGAGGACATATATGTGTGAATATGCATATGTGTGTGTGGGAAACGCGGGGGAACAGAGAGAGGGAGGTTTCGTTTATTTTGTTTACATGGGATTCGTCACATCGGCCATACTGCATCTATTCTCCGCTCGTCAATTCTTTCTAAAATGTTGTAGATTGGACTGAAAATGTGTATGCAAAACAAAATTATTTGAATTTCTGGAACAATTCCTCTCAGATTTGGAAAGAGCATTCAATAAAAAGTCGGATTTCTATAATGGCCACATCAGGAAATGACGTGGCTTTTCCAAGACTTTACAAAACCAAGTCAAAGTGCTTCCATGACCTAAAAACTTCTACCCTCCTAGTTTATTGATTTTGATTTTAAGGGGTAAATGGTCTGGTTTCCACTACAGCTGGGCTTGTTGTAAAGGAAAAACAGCTGAAAACCACCATCTAACACAATGAATTTATGAAACAGGTTGTAAAATACTTGGTATATTCCTTTAAAGTGACTCGTTTGTAAATCTCCCTGATATTCCCTGATATTCCCCAGAGAATTTATCACATTCCCTGACTTTCCCTGTCTGGATTACACCTCTCAAAATCCCATCATATTCCAGGAATCTCTCTCTCTCTCACACACACACACACACACACACACACACACACACACACACACACACATAAAAGCCCGGACCCTGTGTGTTCACTTACAGACAGAAAGGCAGCAGAGACAGCAGCGTCTCTTTGGTGGGTCGGGCCGTGAACTCCGGCAGCGTCTGGATCAGTTTGTTCATCACCATGCGGAGGTAACCCTGCAGCTGCTTCCTCCTCTCCTCCACAAACTTGGCATCCTGCAGACAGACAGACAGAGAGAGAGAGAAAGAGAGAGGAAGAGAGAGAGAAGAGGGAGAGACAAAGAAAGAGGGGGAAGGACAGAGAAAAATGAGTTAATTGTAGAGAAAACGGTGCCCGGAAAAGCTGCGATTAAAGCTCTAATATGCCACTTTTTTACCTAAAACTAACAAAAAATAAATATATACTGTACACTATGAGTCTGTGTCTGTCTGTGTCTCTGTATGTTCATGCCTAAATCCCCCCCACTGGCCTGAAATTGGCTTTTCCATGATGTTCGGGATGTTTTGGTGCGTATGCAGCCACAGAACAGAGAAATCACAGTAACAACAACAATGGCAGAAAGCATTGAACAGTAAAAGTTAAATGTGCAGCAGACAAGACCGGTTCAAAAACACGCTGAACATCGACATGGCCTTTTTTTTTTTTTTTTTTATTTACTGCAGACTGCAACTGTCACTGTCTGCTTCTTCTTCGCCTGCGGTGGCTTCACAGATGCCGGTTACCTCAGCCCGGGGCTAGATGCCGCTTCAAAGAGGACAGCTCGTCAAGATGACTGACACGTATCGGGGTGTGAACTCGCCCGGCTCAGGGGAGGAGGGCGGGACTGGAAAACACTTTGCCGCCTCAAGGCAAGAAGTTGCATACCGTACCTTAAAGGCCTCTGCCTCTGGAACGATTATGTCTCCCTGCTGGGCCAGGATCAGATCCCGCCAGAAATTGCTCGCCTACGTCTCCCCTGCTACGTGCCACTCGCAGCTTTCCTACCGTCTGTATAAACAAAAATACTGAAGGGAGCGGACTTCTTTATACGTATAGAGACGACGGTAAAGGAGCAATGTTCCTCTTAGTTTTAACATGGGGGTTATTTGGCACTTGACTGCCATGAAAACCAGAATATAAACGAATCACCAAGATCGGATGCAGCTGGACCAGTTTGTAGCGTTCAGATTTTTACTTCCCATTCATTTGCATGAGGCCACGAAAACAGACTGAAAACTGACATTTAACACGTTGATGAACAGATTCAATAACAAATCCCGCTTTTAAGACAACAAAGCAGTGATTGGTCTGTTGTCACTTTTGCATTTCTATTCTTGGTTTACACGAAAATTAGTATTTAAAAATAAAAGTAGATCCAGTCTCCCAGACCGGAACTATCTCTCCTAAATGGTATCCCTCTGCCATGTTCTCTTCTATCAATAAAAATGCTATTTCGGTGAAATTATGTTCTAAAACGTTTTAAATGTCAGTTTTCAGGCTATTTTCGTGGCCTCATTCAAATGAATGGGAAGTAAAAATCCGAATGCTACAAACTCGTGGTGAGTAGTTTATATTCTGGTTTTCATGGCACACAACCACCATGTTAAAAAAAAAAACTGCAATATTACTAAGGTAAGAATCACTTCCCACAGCTGAATGTGTTGCCAGTTGAAACCAGCAAAATCCTCGACTGTGCATATAGTCCAAACACACAAGAGATGGTCCACATTCAAAAAAACACAGCCTCGAAGCTTAAGATACACTCAACATTTGCCTTTATTTTGTCATTCATTTTTCGATGCTGAGAGAAAAATAATGCACAGACGTTTCCCGAGGCGGAGGCACGCAGCCACATGAGCGGAGCTAGCATGGCTAATCGCTGTCCAGCAAGGCTCAGAACAAAGCCTGGGCAATGCTCCGTTTAATTCTCTGGTGCATGGGACTGGAACAAACTGCAGCCATGTTGGGAGTCCAACTTTCTCCTGTTTGCAAAACTACTGATCCTCTTTTCATCTAAAATCCCAAGAGGGATCCTTTGGACAAAAATGAAGTTTTGCTCTCTTTTCAGCTGCCGCATGTTACAAGCTTGTGAACTTTATGCTACAATATACTCATTTGGTTGTACTGTATAATATTGAAGAGTACAAATGCTGAAGGGATATGCATTGCAAACATGGGAAAGAAAATAGAGGGAAAGGATGGGACACATAAAAATGTCAACACTGCGGCAAACACCAATCAACAATGAAATCTCCGATAACACACGCTTGATGTGGGGTCACGTGCGCAATCAACGAGTGCACTGAAATTACCCCGCTTTATAAATCGTTAACATCGGAGGCCCATGGGGATTGTTCAGTTTTGTTTTCAATAAGCTACCTGCTGTTTCCCCATGAGCGGTGACATTCACAGCTGCACTGCCAGCAATGTTTTTGAAATGAATAAGTTCAAGTTCAAGACTGCCTTGTCTCTAATGTGAAAATTGGCTTGCAGCAAGGCAGATAATACAATTCATAATCACGATAAATAAAGAGATAAAGTACAGAAACATGTTTAGCACATTGGGGGGGGCGTTGAAGCAGAGAATCTATCTGTTACAGTTTGGCTTCTTTACGGCACATGGGATAAATGAGACTTTCAATCGGTTTGATTTTGTCTGTGGTTGTTTGAACCTACGGACTGAAGGAAGTGGTTCAATTTCTCCTCACAAGGTAGAACTAGGTATGAAGCTCTGGGCTTTATGCATGAAGGATCTATCTTATATACAGACATCAGGGCAGGTGGTGTGAAAGACTAGCAAACAAGATCATGTACACCCAGAACATTACTTTGTTTGCTACTTTTGCAATACTGCTGAGTTTGTTTTGGTTTGTCACACCCAGGTTTCCAAACCAAGCTACTGAAGAGAATGCGATGATTTAATAAAATAGTGTAGAACAAAGAAATCCTTTAAAAAAAAAAATCATCTTTCTTAACAAATACGATCTCTTTTGATCCTTCTGGGGTCAACTTGACAGGGATGAGAGGATGCTCCCTTGTGAAGTTGCATGATTTAAAAAAAAGAAGAAAGAGGGATAAAGGGGACGGGTCGCACGGAAACCAAAAAGTTAGAGAATGTGGTATGGAAAGGCCGAAAAGAGCATAATGCACAAGGTGGGAGTGGATAAGAGGTGCACTATTTCCCTAAGTAGTGGATAAGTATGTAAGTTTGTGCGAGTAGGAGTGGATAACTGTGCAGCGTGCGGGGCGGGATGGAGGGGCTGGGAGTGGGTAAATCTGATGTGTCAGATTAGGCTGTGCGTGCCAGCGCCGGTTTCATGCTATGTCAACACAATAAGGGACACCCTGACTGCTTTCATGGATGTCAGGGCAGTAATAACACTAATGGACATCATGACAGATTCATCCTCTTGTGGAGACAGAGAGGAGGGCTGAAGAGGCCGGCTGCTGTCTCCCGCTCGCAGAGAGGAGAGAGAGAGGGCAGGACAGAAGCTGCTGTGGCATACTGATGCGGGTACAAGGCCGATTCTGTCTTCTCTCCGTCTGCCTGGCTGCATCTATCCATCTACCTACATATCTATCTAACCATCCATCTTTCTTTCCCCTTCCCTTCTACCCTTCCTCTCCTTTGACGATAACACCGACATGCTGATATCAAAACGTATGACGGCAAATGAACGAAAGGGACGGACACAAGAGGAGACGTGGAGTCTAAACAAGTCCGTTATTATTTATCATGTATCAGGCAAGGAGAACATACGAGCACAAGCACACGTACACACACACACATATGTAACATGGAGGTGGGTGAGGCCTCCTTTGAATGTCTTCTGGTCTTTGTGGTTGTTTTTTTGCATTCTGCTCATGGGCGGAGCTGCTGCAATCTAAATGCGGCTTACAATTGACTTATATGCACTAGTTTTTGAATGGATTTGTAAGGTAATAAATGAGCTTTTTTAAAATTCAACTCTCTCTCTCTCTCTCTCTCTCTCTCTCTCCAGGTCGCTCTCCCTGTCGCTTTCTCTTAATATCTCTCTGCCTCTATGTCTTTCTTTTTCTCTCTCAATTCAATTCAATCCAATTCAATTGAATTCAAACCTGTTGTATTATCGTAACAGGACAGAAACCTTCACTATGTTGCCAAAGCAATATCGCCTCAATTCAGGTATTATTATCAGCATTAACAGATGAGTTGTATTAAACACAGATCAGTAAATCCCAGTAGTATCAGCAGTAGGGCTGCAACAAACGATTATTTTCATTATTGATTAATCTTTTGATTATTTTTTCGATTCATCGATTAATCATTTAGTCTATAAAATGTCAAAAAAATGACAATGGCCATCAAAAGTGATGACTTAAAATTACTTACTTAGTCTGACCAGCAGCCATAATGACATGAAACAGAGAAAAGCAAGCAAATCTTAGCATTTTTGAAGCTTTAACCAGCAAATGTTCAGTATTTTTACATGAAAAATGACTAAAACAGAAATTATTCAAAATTATAATCTATGAATTTTCTGCCGACTAATCAATTAATCGACGAATCCTTTCAGCACAAATCAGCAGTAATGTCTTCTGGCCTATTTCTGTCTTCCACAGCGGCCAGGTTGTACGTCACACACACACACATGACCGGTATTAAGGAAGACATGGAGGACATATAGAAGTTAATGGACTCTGCTTGTTGCGTCCATTGCTGTTAAACCCGCGTCGTCGTCTTCAGCCTCGGGACGCATTAGAGATGTTGTTGTAGGAAATGTCATGGAGTCGGGCTGCAAGATAAGACGCATGTTTCTACCTCGGCATGTTTACCTGCGGCGTACGATTGATATGAGACCATGTGAAGGAGAAAAGGGACACAGTGAAGTGGCAGAGAGGGAGATGGGATATATATACACACTCACACACACACACACACTCACCACAGCCATGTCATTTCACAGAGGACAGATAAGGAGAGTGGAGCTGTCAATGGAAGAGAAGCGTCAAGTCGGTACATATGTGCCCGGGTCTCCACAACTGTGCAGTGAATTTGCAGCCATCCAACTCTGGGGAAAACAGCTCCAAATAGCCCGTCTGAAAAACAAATGTTGCCTGGCAACAAAAAACAGTTCCAGAAGTAAAGAGTGACTACACCCTACGGTAACAACCACTTTTTTTTTTCCACAGGAAATCGATGCACTTGACCATGCTGGAGCGAAAGACTTCAATCCTGTGTGTAATTCTGGAATTACTGTTGTGTACGCAGTAATATATATTCTGTTTGCGGTGTTTTTGCTTTATTCCACAGTCTACAGCAGAGAGAGAGACAGGAGGCATGAGGTTGATGGAGGCATCTCTTCAATGTGCAGTGGAAAAACAATACAGTAATGACCGCTTAGCGCCACAGATGAAAACGAGCATCTCGCAGATTACCACTTTACGCAGGCACATCAACCCGAGCAGTGATTTGAACCTGCGCTACACTTGAGCTAAATGAGAGCGGACAGCAATGGTACACGCTGGCAACAAAACAAGGTCAACACTTTCCACCTAGTCAGCCCACACCGGACCGCAGCCGGCTGCCAGGGGCTCGAACAGCCTGTTCTCTTAATGCTATGTTTAAACACACACAAACCGCCGGGCCGCACCATGCATAAAACATCACAGGCAATTCAGGAATGCTCCTACAGGACCTCCACAATGTCTCCTTGTCATAATTAAAAGCGCGAAACATGCATATTGCATATTATGTGAACACAACATGCTAAGACTAGTTAATTATTCACTTTGTAGTTCCTGATTAATTAATCAGGGCAGCCTTGGCTCTCCTTCCTCCTCTCTTGGTAGGTAAAGAGGGGCAGGCCGCCTCTGCCAAGGGCAAATGCTAGTTGTGTAAGTGCCATTTTTCTGCTAGTATTGCCTTAGGGACTCTTACATAATGTAACTGTAATCAGAGTGATCGGAAGCTTCAGTGTATAACGATGTTTGCTGTTGTTTCAGTTGTGCAGGTCTCTTGTGGCGGGCGACTACATGTTGATTGGGAGCGTCGCCACTGTGGAACAAACACTATTCACCTCACAATTCTGCTCTGTCTTTTAAACTCTCTCTCTTTCTCTCTCATCAGTACGTCTCCATTTGCAGCCTGGCAGGGGGAAAAAAAAAGAGGGAGAAAAAAAAAAAAAAAGCGGGCACCGAAAATGAAGCAATTTTATCAAAGTCGGAGGAGGAGGGTGAGTGACTTGAGTGAGCGGGAGGGGGGAGACGGTGAGACGAATGAGCAAACGAGAGAAAATGATATTGAGGGAGGGGGGGGGAAGAAAAAGAAAGAAAGAATGGAAAACGCCTTTGGACAAAAGCCATAAAATGTGGATGAGGGGCGGCCGGCGAGAGACCTGACAGCTGGACTCTGGGGTCTGACAGCGACGAGGCTTTGATGTCATCATCCTGCCCCTCCTCTGCCTCGCCGCTGCCGTCAGGAAGGATTTGACAGCCGCGACTCGGGAACATTTAGCCTGTTTGCCTGGCCAGGCCCCTGACAAATCAGCTGGTTAGGAGCTGTCACAGGGAGGGGGAGGGGAGGGGTATAGGGGGGAGCATGTTTGGGTCTTGCATCTGCATCTGTGTGTGTGTGTGTGTTGTATCATCGTCCGAGTTGCTAGGTTACCCAGCTGGACAAGCTCGCCTAAAGGACTGAGACACCGAGAGGGAGACAGTCTCATTAGCTCATTAACAACACTGCAGACGGACAGATGCACAAATGAGTCAAAAAGGCAAAGTCTTGATGGAGACGAGGCCGGACTACCACTGCTGAGGGTCGACTTTCTGTCAGAGGAATCAATTCAACGTCTGAAGTGAAACTGCACTTTACACTGGGAGCCGGTGCTGTTCCCCTTCATGCATTCGTCCTCCATCTATCCTGCATTAATCCTGCAGAGAAATGAGCATATTGCAGTAAGAAACTCTAATGTCTCTCAGCTGAATAGTCTCCGGATCATTCTATGCAAATTCCCATGGCCAAGAAGAGAGCCAAACTTGATTTTTTTACCCACGATTCCTCTTGGGGACGCAGCCAAAGAGCAGCAGTAGATCAGCGAGCCCGCAATAAACAGTGGGATTTCTACATTATACGTCTGTACATTGTAATGATGAAGCTTCTCTTCTCCATAATTCCCTCACAGAAGCGATATTGCAGCATTTTTATAGCAAAGGAGGTTCAGTTTTCAACCGCATCCATTTTCTTCATTATTCAAGCCGAGATCGAGTTGACATCCATCCTCAAGTCCGTCTATCTCTCTGACCTCGCCGCAGCACAGGCGCGATGTTATTAACCTGATACTGAGAAACTGAGAGGGAAGCACCGCGACCCACAGCTGTCACTGACATGATACATTAGGGCACGGCCTAATGGGGCAAGGCGGGCCAGGGGAAATCAAGCAGAGACAATTTCATGAAAAAATACAAATCTGTTGCATTCGGCTGCAGCCAGACACCACTGGCTATCAGGTGTCAATGTAAACACAAATAGCAGCAGGCTAAACACTGAGTTGAAACAAATAGTTCAGTCTGAACGTCTGAACTGCAACCACTAGCAAGTATACTGAACAAAAATATAGACGCAACACTTTTGTTTTTGCTCCCATTTTTCATGAGTTGAAATAAAAGATCTAAGACTTTTTCTATGCACACACAAGGCTTATTTCTCTCAAATTTTGTTCACAAATTTGTTTAAATCCGGTCACACCAGATACTGACTGGTTTTCAAAAAATGCCTAATAAATGTCTTTTTTCAAGATAAAACTGCACATTTTAGAGTGGCCTTTTATTGTGGCCAGCCCAAGGCACACCTGTGCAATAATCATGCTGTTTAATCAGCATCTTGATATGCCACACCTGTCAGGTGGATGGATTATCTTGGCAAAGGAGAAGTGCTCACTAACACGGATTTAAACAAATTTGTGAACAAAATTTGAGAGAAATAAGCCTTTTGTGTGCATAGAAAAAGTCTTAGATCTTCTATTTCAACTCATGAAACATGGGAGCAAAAACAAAAGTGTTGCATTTATATTTTTGTTCAGTGTAGTTTTCCAACATCTTCAGCCACGTTTCAAATGTCACTGCAGCTTCATCTGGATATTGCAGGAAAGTAGCAGCCATAACCATCTCATCGGCAGTTTGTCATATCTTTCTAGCTGTTAGTAACTGAAATAGTGTAGCATGAGGCAGAGGATAACCAGAATATCTTCTTTACTCTAGGCACGCATCAACTCCAACTCTCCATACTGCATCACTTCCTGTATTTTGTATTTACGAAGTTGCACAGCCACAGTTCTATAGTGCAGCTTATTGGCATGATAGAATTTTTAAATACAAGACACAATACAAACTTTCTTATGCTTTTCTTGCCTAAGAAATACATTTATTGTAACTACAATATAAAAGGTTGTTATTACGATGGGGCGGTGCGTGTGATATCCTCAAAATGTTGGAAAATGACTGGAAAATGACTGGAAAATGGACCAGAAATGTAGCAGTACCAAAACTACAGCCGTGACAATGCACACACTGGCACACACATCTATTCCACATTATGTCAAATTACTGTCTTGTCAAATGCAATATATGATTCATGCTGCAGTTAAGCCCACAGCCGGTTGGCACCTCAGTGATTCACCTTCCAGACGACGTCCTGTTCCAGCAGTCAGGAGTCCTGACACCGAGGCAGGAGATTAGAAATGCTGTCTAATCACCGGGCAATAGCATGCAAGCTGCCTGATAACTCAGGCAAGCGTTAGCATAGCTAATCTCATAAGTGTGTGTGTGTGTGCGTGCGTGTGTGTGTGTGTGTGTAGGTAAGCTGTTACATGTGCTAGGTATGTGGGTGAAGTTTCCCATAAGTTTCCATGTCAGTTAAATCCATAGCGTAGCAGATGCTCTCTGACAGCTTTAGGGACGTGTCTCTCTTGGTGTTGTCAATCATTTGGTGTGTATGTGTGTGTGTGTGTGTGTGTAGGGGTGTTAACAGGCATGATGAGAGTGATGAGAGAGGGTCCTTAGCGTGTAATAGAGTTAGCACTAGCATGTCAATGAGGATGAAGATGTGTGTGTGTGTGTGTGCGTGCGTGCGTGTGTGTGTGTGTGTGTGTGTGTGTGTGTGTGTACATACAACTCCCTTGCTACCTGATCTCCAGTGACAGCTCATGCGTTTCATCCTTACCGGAGCAACCACAGCAGAGCAGACGAACATGGTACAGTTAAAAGGCTTTTGAAGGTCTCTCTCCCTCTCCCTCTCTCTCTCTCCCTCTCTCTCTCCCTCTCTCTCTCTCCAAACCAACTAACACACTGCTGACATTAACATTTCTCCATCATTAGCGGCACATGCTAGCGAGAAGCCCTGTGCGTGTGTGCGTGTGTCTCAAAGTCAGCTTTGGATTTGCAGAAATCTCTGTAGTTAAAGTGACACTTTGTAACGGATGAAAGCGCGCGAGAGAGAGAGAGAGAGAGAGAGAGAGAGAGGCTGAAAGAAGGAAAGTGGAGGAGACGGAGATGAGAGACGGCTGTACAGACACATGAACAGAGACACACAGTGGGAGACGGGGACGAAACAAACAGATGCACAGAAAGAGTGACGGAGAGAGAGCAACACCTTTACCAACACAGGTTCACTAGCAGCATTAAACTACAGGTCTGTCAGGACAGTGGGACAGTGTGAGGGATCAGATGGAGCGGAGCAGCTTTTGGCTGAGGATGGAAGTATTCATTCCTGTTACTTTAACTGTGTAGATTTTTGTGTATGTGTATCTTTTGGAAGTCAGTGAGCACGTTTACATGGAAGTGCAATATTCCGATATTAACCCGATTAAGACAATACTCTGAATAAGAAACTGTCATGTAAACAGCATTTTCTGATTACCTTCACCCGAATAAGGTCATAGTCGGAGTGAGCAATAGTCGAATTAAGACATGTGGAGTATAGTCACATTATTGAAGTGCGTTGTAGACATGTATACACCTTAATCGCACTATGACGTCCTATCAGAGTTTTCGCAGCATTTTGCGACACGTACGGCAATTCGACCGCTTGACGACGCACGCTCCAGCTTCCAGCGAGTGTTGCCAACTTGTTTACAGAAGAAAAGATGACCGCCACCGGTAAAAAGAAGTCCCAACATTTTGTCCCGACCACGGTAGCAACATGACAGAAAGGGTTTCAGGTTAAATTACGGAGGGAAACTCGGACGCAGGACGTCGGGACGTAATGTGGGCGTGTGTCTTCAGTCATTAATCGGAAGATGCTCTGTAGCATGTAAACGGGAATATGAATGGAATATTCTATAAGAAACTCATGTAAACACCTTAATCGAAATATTGTCTTATTTAGAATACGGTCAATAGTCGGATTATTGCGGTCCATGTAAACGTAGTCAGTAACTTAACCTTTAATGATGTTTTGACTGAAGTCCTATATTTACATTTTAAGAGTACAATTTTGTAGACTCTCCATAAGCATTGCATCAGAAACTGGTCAGTTGCAAATTAGATTTTCATTTGCATCAGCATGTGGAGATAATGTTAAGTTAACTAACATTAATGCCTAAATTTATCCATGATAGTAGCTTAGTTAACGTTTACTAAAAAGCAGCCATCCAGCTACAGTATTATAGCTTTCTGTTAGCCTGGTTGTTGCCTAGCTGTCTAGCTAGTTTGCTAACCTTGCTAGCTAATTGATTAGCTAATAGCAAAAGTTCAACACAGTCTATAAAAACTATAAAAAAAAAACACCATACTGAACCATCTGTTGTCTTGTAACAGTAAAATGTTTTAACTCAGTAACTTTTAATTTCAGTAGTTTAAACCTGCTGCTTTTTTCTTCAACTTAAGTAGATTTTTAGCAATTTTAGTTCTACTTAAATGTCAGCACTTCTGTCTGAGTTGATGTCTTGGCAGCCGTGCTCTCCACTTCACCTGAGGAACAACGCCTCCATCATGCCGACACTACAAACTGCTCCTAGAGAGCCAGAAACAAACAGTGACTGGATTAAAAATAACAGGGAAACTCAGCTCGGCAGGTCGACTGATTACAGACACAACCCTGTACACACACACACACACACACACACACACACACACACACACAATACTCACACTGATACACACACACAAAATACACACATTCCTTCATGCTGTAGAGACCCACTTCTGAGACAGAAAAACATGGCTGTACACACAGAGACACACAGACACAAATACACACAAACACCTCAGAGAGAAAAGACGCACACACGCACACACACACACACACACACACACACACAGTACAATCCTCTCTCTCACTGACACACACAAAATACACATGCTCTTTTATGTTGTGCAGAGCCAGTTTTCAGAGAGAATAGCATGGTTTTACACATGCACACACACACCTTAGACACACACACACACACACACACACAGTTCACCGTACCCAATCTGATCCTTATCAAATCTCTACCAGTGTCTTTAAGCTGTAAAGCCCTCCGCCTGCTCCCTGATTTCATTTCGTCCCGGCCCTCAGGCCCTGCAGTCTTGTGTTCGCACATCAGAGTTTCTCTAAAACTTCTGTCGCTGGAACCTCATTTTAGGAGTCTACCTGACACTCTTATATTCAGAGTGACTTCCAGCGTGTGAGGTAGGGGCCGAGGACACACGCACGGCTGCTGATGGACATGCATGGGCTGCGGTGAGGTAAAACCCTGACGCCTTTAGTCCTGCCCTAAACCCTTAAAACATAGAAAGATAGACTGAATGCATCTAAATCAGAATGGCTTTCATTCATCTACAACAGCTGCAAAGGGGACATGACTTGGTTAATTGGTGCTGACAAACAGACAAACAGCATAGGAGTAACAAAGATAAAACATAACAGAACATTACATATAGTGCAGAGAAGACATAGTTAATGAGAAAACTAAACATGAACACACTACAAGCCTATTATCTATTGTTTCCCATTTGTGCTATGCCGTGATGTATTGTCATTGTCAAAGTTAATGTGTATTGTAAATTGTTAACGTGTATTTAAATTGTTAATTTGTACCGTCTCTGTTAATGTGGATTGTGCGGCACATGCATGCATGTAATTGGATTAATTGTAACCTGCAGATGAAAATTAGCTTAAGCTAAATCTGGTACAATACATCAAATGGCAACATCAATGTTTAATATTGTACATGGTCCCTTACAAATAAATAAATAGATGAATAAATAAATAAGTACACTGTATGTTCAAGGCCAAAGAATTGCTCCAGTGAAGCAGCGTTGGCACAGTGAATAACAGTTTATGTGCAACGTACAGTTAGGGTGATGAATCGCAAAAGATGCATAAATAACAGATGGCTACAAGACAACTGGGCTGATAAACAACCTTAATAGCTGATGAGCAGATCTGCAGAGTTCAGTCAGGCTGTTAATTCAGAGTGGTGTGTGCGTGTGGCCTGGGTTCAAATCCAACACAGGACCTTTGTCACATGTCATCTCTCTCTCTCTCTCTCTCTCTCTCTCGATCTTTCCTGTCTCTATTCACTTACATCTATCTAATAAGAGGCAAACAAAATCGAGGAAAAAAAAAGGAAGTGGAAAATTTAAAGGGGGCTCAGAAAGTCTGGTTGGTTAAAGACGAGACGACTGAGGGAGAGCGTCTCCAGCTGAGGTCTCTGTTCTGTCTCCATGGTATTAGGCTGTTGAGGTTCAAACTGGCTCTCAAATGGATTATGAGGATGTGGCAGTCTGGTCTCCACAGTGCAACCCGACTCAAACATCATTACTTTAGATTTGGGCTTAGTGTTTTTGCAGATAAAAATAATAGAAACTTTAAAAAAGAGAGAGAGAGAACCAATACAAACTGTGTGAGTGAGGCAAAGAAACCTCAAGAGGATTATAAAAATGTCTCAACCCAAAAGAAAAAAGAAAAAGAAAAAAAAAAAAAATATATATTTAAGATGGCAAACCGAGGCACAGGTGAATTGGGTACACAAAGCAAATGGCATGAAAATCCAACAAGGAGGAGAATAGCACTAAACAACAAAACGCACCAATAACAATTGAAGGATATAAAAATACTATGAGAAGAAAAGAATGATGATTAAAGGATGACTAAGAGAGAGGGAAAGCCAGATAGGGGAGTAAAAGCTAAACTGGCTGGATGAGGTCTCCTGCGTCTACGTCTGTTTTTCCAGCATGACGACGATATATTTGATCTGGAAAATAAATGCGAGCGGTTCGTTTTTTTCGTCCTCGCCTGCGTTTACGGTTAGACAGCTTTAGGCATTCAGTAAGATTCTCCAGCAAAGTCTAGTGCTGGATGTGTATTCGTCTTCCCAGGTGAAAGCGGCAGCCTGCAGTGTGCTCCAGCTTTGAAACGCGGCCAGAAGGTAACAAAGCCAAGGCGGGCTTTCTCGGCTGTGATGGCTGCCTTCCTGGAGACGGTGAAAACCAATGATTCACACAAACCCGCTGTCTAATGGGCTTTAGAGGGCCTTCCAGGACACAATGACACCGTCTGTCTAGGACTTTGATAGACACTTGCACTTCCGCACGATCTCACACACACACACACACGTACACACTCGACCTCTCCTCACATACACAGCCCCTGCGACTCAGCATTCACTCCAGTTTTGAGCCGTGAAAGCGCAGTGTCTTTGAAGGTGGGGAGTCGGACTGCAGCTTTTGGCTGTGGCAGCATCAAATCCCACTAGCCAGAGAATCGGGGTCAGGGCCAAATTATCTCCCAAAGGTTGGAGAGAGACAGGGGAGAACAGGATGAAAAGGAAGGAGGGAGGACAGGGGAGGAGGGAAAAAAAAAAGAGTGCCAGAGAGAAGGAAGAGATGGAGAGAGAGAGAGAGAGAGAGAGAGAGAGAGAGAGATGGGGACTCTCCTCGTTACCAGAGAGGCCATCGAGCCACTGGGACCCAGGGCAACGTTTTTCCCTGCAACTGAACAGCAAGGGTGTGTGTATGTGTGTGTGTGTGTGTGTCAGCGAAAGAGAAAGAGAGGGAGTGTGGGGAGTGAGAGCGACAATAGAGACAAGTCGATAGCAGGGATGCTGGTGGGTAGTGCCATCTAAACTCAGTATAACCACCTTTTTATTTCCTGAATAGTTTACCCGCCTTTTTAGGATGATATAAATTTTTATGATACGAAATTCAGACTCTACATCACAGTCAGTAGCATCAAACGTATGTACGTTCAGGAGGATAGTATCTTTTAAGGGAAAAAGGATAAATGGATGGATTTTATTCTGAAAGTATGATTGATTTTTGCCTCATGATGATCAGCAACCGCAGGTCAAAGTTTACCCGTCTTTTTATTTACTGCAACATTAGTGGTCGACAGAGAGACAGAGCCAGAGAGAGAGAGACAGGCAGCCAGACCAGCAGGCAGGTCAGGGTCCCTGTCAGCTCACCTTGTTCCCTATGGCTTTCTTGGGTGGGAAGTTGAAGACGTCCACCTGTGGGAACTGGGTCCGCAGGTGGTTGTGGAGCTCCCTGAACTCGGTGTAACGCCTGTACACGTTCCACTCGTTGTCCAGGATACGGATGTACACCTGAGGACAGGAAGGGAACACATCATCATCATCATCATCATACTCATCACCATCATCAGCACGTCCTGATTGAGAAGTCGCTAGTGTCCACGACTCTAGGAAGGAACATTTTCATGCTGTGTTCGAACCAGCAACTCCTTCAGCCAATCAGAGAACACAGTATCTATAGTTATTACTTCATCATTGAGCATATTGGCATTTTCCCCAGAACTCAGTGCTATTTCCCAGTTAGCTTCCCATTAGCTAGCTAACTACTTTTCTTTGAATTCCTAGATTAGCTCATGCTAGCTAGCTGGCTTATGCTTAGCAAAGCTAGCCCTCCTTTTTAGCTACAGTTATACTGTGTCCTCCATTAGTTAGCTATCTAGCTAACATTAACCCAATTGGATCTCTCTAAAGTATTAATGCAGTCCAAACCAGATCATTTTGTTATCTTCTCTTTATCCCTTACATTACTTTAATGTATTTTTCTTTGTAGAAAGTAATTAACGAGGTAGCTAGTTGGTAACCAACAGACTACTTAGCTAATGCACTATAGCTGGTAAGCTAACTGTGTCCTGGTTGAATTTGCTACTCCCTGGGGAAAACGCCCACGAGTTGAGGCCACTGGTACTTCAAAAATCAGTGTTCATCAACACCAAAAACAGCGGTGTCCTCGAAAAATACCATTAGCATCTAAAATAATAAACATCACCATGGTCAGGGCGACATTTGAGACTGGAAACATCTGACCACAGTAACGAACCATGAAAAACCATCAGTAGCAGACCGCTGAGTTTTTATGTGTTGCACATTACACATTTGTCATTACGCTCTTACAGCGCTTTACAGTAAGTGAATGAGATGACTGAAACCCTTCTATATGTGCATTTTCTCTTACATATTGCCACACATAACAGAGACAGAGGGAAAGAGTCTGTCTATAGATGTTGTGACTGTGCTGCCACCATTTCCATGCACCATTAGCTGCTTTGTTCAGACACACTAAAGATAGAGGGAGCAGGGGGAGGAGGAGAGGAGAGCCTGATACAAGAGGCAGAGGGAGAAAAAGAAAAGGAGAGTGGGAAAAAGGGAGATGGGTCTTATTTTCACAGCAGAAAACAGGGAAGACAGGCGAGACAAAAGAGGGAGAAGAAAGAGATAGCTTGGTGAATTGAATTTTAAAATGCCCTATATTAGACTACAACAAAGCACAGATTCAATTCAGGTACATGAAAACACAAATTGATTTAAAAGTCGACCAGAAGTACATGGCCATAGCTTTTGCCTACCAGACAAACCAAAAAACCAAGTAAACAAAAGGCCAAGGGCAAGAACAGCTGCAAGAAAGCATCAAAAAAGCTAGAAACAGCATGCCATCATCCTGAACTGTCCACAGCAAAAACACACCCTCCCCTCCAAACCCCATACAGTCCCGAAAGCATCCATGTTGCCCATCGGTCTCTGCTGGTGGGCAACCATACCGGAAGCTCTGTCATCAGTCAACTGTTTCACACAGAAACAGTTTCTCCCACATCAGACAATAGAAAGGAGTAGGTGAACAAGGATGATTTTAATGCAACCCCTAGAAGTCTCTTCCAGTTGAGGTTTTCTCAAAGATGTACAGTAGACAGACAGGTGGAACTTCACGAACCAATCATAAACGCCTAGAAACTTTCTATTTTTACATTGTTAGTTGTCTTTTTTTAACTTTTTATTCTTTAAACCCTCACTTAGGCTTAGGATCAGATAAAGTTGACTGAGCTTGCATGCTCATTTTTTTTAGGAACGCTGTGCTTCACATTCATACTGTAACACACATTCACACTGAGCTGCCCAGTACAAACACAGTCTGGTTGGCTGCTGGCTGCTCCAGTGAAGCCGTGAGGAGGTCGGTGCGTTGCTCAAGCACACCGCGGCAGTAGTTGTTGAGGGAAAGGAGATTGTTACTCATTCACCGGCCTGGGATTTCAAAGGAACAGTTCACCCCCAAATGACTATTCTGTCATTATCTACCTGCCCTCAAGCCAACTGAAACTTTGTATGACCACCAAACACAGCAGTGTAAACAGAGTAACCCTATTTCCTTGTTTGGACTGCCATAATACACAAGAAGAGGAAGTTAGAATTTCCTCTACCTACAATAACGCTGCATAATGAGGTGAATACAGGCCTTTTGGACTCGGTTTTCAGTCGTTTGGCTATAAAACACTTTGATTCGATTATGACTTTGATTATGGTGCTCAACTTGTCTGGAGAAATTTGATGTTATTTTATGTTGTTTTTTGGAACTCTGAACTTCAGCTTCAACTGACACGGGGTGGGTAATGACAGGATTTTCATTTCGGGGTGAACTGTTCCTTTAAGTATGCTTCTCACTGGACAGCCATTAAGAAAGAATCGCACTGACCTAAATGTCTCATTTTTAATATTTCAGCATCAGTGCTCAGCAGTGACAGACGAGTATGCTTATCTTGACATTTTTAACATAATGAAATCTGTCAGAAAAAATACTGTACAGTTTAGCTGAACTAATGGCCTAAAAACACTACCATTATTTCACCTCTGTGGGAGGTGAGAGAGTACCCAGAATGCAGTGTTTTTTCAACCTAGGCCTTCCTCTCTGTGTCTATCCACTATGGTGATTAACACTCATTTTACCCATAACCACAGTAGAATAAAAATAATATCTTTAAAGACACATGTCCTGACTGAAAAGTGTTCCTCAAAGTAGTACATAGAGAAGAAAAAAAAAACAGAAGAAATCAAGAAAGATCTCCAACTAGCTCCCTGATTACGGCATGAGTCAGCAAAGCAACCAATAAAGCACAGATAGCTGTACTTTACGGGCATGATGAGCATGAGCGTGTCTTTGACCGGTCAGATTGCTTGGTTGAAATAACTTGTTGTGTAAAGAGCAGCTGCAGTGAAGGAAGGCCCAGAATCCACAGGGTGACAGTAGTGGTTGACAAGATAGGAGCAGACAAGGGGACTAATGCACTGAGGACTTGTCATCTCTGCACTTTATATATATGGCCCAGAGAAGCACATCTAACTTTTTACCAACTTTCTTTTTGCAAGCTGGCAAAAGCACAGAGTTGAAGGAGGGAGTCTCTTCAGCTGACTAGCCTGGCCCACAAAGAAGACCTCGGACTGGAAAACGGTTCTTTGACTTTGCGCTGGATTCCATCGTATGACAATATTTCAAATACGACCGATTAAAAAAAACAAATAAAAGTTCCATCTATGGCATTCGCACCTTGGATAATGATAGTTTCAGCTTTTGATATATTACAGAAAATTAAGGAAAATCTATCAATGTCAGCTGGTGAGTTCAGCATCTAGATTAATTTTCAAATCATCTAGATCAATATTATAATATAAACATAAATCACAACTTTGGATTGGATTTGTCACAAGCGTTAAATTTGTATGCAAGAACCCTTTTATAAATGAGCTCCCTGACACTTCAATATGAGACATCTTCAACTCACATACACACACACACACACACACACACACACACCAATTGTACTAAATCTGAATGCACATCCACATCCGTACACTTGCCTCTATCATTCCATTATACTGTGAAACACAAACACGTCAAAATCTACGTGAGGGCCTCATTGAGAAATTAGACTCCGATATTTAAATATATTCCCTGCTTCACAGGCCTCAATGTGACATCTCAGTGGGTGTGTGTGTGTGTGCCATTTACTTGTGTAAAATATCTTGAGGTAAATAAAAAGGTAAAAAAAAAACCTTTGCCATGCTTCTACAGGTTCCATAACAGACACACTATATAGCTTACTTCAAAGGCCTAAACGTGACACTTCAGTGGGCGTGCGTGACATTTAGTCGAGTAAAATAATGTCCCGAAGCAACATAATCTCTTGACTATGGGTCTACATGTTATATAGCCACATATAGCCTGTCTCATGGGTCTAAATACGACATCAGTGTCTGCATTACAAGCTGAAAGATCCGACGATGAAGCCAGTCGCATGGTGTCTCTGTATTCCTTCCTTCAG
This sequence comes from Centroberyx gerrardi, assembly GCF_048128805.1. NCBI lineage: Eukaryota > Metazoa > Chordata > Actinopteri > Beryciformes > Berycidae > Centroberyx > Centroberyx gerrardi. The sequence goes on from NC_136016.1 coordinate 20,477,684, forward strand.
ACATCAAATGGCTCCTCACATACGGCAGCATTAGCAGTACAAGCCTAATCCACTTTAGACCGTCTCATTGGCATACTTATTTATGGCAACACATTAGCTTCTACACACAGCTACCAGCTTCCTCCGCCTTACTAATCACAAATAAAGTCTTTCATTATCTCTCCCCAAAATCTGGGCGACGTCCAAACTGCAGCACGCTTGAATATTTGAGAACCGGCGCTTTGATTTTGGTAATAAAAGCCGTGTTCAGACAAGAGCAGGCTTCTTATCGTGGTTCAGAGCCAAGAGGAGAAGATTTGGAGAGTTTTTGGCTATTGTCTGTGCATAAATGCCTTGTGGGGATATTTGAGAAAGCATAATAATACACCTGATAAAGATATGACCCGTCCATGAGTCAGCATAAAAGGAAAATTCCACCCTTGGACACTCTTACCCTGTTAAATATCATCAATTCATGATGTTCAACAAAAAGTTATTTTGTGGTGAAGTGTTGCAATTTGGTTTTTTTGGGTACTCGCTTTCCCTCCACCTGCCTCATCTACTCCTACTTTCCTACATTTCCCAGAATGCCTCTGGACAATCCCCAGAGAACGGGCCTGAACGTGTTGCAATCAGCTGTGGGTTATAAGTGTAGGTGGAGAGTGATAGTGATAGCAGAGAAAGTCACACCCCTGACTCAAACCCCAACCTGTCTCTCTGCTGCATTGCATTCTGGTCTCTCTCCTGCTCCTGTGGGTGGAGAAACTGGTCTCTCTTCCTCTTCTACCATGGATTTCTCCCTGTATGACTGTTGAACGTCTCTTGGTGCAAAATGGCGGCTCTAGAAAGAAGCCCTCGCTCTTTGATTCTGAGGGACTGACACCAAAACCTGACGTTTACCGCTGATGTTTTAGATCGCTGAAACATTTTCTGATATCAAACTCCATTGTAGCTGCTGGAAATCATCTTGTTGTGACATCACGTCGTCGACATTTGGACAGTTATCAAGAGAAAATGAAAAATACACCACCAAACAACAAAATGGGCCCAGATGCAAGGTACATCACCGATTGCTGTTCTTTAACTGTGTGAAATAGTTTTAGGGTGGATTTTTACTTTAGGAAGATGCATAACTGTAAAGAAAAAAGGCCTATCATGTGCTTTACATTCATGCCAACAATTATTTTGTAAGAGCAGGCATGTTTTTTTTTTCTTTTAAGATGGGTTGTCATCATTTCCTGAAGACCAGACATGTTCATGTCATTTCAAAAGAATTACTTTCATTGCAAAAGCTGTGATCTCCCCCGTCCCTAGCTGTTGTTTTTTTCTCTGGCACATCTTGAAAGACTAATGTGGAGCTTTTTTTAGATGCTTATTTTAGCCAATTGGAGTCATTTGTATATATCAGCGGTGACATTTACAACACAACATTATTGTGCGAGTGAGTAAGTCTGGAGGAAGAGAGAGGAGAGGACATTCTCACTTTAGGTTGATGTTACGTTTATTTGCGCAAAGAAATGATAAAAAAAACTGGAGAAAAGACAGGAAATAAAAACTGTGCAGGTCAGAAGAAGAAACCCACAGGGGGCTTTTGAAAACATCTCACCCCAAAAGAGGAAAAACATTAAAGGGTAACTTCGGTATTTTTCAACCTGGACCCTATTTTCCCATCTTTTTGTGTCTAAGTGACTAAAGGGGACAACAGTTTTTGAAATTGGTCCAGTATTGAGCGAGATCGCTTCAGCCGGCAGCCGCGAAACGAGCTGCAATGTAATCCGACGGGGCAAATCGCACCGTCAATGTACGTCCACTAAAAGTTCTTGTTTCTGCCACTGACAGGCTCAGATTGTTATTATAAGTGTCTGACAACATTATGGAAAGGACCCTACAGAGAAATGAAATGTTTTTCTTTACCTTTTGCTTGATCCGGTCTGTGTGTAACCAAGTCTCGCTCAAGTCTCGCGAGAGTTGAGTTGTTGCAGGAAGTTACACACAGACCGGACTCAGGACTCTGTAGGGTCCTTTCCATAATGTTGTCAGACACTTATAATAACAATCTGAGCCTGTCAGTGGCAGAAACAAGAACTTTTAGTGGACGTACATTGACGGTGCGATTTGCCCCGTTGGATTACATTGCAGCTCGTTTCGCGGCTGCCGGCTGAAGCGATCTCGCTCAATACTGGACCAATTTCAAAAATTGTTGTCCCCTTTAGTCACTTAGACACAAAAAGATGGGAAAATAGGGTCCAGGTTGAAAAATACCGAAGTTACTCTTTAAGATGACAAACAGAAACGGGTCGACTGGGCAACAGAAAGCAAATGACATGACAGAAATGACAGAGGAGAAGGGTATGAAAACAACCAGATACATAAATAACAATTAAGGAAAATAAAATGTATTAAAATTGCCTTGTTGTGGAGACAGTGAGAGGTAGTGAGAGGAAGCGTGCATACGTGTGTGTGTGTGTGTGTTTATATGTATGTACGAGTGTGTGTGTATCTAAGGCAAACATCCTCCTTTCATTTAACATAAAGCTAGCTGAGCTGTTTTCCAGTTATTTAACAACCTCTTCCATCTTTTGTAAATGTCAGTCCCATGAGGAATAATTCAGTTCAGCTGTCACTTACTCTGTTAGATGATAGTTATCAAATGACATCAAGTACGCATGGATGGTGAGACGCCATCAGCCTGCTTAGAAGTGAATAGGCTAGCATGTGGTTTCATTTATTTATTAGCATCCCCATTAGCTGACACCTCAGCGAGTGCTAGTTTTTCCGAGGTCCACACGCACATTCATACCAATGCACAATTTAAAGTGTCCAACTGCATGTCTGAAATGTGGGAAGAAGCCGCAGCACTCAGTGGAAACCCACGCCAAGATGTGGAGAGCATGCAGACTCCACACAGAAAGGCCCAGGACCCGAAACCACCTCTTTATTGTTTTATCCTGTCTTAGCAGATAAAGTACTACAGCTTCCTGGGGGATCCAGCACGCCCATATCATGAAATAACTAAGGATATAAGAAATATAGGATTTAAAACTGTATCTGTGAACAGGTAATTGCTGTTTTTTTCATTGCGTGACATTTAAGTGGCTCTTTAGCCCGAGGGGATTCCAAAAACCAGGTGGAAGTGGAAGTTGTCGTGAGTCACAGCTGAGGACTGCAGACAGTGCAGATGATAATGGTGTCTCCCTCCCCGCTGCAGCTTTCTGAGAAGACCCCGCTCTGTTGTTCCCCGATCTGACAGGCAGGCTAACTGTAGGAGCCCAGCTGTGTGCAAACCCATTTCCAGCTCTGCAGGAGCCCCGCGCAGAAAGCCCTCACTGCTCACTTCACAGTTGGAAAACTCCACAACCGCCAGGCACGGGAACAAAATGGCCGACTGCTGACCTGAACAGTGTATTATTTCACAAGAATGGCTGGAGTTGAATTAAAACCCATCTATCTGCTTCTAACATGTTTTTGTTGATGTCCAAGAAAATGAGCACAACACGAGTTGATGGTCTTCAACGATCAGACAGAAAGAAAGAGAGAAAGACAGAAAGAAAGAAAGAAAGAAAGAAAGAAAGAAAGAAAGAAATCACAAAGCAGGTTTTGATTGCAAGGCTATGATGGTTTTAATCCATAGAGAACAATGAGGGAGAGCTGGCAAATTAAAGAGAAAGGAATTGGAACCTTTGATAATTCAACTTATTCAATTTGCATGTGTGTGTGTGTGTGTGTGTGTGTGTGTGTGTGTGTGTGTGAGAGAGAAAGTGAGAGCGAGAGAGAGAGAGAAAGAGAGTCAAGTTAAGCCTAATGTCTTCGCCCCTACCTCTTCACAGATCATTGTAGGCCAAAACATTTGCCCAATTAGGCAGAAAATAGAATCCATTTGGAGGATTGGAGCGAGGAGGGGGGGGTGGCAGAGGAGCATGGGAAGGGAAAGATGTGAGAAAAGATTGTGTGTGAGTGTGTGTGTGTGTGTGTGTGTGTGTCTTGTGCACGGCTGTGACCCACACACCTTCCAGATGGCCCAAGTATCACTACGCAGAGCAATGAGACCGCTGCTTTAAAGAAATAATCCCATTGAACACCCTAGTGACTCAACCTATATCCAGTTGAAAGCTTTTCCATTGTCTGTTCTCAACAGCCGGTGTCTGGTGGCTGTTTACCGGGAAAAAATCCTCTGACGCACAGGAAGTGATGCGTTTTACGTTTCTGGTTTGTTTGGAATAAACAGAAGAAGAAGAACTGGGTAGTTAGCGTGAGCAGCGACCGTGGCCGAAGAGACAAAGAAAAGCGGCTCAGATTAAACGCCCCGGCATCCCGGTTGAGTGGAGTTTTCCGTTTTTTAAGCACTGTGATTGGCCCGGAGGTTCCAAACACCGCCCAGCTGGAAAACTTTGGTCATAAAACGAACCGAGCCAGTACTTTAAGCTCCTAAAACTGCTCTGTATTTATTTTTTAAGAACCGGAACGCACGTTACATCGTCAGATTCACTCCCGGAGCGGTGTACCGGCCCAATGACCCCCCTGATATAGCCTAGATTTGTTTCCTCTGTCAAGAGACTCGGGGCTAGTGAGATCCAATATGGCATTATCAGTGTATGACACCAAATGTGCCGTGTAGCCCGTAGGCGAGAGGCCATCTGTTAGTCAGAGACGCCCTCTAGAGGCCATCTCACGAACCCACATCTCACTAAGTGTTATCTGACTGACTGACTGACTGACTGACTGACTGACTGACTGACTGACTGATTGATTGATTGAATGCATGACCTGAATTTGCCATGTGATGCCCTTGGCTGCACCGTGGGGGAAAATGAGGATCTCACAGATTATCACTTAAACTATCTGAGATGAGACCTGGAGTCACTGGGGCTGAATTTAGTGAAAGCCGACAGAAAGAGTGAGAAAAAACACAAAAAGACAGAGGAGAAACATAGTGAGGCAGACTGAGACCGAGAGAGAAAGCAAGAGAAATAGAGAAAGAAGAAAGAGAGACAGAGATATGGTGACAAAGAGAGAGAGAGAGAGAGAGAGAGAGAGAGAGAGGGTGATTACTACCTTGACTGCAGTAAAAGGTGTTTATTTTAGAGCGCCGCTTCTCCTGACATCCTACAGAATTAGATACTGTGAAGAGAGGTTAGCCGGTGGATGCAGATGAGGAAGAGAAGAGGAGGAGGAGGAGGAGGAGGGAGGATGCTGGGGGAGGAATGGAGAAGAGGAACAGGGGGAGAGAGAGGAGGAGGAATTAAATGCATAAAGGACAGGGAAAAAGAGGAAAATGGGTAGAAGGGGAAGGGAATGAACAGTGGAGGAGGAAGATGGAGAAATAGAGGAGTTTGGACGAAGATATGAATGATTGAAAGGAGAAATGAATGACGGATTGAGTGACTAAATCCACAAGTGAGTCAACAGGGAAATGAACAAATGATTGTGAACGACCTGATGAGGCAGTGGGTGTCACTTGAACCCTAATAACCCTGTTTTTTTTGGGCGTAGGTGGAACGCCAAAGATCAAGCGAACCACTGCGGACGCCTTTGACTTTCTTGTTTCATGGAAGCTGGCGGTCCTTCCCGCAGGACGATATAAAAAGACTGTTTATTTGTCGAACTATACTCTGTCATTGGTGGAACCGGGCTTCCCTTCCCGGCCGCCTCTGCTCTCCCGTCGCGCGCGGCTAACTGCCCCCGATCGGCCAATAAAAAGCTGAGATATTTATTTTGGCAGATAAAATAAAGGCATTCACCTTTACTGTGTCCTACACCCTCCGTCTCTGCTGGAGGGAGGCTGCCGGAAGGTTTATGAGGTAGAGGTGAGCTCTTAAAACACCGGGAGGCTTATGGGAAGAAAAAAAAAAAAAAAAAAAAAAAAGACCTCTCCCTCAAATCTACCTCACCAATTACCTTACCCTTGACTTGTTCTCCTGCAGCGAGAGGATTTAACAAGAGGTAACTCAGTGGAAACCGGTGAGCTAAAACTAGGTGCTCACCACTGACCTGAGGCTTAAAGGAAAGACATTTTTATTCTACTTTAAACCCAACACAATCTCCAATATATAATGAAAATATTCTGAAATATTCCATGGAGTTGGAAATCGTGGCATGCACGTCACATCGGCCATTGCTTGCTTTTGTTTTGCTTCCATTAGCGTGCAAAACGTGTGAAAAAACCGAGGAAGGTCAAGTCAGTTTCAAGGAGAATGGTTGTGTGTTCTCATTAAAATCTATTAATTGCACATCAGAGAGTGTGTGCAGGATGCTTTTCCACACACTTTATGGCCTACTTGGTCTTTCCCTATGCACCTGCCTCCAACAATGCTCAGATGTGCAAAGGGCCTATAATTTAAATATTTTGTTTCCATTAGTCTGAAAACTAAGCAAGGAAGAAGGAGGGGAAGAAGTAAGTGGCAAAATGTTCTCCATTTCTCTCGCGTTAAACTGCACTGCAAAAAAATCACCTAAATCCATTTTGTTAGGGTCCACTGGTACATTTGGCATTCATATGATACAACAAGAAGCGCTCATTTCAAACAAGTATCAACTTTTAAAAGTGATATGCACTGCTTGATACCACATCCCATGATGCACGCTGGAAGAATGAAAAGCCGTTTCAAAAGTTTCGATTTTGCTTAAGTGCTGTTTAGTGAAATACTGCGTGCACGCCAAAATCTGTCCCCCAAAAAAAGTCATGTTCTGTATTTTTTCGCTGATAAGCAAGGGAACAGAATTGCAGTTTTCAACGGCGCTTGATGTCACGTTCTCTCTCGTACAAAAGAAGAGAGAGAGACACATACGGGCCGGGAGAAAGTGTGAATGGCGGCGGCGGGCTCACACTCCGCGGGCGCGTCCAAACCGTCAGGAGGTTAACCGCTCACCGAGGCGTGACGAGGTGAGCGCGCAGGAGAGATCAAACCCTATCGAGGTGAAATATGGCTTTGAAAGCCCCGAGGCGAGGAAAGAACAGTTCTTTATTTCTCGAGTCCTCTTCCTCTCTTCCTCACACTGCGCACCATCAATACACCAGACACTGTAAGCTTTTTTATCACTTGAGGACTCAGCACAAGTTCTTTAAGACCAGCGGGTGGCAGCCAGATAGGAACGCTCCATGTCTAAGTTGGAGGCTACCTCGGAAAAAACTGTCTCCGACGCCCCTGCGGGAGGAAAAAAACGGGACAAGACGGCGCTCTTATCTCCGTCTTTTATCCGTTGTGCTCACAATCTCTTCCCTCGATCTGTTATCTTCATCTCCCGCTCCCTTCTCCTGTCAACTCCCTCCCCCCCCTCGTCTCCGTGTGTCCCTCCCCAAACACTTGACTAAAACTCACTCGCAGCAGGACGCTCTTTCTCTCTCCCCTCTTTCATTTGAATGAATGAGTCACTGACAAGTCCTGAGAATGGCTTTGAGCGCAGTAAGGAAGTCAGTGAGCAAATGGCTGAGAGTGAGAGAGTGTGTGTGTGTGTGTGTGTGTGTGTGTGGGGGGGGGGGGGGGGGGGGGGGGAGACAAGTGCCGGATGTACAGCGAAGTGGAGCTGAATGAGAACTGAAAGAAAGAGGGAGGGAAAAGGGGAGTGATGAGGAAATTGGAGCATGAAAGGGAGAGGTAGACAATTAGAGAGGCAAAAACAAAACGGGTGAATAACAGATAGAAAGTGAGAGCTTAAAAAACGGGGGAAAGGATATCAGGAAAAAAAAAAAAAAAAGTAGCAGCAGAGCAGACAGTTAGAGGAGGTGAGGCAGTCTGACAGATTATGTTCCAGCCTGAGATCTAATCAGATGTCTTGAGGCTAAAGCAGAGATCATCAGACCGTCCCTGTGCAGCCGGCGGTGTTCCGCTCCCGTCTGCCTCCGAGGGACGACGCCATCGCCACCCCGAAACCCCCCGATGACACTGACCCGTCCCCCGCAGGGAGGGGGGGGCCGAGCCAACTTTTCTTCATCCGGCCTCTCGCATCCCATCTGCGCCCGCTAACGACGCCTCTTTGAAGTTTTCATCGGAGGGCGGCTCGCCGATGAAGAGCCGCAGCAGGACTTCACCTGACTCCTGACCGCGAGGCGCTCTTCAAGCACCGCCGCCGCTCAGCGCCCCTTTGCTATGCTAAGTAGTGTTAAAACCCAGACGATGTGGAGATACAGAGGCTGTTAAAGTCATGCTGAACTTTGGTAAGTACTTTGGGTTGTGCAGCTTCCTGGCCATGATAAAACCCCAAAATCGGTAATTCTCTGTTATCTGTTGCTCCGGTAGAGGAGATTGGAGAATTGAGTTTTTTTCTCTCTCCATTCGCTGCCATTGTATGGAGGAACAGTCTGAAAATCACAATTCTAGCACATAAACGAACGCGAACAAAGCAGATTCTGACAATATATTAAAAAACTAGTACTGTCGCTCATGTGTGGTTAAATTAATTGCTTTCATTATGTTATTAAACCTTTCAATTTGAACAAGTGAGCTTTTCCTGACCGGATTTCGGGGTTACAATAACCCTTCAAACTGAAAGGTTAAGACAGATCACTTAACCACACATGAGTGACAGTACTAGTTTTTTTTAATGAATTGTCAGAATCTGCTTTGCTTGCATTCGTTTATGTGCTAGAGGTGTGATTTTCAGACCTGTTCCTCCACACAATGTCAGTGAATGGAGAGAGAAAAAAAATTCTCCAATCTCCTCTACCGGAGCAACAGATAACAGAGAATCAACAATTTTGGGGTTATATCATGGCAGGGAAGCTACACAAACCCAAGGTACTACCAAAGTTCAACATCACTTTAAAGGTAAAAAAAAAAAAAAAAGAAATGAGTACAGACAGGTTGGACAGACACGGTGCAGCAAAATTGAAAATCCCCTGAACCAAATACCATGACTCCCGGTTCTAGGCTGCTTCGGGATTCACACCAATAAATGTGACTTTACGGCTAGAGAGGCCGCCGCATAACCCAAAAAGGTCGCAGCTTTGATCCCATCCGCCGCCGCCGCGTGTGCATCGGCAGCCGCGTGCCTCGCTGAAGTGTCATCGAGCGGGACACCGCACGCCAACCTGCTCGCTCGTCGTGAGTCACTCTGGATAAGAGATCCAGCTAAGTGCCGAAAATGGAAATGTGATGTAAATGACTCTGGATTCGGCGGCTTGATGCTGAAATTGATGTGGCGCCCGCGTGCTGGAGTCTGCGGCACTAAAAGCAGCCTCGGTGCTATCCGGAGGGAGTTTAATCTGTGACTGATGGATGGAAGACCAAGACAACGATTGTAATTATCATCATCATCATTGTAAAACATTCATCATCACCATCATCAACATAATAGTTATCTCCCTCCATCGCCAACCAGTCATTATCATAACCATAATCATTCACATGCGCGAGCTCTCTCACACACACACACACACACACACTCACACACACACAGACCTGTGTGCGTGCAAGACTACACACAGACACAAAGAAAAACGCAGACAATCATCAGCATTACCCTAATTAGAAAACAGAATAACCGTCCGTCTTTGAATGCAACAGAGGCGCACGCACGCACGCACGCACACACACACACACACACACAAAGTTTGCATTAATACATATGGATGCGTCGTCTCATCTGCATAGCCAAAGAAGCCCATCACCATGCGGTCTCAGCCTCCGGCTAATCAGAGCCAGTGAGACGCAGCAGGTCTGGATGTAAAGCTTACCGCCTCGGCAGCCGCAAAGTCTCCCAGGTTAAACCGACTGCACCGGGCGGCTAATATAGAAATTAAAGGCGCTAACGCATTTCCCGCACTGCATTTCTCCGGGGACGGCGGGCCATCGCGGGAAGCGGCGCACACATTTGAACGAGTGTCAACGAGGACGTCTCAATTATTCATCGAGCGGCTGATTTATGTGGTTTCGTACGGTGCATATTAAAGCTTCGGGAGGCACGTGGAAGCCAAAGGTGGTTTATGTAACGGCTATTAATTGGGAAGCTCCATCGCTCTCTCTCTCTCTCTCTCTCTCTCTCTCTCTCTATCTGTGAATACACAAACAGCTGCAGTTGTAAGTGCTATAGTACGCATGAAGACGAGCATAATGTATAGGCACTTAGAAAAAAAAAAATGCACGTAGGCAGACACACGGCAGCACCTTTTTTCCGCACAAACTTTTTTCCCCCATCTCTCAGAACTACGGCAGGTCTATCGAGGAACATATTAGGAAATGGAATAAAAGTGTAAAGAACAGAAAACAGAGAGTGACAGAGAGAGAGAGAGAGAGAGAGAGTAAAAAATAAAAATAAAAAGTTACAGTAGACGTTATCCAATCTCATTAGCCTAATGAAAACAGTGGGAAGTTTGCAGTGGGGCCCTGACTTTGTGTGGAAGCGATAGGCTCAGCTTTTTGCTGATCAAAGAGAATATCTCATTTGGAATGTATGTATATCTATAATAAATATATAAGAGCCAGTGGATTGTAGATCCGGGACGCCGGGTCTCCACTCTGGCACGCTGCCATTCGTCTATACCGTACTGTACACACACTCCATTCGCCTGTGCTCTCTGCCCACAAGAGCTGGGGCACGTCTTTGTACTTGGATAGTGTTTGTGTATGTGTGTGTGTGTGTGTGTGTGTGTGTGTGTGTGTGTGCACGCATGGCTGAATGTGCAAGTGCATGCGGATTTAACTAAAAAGGGTTTTTGCAGCGAACGATCCCTCATTTTCTCCTCTCTGCACAAAATAAATCTAAGAAGTGTTCTTTTTGTCTCATCTGAGAGGCGGAGGGAAGATAAATTCGTGATTCACTGTTCCTGTCAACCTGCTGCAGGTTAAGTCCCCCCCCTCTGGATCTCATCATCGGGAGCAACCCCCCACCACACACACACACACATTCGGGATGGAGAGAGAGGGGAACGGAGAAAGAGCGGGAACAGACGACGGAGGAGGAGGAAAAAGAGAAAGAGAGAGGCTCAGTCTGCCTACTCGCTGTGAATGGGGAAAAGGGGATAAGGAGGAGACGGACAAAGGATGGAGAGAGGGAGGGGAAAAGAGAAAGAGTGGAAATGGAGGAGGGAGCAGAAGGAAAAGGGATTGATGGGGCGAAAAAAAAGGAGAGATGGATCATGAAAGAAAGCAATAAAAGAGAGAAAAGTGAGAGGGGGAGAGAGCTGGAGAGATGGATGAAGTTGAAGCGGCAAATCCATGAATAGAGGGAGTGCAGACTGAGTTTGTCTGGCCAAAACTCTGGCCTCCGACTTTAAATCACAACACTGACGGCTGTTAAATAACATTCAGCTCAACTGCTGACTGAAACATATTAAAAGGCATCAGATTAAGGCGAGATATCAGAGATTTTTTATCAGTTCAGGTGTCGTACAGGTCATTAAAAGTTTTGGAGGCTTAAAACTTCCACTGCCACAACTACAACTACCGTGTGTGTGTGTGTGTGTGTGTGGTGATAAGTCGACAAGACTAATCAGGCTGCTTAAAGCTCCTTGTATACTTTTTTCCCCACCGCTGCAGAGAGCCGGTGTGTGGCAGGAAGAGGTGTGAAGGTGTTTGTCAGAGTGCTTCTTTATTTATTTTTTTAATTAATTAACCTTTATTTAACCAGGAAAGTCCCACTGAGATTAAGAATCTCTTTTTCAAGGGGAGACCTGGCCAAGACAGGCAGCAGCATAAATAAAAACACAAAATTACAGACAGAAAACACAAAAGGAGACAAAATTAAAAAGAACTAACCAGGTAAATTAAAAACATCGACATCTTAAGGAAACTGCCTCTAATTCTTTCATTTTGGATTTAAAAGCATGTAATGAGATTAATTCATTGAGTTTCAAGTCATTCTGCAACTTTTTCCAATTTCCGTACGGGCATTTGGGACAGAAAGCAGGAAGAAGTCCTGAGAAAGAGTGTTGTCCGGCACTTTTCTGCGTGATGAAGACACACAGGTAGTATGGGAGCAGACCAAGAATTGCCTTATATATAAAAGTGTACCAATGACAGAGCCTACGGGTGGCCAGAGCAGGCCGTCCTGCCCGAGAGTATAACTCACAGTGGTCAGAGCTTTAAAATTGGTAATGAACCTCGAGGAAGCATGGTAAGCTGTGTCAACCATATGAAGACACTGAGCAGAGGTATGCATATAAAAGATCACCAGTCCAACACAGATAAAAAAGTGGCGGCAACAAGTCGCTTTTTTACATTAAAAGAAAAACACAACTTATTTTGAAAATAAAAACCCAGTTTTAGCCTCAGCTTTTTCACCAGGTACTGCACATGTGGCTTAAAAGTGAGGGAGTCATCAGGTATTTATAAGAGTTAACAACCTCTATGTCACTTCCCTCAAGAGTGACCACCGAAGGGATATTTTGTGGCCTATTCCTAGAGTTGGTAAACAGCATAAGTTTGGTCTTATCTGCATTAAGAATGAGTTTCAGTAAAGTATAAAGCATAGTAGTAAAGTATGCTGGACAACAATAAAAGCATTTTGCAAGTATTTATTTCTTAGTCAGAGAAGGCTGTAAGTCAGCAGGGGAAAACACATGTGAGCCACCGTCCATCACTTTCCACATTTACCACGAGCTCACACTGCAGGAAACTCAAACTACACTCCGGAAGAGTCCAGTCAGACTCTACACTACCAGTCAGAAGTTTGGACACACGCATTTTTCTTCATTTTTGCTATTTTCCACATTTTAGAATAATAGTAAAGACATGAGAACTATGAAATAACACAAATGAATTATGCAGCGACCAAAAAAGTGTTAAACAAATCAAAACTATCTTATATTTTAGATTCTTTAAAGTAGCCGCCCTTTGCCTTGATGGAAAGGCAAAGGCTTTGGAAAGAAATTCATACATAGGATCAACTTCACTATTTATATTTGTCTAAGAAACTAATTTCAAGCATTTAAGCAGAAGCCTTTAGATCAAAATGGCAGTACATTCAATCAGGTGGGTCCAAACTTTTGACGAGTTGACGAGTCTCTTTTTTGTTAGCGAGGAAAAGTTCCACAGCTGAACTTCATCTGCCATACATACATACATACGTCCCACCTACTGCTGCAACATCACCACCACAACACCTAGCAATCAGCGACCTGAAATTAGCTATCAGACAGCGGCACAGCGGCGTGGCTGCTCGCAGTCTGACGGTGGAGTTTCTCTGCCGCACAGCAGGACGGCACCACAGCTACTTAGACGAGTTTGTATGATGTTTGTTGAGGAACAGTTGGGGCACGGTGCAGCAAAACAGAAAACACCTCGAGTCAAACAGCATGACTCGTAGTTAGAGGCTGTTTAGCTGCGTTGCGTACCGACACGAGCTGCATCTGGGGGACAGACAGACGATCCGGGTCGCGGGTCTCGCCACCTTTCACCGTAGGCGGCTGTGGCTCAGGAGGTAGAGCGGGTCGTCCGCTAATCAGAAGGTCGGTGGTTCGATCCCCGGCTCCTCCAGTCCGCATGTCGAATTGTCCTTGGGTAAGATACTGAACCCCAAATTGCTCCCGATGGTTGCGCCAGCACCCTGCGTGGTAGCTTGCCGCCATCGGTGTGAGAATGGGTGAATGTGGGCATTGTTGTAAAGCGCTTTGAGTGGTCGGTAGACTAGAAAAGCGCGACATAAATGCAGTCCATTTACCATTCACCATAGGCTAATACGAACGAGTAACAACTGAGCAGACGTGATGAAAAACTTTGTTGCACGGAGAGATCAGTCTCAGTGATACGTCAAAGTCTCGCTGTCTTTAAACTCCCAGATATTTAACCCTCGGAGCGAGCCTGGAGTAAACTGACCTAAAGGCATATTCCTGTTTTGATGTTTGCCTGATGCAAAGGGAGAGAAGTCAGACACAGAGGTAGATATCAAAAACACGCTCAAAAGAGACAGCATCAAAAAATGCCTCTTAGTTCTCTTCCTCAAACGCCTCTGTCTTACATGATCATCCCTGGGTTACGGGAATATTTTGTTACATCTATCCGGGCGCTGCGGCTCTGGCCCATCGATTTATTGTAATGTTTTATTCTGCTGTTGCACTCATTGCAGGTTGTTGTGGAGAGGGGAATGTTGTCTAAAATACACACCTACATTTGCACAACATAACTCCATAGTATCGAGACAACATGCATCCACCCGTCACATCTTTTCACAGGAGGAAGAAAAGGAAGAGTTCCTTTGCTGCTGCCTGATTCACCTTTCAACACACAATGCCGGCTTAAAACACACAGGTAATGAAAACACACACACACACACACACACCAAATGACTCCTTCTGTCCTCTGACAGCGTGCAAACGATGCTTCCTTCCCTCCTCTCATAATAGCCTCTATTGTTGGTATTGTGTGGGAGGGAGACACTGATTTGCCGCGGCCGGTATAATTCTCTCATTATGAGTTCAGAAGGGGAAGAGAGGCGCAGGGAGGGATGGATGGAGGGATAGAGCGATGGAGGGATGAAGGCCCAGAGGGATGGCGCGCCACAAAGAGCAAAACCCCAGTGATAATAGAGCAAATCCATCAGTCTCTCTCTCTCTCTCTCTCTCTCTCTCTCTGTCGCTCTTCATCCATCCACGGGCCTCGGCTGGGCTTTAGATGGGGGAGTCATTTCGGAGGGCTTGGAGAGAAAAGTGGCTCTGAAGAAATGCAAAGACAGGAAATGGAGTACAAGCAATTTTACCCCCGCCGTAATGTCATCCAATCTAGCGGCAGGGAGAGAGAGAGAGAGAGAGGGAGGGAGGGGAAAGAGGAGGAGGAGGAGAACAAGAGGCAGACAGAAGAGCATCACACTCACTGCTCCGTTACAGTTCTCCACTCTCCCTCCATCATCCTCATCTCTGTTAAGACGTTCGCGGACGCGGAGCCGGTGTCGGAGTCGGCCTTCCTTCCTCTCTGGACGGGTTCAGCTGTCAGCTTTTTATTCTCAGCCACCAGGTTGCTTTGACCCAAGTTCGGCTCGGGCTTCTAACATTCCCATCCACTCTAAAAACCCTCCAAACTCCTCTCTGGCTTGTGCTATGGCTCATTGCTCTAGTCACTGGTTCAATTTTGCACGCATATGTGTGTGTGCATGTGTGTGTGAGAGAATGAGAAAAAGAGAAAAAGAAAGAAAAAGTCAATGCATGTGCTTAAGGGCATTTTAAAGAGACCCCCACCCAGCCCCCCGTGATACTCTCCGGTCTTTAACACTGCGGGCTCGGTGATCAATCATCACAACAACCTCACCTCAACAACAATGACTCCGGTAACCTTGGCCATCCGTTAGCCTGTCTAGGAACAATAGCCGTTTCCATAGGGAGCCATTAGACGAATATAAGCTCTGGGAAGCGAGGTATCCAACACACACAGACAGAGGCGCGGTACACCAGCTCCAGGGCCGGAGAGCAGTCTCACACACACCGTTAGCGAGAGGGAAAATTACGTTAAATCAATGCAACACGTGCATAATGTTTGGGTTCGACGCCGGAGTCGATACGCGGATCTAAAACTGCGGGTGACAATTAGTCGACGCCTAAAGCCGAGCAGATATCTAGGTATTCCAGTTTCAACTAAAGGTGATCAGAAGAAATGCGTTTGAGTGATTTGTTATTTCCTCACCGCAAAGCGAATGATTGATTGATTGATTTATTCGTTTAAGCGTCACACACACAGGGTGCCCAGCCCACATGGACTTGCATGACACTACCAATTAGTTACATGGGTGTACAACATAAAAAAAAAAGAAGATTCAGCAATAATAAAATAATAAATAATGAAACTAGAAATAACCGCCTCGCGTTTGTATGCCTCCGCCAACAAGTCAAGTTGCAGTTGTACATCCATGTCTGTCCAGACTCATAAAATATATGTAGTGAAGACTTTGAAGGAATTTAATAAAAGGTATTAAGTGTATTTTTTGGTGAAATGGAAGTTATCACTATATTGACATTATTCCAGTGAATAATTTCCAGTGAGAAACATGCTGTCTTCACTTAGAGACTATTTTTACAGAGGACTGATAGAGAGCTTCGTCACACAATCACCTGAAGCTCAAGATCAGCAAAACCAATGAGCTTGTGGTGGACTACCAGAGGAACAGGAGGCCCCCTGTCCTGGTTGTCGTCTTTTGTGAGGTCACAGTGACCTTGACCTTTGACCACCAAATTCTAATCAGTTCATCCTTGAGTCCAAGTGGACGTTTGTGCCAAATTTGAAGAAATTCCCTCAAGGCGTTCCTGAGATTTCACGAGAATGGGACGGACGGACGGACGACCTGAAAACATAACGCCTCCGGCCACAGCT
Organism: Centroberyx gerrardi; assembly: GCF_048128805.1. Taxonomy (NCBI): domain Eukaryota; kingdom Metazoa; phylum Chordata; class Actinopteri; order Beryciformes; family Berycidae; genus Centroberyx; species Centroberyx gerrardi. The sequence continues at coordinate 20,493,892 of NC_136016.1, forward strand.
GTCTCCGGCGCGGAGGCATAAAAAGGAAGATTCAGCAAACTCAAATATCACACAAACAAAACGAATCAAACCTCAGCAGGAAGTGGCTTCATTGACCACTTGTTGATAAGAAACGGCACACACACACACACACACACGGGTGAAGCATCAGACCGAGACGAGTCCTACAGATCTGCGCTTTTATGAACGGCTCCGTTACGTTTTACCCTCCTGTAAGTAGAGCTGAATAAATAAGCTGCCTAACTGCGGGGAACAAGCCACTTTCCCAACGCCGCGCTCCAATTTAAAAGCGAGACGAGCTAAAAGCGGCGCTCATTTTATCGCCGCGGCGCCAAGTGAAAATCCGACTCATTTTTGCGTCAGATTAGTTGAGAAACGCTGAGATATTTCCGAACGCCGACCCAAAGAATTTGATTGCGCGAGCAGGTGGGAGGCTGTCGGCAGGAATTAAAACATCGCATCTCGTTCGCCGTCGTCGTGCGTCTGGAGATAATTTCACACAAAAAGGTGTCAGACGGCCCTCAGCTCCGTGCCAGAGTTGTGAATTTACATCTATTATGTATAACTTGAGCCTGGCTGAGCGCAGTCGCCAGCCAGTCCTGACTATCTGTTAGAGCTGAGGATGTGTCACCTGTCTCTTCCCTTCCCATGTGGTTTCCCCTGACTAACATTACAGCTCCACCTCCGAGCCAGAGCACAGATAACAGCACAGTGTGTGTGTGTGTGTGTGTGTGTGTGTGTGTGTGTACAACCACGCTTTTCTGTCTGAGAAGTGGTTCTGTACAGCACGAAGAAGTGTGTCTATGTGTACCGGCGTTTGTGTATGTATATGTGTGTGTATGGGTGTGTGTGTGTGTGCACGTGTGTTCGTCAACGTGCACATGTGTGTATTCCATCTTGAGTGTATGCCTGTGTGCGCAAAAGTGGTGTTTGTCTGTGTGTATGTGTGTGTATCAGTGTTTGAAAGTGTGTTTATCCATCCGTGTGTCAGTGCGACTGTCTGTCTGTGCATGTCAGTGTGTATCTGTGTGTGTGTGTGTGTGTGTGTGTGTGTGTGTGTCTCTGGGGAGAATCAGTGGACTGCTGCGGTGAGAGAGTTGAGGTGTGTGTGTGTGTGTGTCTGTCTCACTGGGGGGAACCATGGGACTGCTGCGGAGATGGAGCGAGAGCTGAGGTGTGTGTGTGTATGTCTGTGTGTGTCTGTGTGTGTGTGTGTGTGTGTGCATCAGTCTCACTGGGGGGAAGCAGGGGACTGCTGCGGTGAGAGAGCTGAGGTGTAACACCTTGTTAATGTGACAGACACAGTAAAACAGCCACCGAGGGAATGAGCCGCTGTTGTCTACTTTGCTCGATAACCTGACAGATACACGAAGAAGAAGAAGAAGCGGCGGCTCGGTTTGTGAAGCCGCTCTCGAGTCCGGTTCCCCACACACCGGCCACACTTCAGATCAAGTCTCTGCAGAGCAAAGACCCCGCCATTCCCTTTAAGTGGATTTATTGTGTAAGTGCCATTAGTTCTGATAAGACTTGATTATAAACTTAGAGGAGGGACGCGTGGAAAAACGAAATGAAACGGATTCCTATTCTGGGATTGATTGAGGTCTAAGAGGCCTGTTACACATTTTTTGGAGAGTAGATACCAAAAGTGACAAGGGACGTGCCGCCATGTTGGAAGAGTGACAGCAAAAGGAGAGATTATCACGTCCAAACCTCTTCTTTCTTCGTGAAATAGAGAAAATGACTGATTTCTGGGCGGGGGCAACTTCTACTACAAAAACATTAAACGATCAGTGGGGAAAAGGCTATCACATAATATTATCTAATATTATGTTATAATTAGGGCTGAACGATTTTGAAAAAATATCTAATTGCGATTATTTTGACTGATATTGCAATTGCGATATGATTTGCGATATTAGAGAGGATGATCATTTTTACATCATTATTCTGATTTTCATTGAAAAACGTATTAAAATGATTATGGTGTGATTTTTGCGGGGATCTGTACCAAACAAAGATGTTTTCCTAAGTCTGTAGAATATGATGTGTAGGCCAGGACATCTCTGCAGCACGACAATATTTAATTTAAAATCGTATTTTGACACACATTTCGCCTTTAACAAATATTGCGCCTCCTGCGATGTGAAAATTGCAGTAGGCCATATTGCAGTTTCGATAAAATTTCGATTAATTGTTCAGCCCTAGTTATAATATTATCTTTTCTTTTCTTTTCTTGTCACTCCTCCAACATGGCGTCATGCTCCCCGCGACCATCGGCAGCCATTCTCCAAACATTCTGTTACAGACATCTATTCGCTTTACTCACATGGCGGCCAGATTTGATTTATGTCATATTTGGGGCAGGAAGCCCGACCCAAAAGACAGGAAAGCAGATGTAAACAGAGGCAAACTTGACCGGTCTTTGGAGCAAAAAAGTGTTTCAGCCACTAAGGCCTATTTTCTATATTTCTGAATAAAGGTGCAGTGGAGCACAATGCTGCTGATCTGTTTCGTCTTCTTTTTTTCAACCCAGTACCTGAAAATGGGATGTGGATATAATTCAGGGTTCCCACACTGATTTTACAATTAAATTCCAAAACCTTTCCACAACTTCATACCAAATTTTCTTGACTGCACTATTGCAGTGTAATGTAAAGCAACCTTTACTAATGCTATGCCACTAAAAATGTGTTTTGTTTGAGACTCACAGCAGCCACTTTGCAAACAAACGGCATTTCGGCCAAGACGGCATTTTTGTCGCATTTTTCCAAATCACTCCAATAAATTTTACTTTGAAGTTTACAAAAACAATTTTCCAAAACATTTCCAGTCCTGGAAAACAAATTTTCAAAATTCCATAACTGTTTCATGATTTCCGTGACCATGAGAAACCGGATCACTTCTCCTGCTGAGCAGAAGTGCTCGGAGTGTGCAGCAGGGCTGCGGAGCGTACCTGGTAGACGTGGTAGGCGTTGGCGGCTCGGCCCTGCAGGAACACAGAGGGGATCCACACGTTGATGAGAGCGCGATGAGCCCTGGGCCACACAAACAACAACTACCTTCATTATCATCATCATCATCATTATCATTATCATCATCATTATCATTGGTACTAGCAACGATATCAGCAGTGTGTCAGCACTCCGCTTGGATGGCTGGGGCACTTTACAGCTCATTGTACTTTACCCTGGAGAAACATTAACACCTCTACTTTTTAATCTCTGACCTCTGGCCACGGTGTAAGAGTGGAATGAATGAATGAATGAATGAATCCAGAGGAAACA